>NC_142710.1:25476377-25786654 GCF_055471065.1 Atractosteus spatula | reverse complement strand
TGTTGTTATTCTTCTGCCATATTTTACAGTTTGTTTATGAGAGGCTGCCATTTCTGTATTTCTGTCAATGAAGTTTCTGGTGCTGAGATCCAACGGGTCACTTTGTTACCTTGGAGACCACATCTTCCTAAGTTTAACCACATTATGAAAGCTCCAGCAGAAGGCATGTAAGATTCGATAATGCAATTGGAAGAACAGTTTCAATATTACACCCTTTATCTTTAATTCTGGAAACATAACAACATCAGAGTAATAACTTATCAAAGAGATCCAAGACATGCTTTAAAGATCCATATTCCAATAATGTATCTTGTCCATATTGCAGTCCACTAACAGTAACAATAATGTGTACTTTCCAGCAAAACAGAAAAAAAAACATGCAAGTAGACAAACGCTGAAATTTAGAAATGCATATTGTATATTATTACGTGGATTGATGGACCCTATGAACAACTCAGGGCTTCTTCATTGATTCAATTTTTTCACTGTTCTGAGAGTTTTTCTTAGAACTCTGAGGTTAACTTTAGCTCTCTGATTAAAATCTAACAGTTTATAATCTAATATCAATTATTTGTCAGTAGAGGAATCAAATCCTAGGATACCTATACACAAACATATCTAGTTAGCATATTTCAAGGCATTTCAAAATGTATAGAAATAATCTTTGTGATTTAGGATAATCCTGGCAAGTAAATAGAACCACTTGACTTGCCACAAAGGAAGCAGCTGACAGTTACATCTGCCTATAGCTGCTTGTCTAGAAGACCATATCTCTGCAATCATTTCCAATGTGCCCAGGAAGCAGCAGAAATGCTTTCAGGATGGCTGAGGTTTAGTGCTGGTAGTGTTCCAAGGTATCACCAAGATGTTGAATAGCCCACATCTTACAGATAGACACATCCAAGCTTGAAATTAGTGAACTACAATCATTGGGCACAAGTGGAAATCAGATTCAGCTGGCTAAAGTGCTTTTTCTCTGATAAATTCAGATTCCAATTTCCTTGTAGTTCTCTAGAACATCACTAACCATCTGTGGACATGTCTGTTGTAACTGTGACTTGTTTTCCTAGTATTATCTATGGTAGGTAAGAAGTGCTTATGCAGCAAGAGAGATGTTTTTACCTAAAATGAAATGTGAATGATTTATTGTAAAAGATTGAGGAACAGTAACTTTACACTGTTATTCCCTCATCAAATATCAGATTGGAAAAACTGAAATACAACCTGAGCAACCTGAGAAAGAGACTTAGGAGTTTATTTTGTCATTATTGTCCTCTTTTTGAAAATAGGGGAAGTGGTAAAAAAATAACAGAATGCTAGGGTATATATGAAAATTGAAATATAAGCAAGTCATGTTAAGGTTATACTACTCACAAGGAAGACTACTTGTAAAACTCTGTGTTCCATTAGAGTTGCCATACTATGAACTATGGACAGTGCAACCACATAAAGACAAGCAACAAGAATAATTCCTGGATCTAAAAGGAATGCCATGCACAGATTAAAGAAACTGAATCGTGAAACTGAAACTCTGACACAAGTATTCAAGGTACTGAAAGGTTTCGACATGACAAAGTGAGTATATTACAGCCACCCCACCCCATTTGGAGATTTCTTACATTTGTATTTCACTTACCTCTAGTGTACATTTTGTTCTGTGTTTTTTTCTGTATTTCACAAATAAATGTACTGATCTAAATTGCACTCCACATAACTGATAACTGAAAATTAAAAGCAGTTTGAAATTGATTATCAAGTGTCCACCAAATAATAGGAAATGTCTGTTGCTGTGAATAATCAGAAAGTTTATTATTTTATATCTACCACCAAGCCTACTTCATCCATCTGTAACACCAAACACATTTTGTACATAATATGTACAAATACAAAGTAATATGTACATAATCATATTATTCTGTCCCTTAATTTATGATCCAGCAAGTGTGTTAGCTGCATACACTATCCAGAAGTAAGGTACATTATAATAAAGCAATATTTAACATTATATATTTGAAATTTGTCACCACAAAGGAAAAAATATTTTGTTATCCAGACTGTATAATATTATACACAGTAATAAAGAAAATTGTTGGTGGACATTACAAAAATAATCATTTCTGCCTCTCATCTATCTATCTGCAACCACAAACCCATCATAATTATAAAACACTCTAAACAGTCTTATTGATTAAATCTGGTTTTCTATATTTTGCACAACACAGCTAAATGAATCAGTAGATGAATGGTGTATAACTGCTCTCTGAGGCTGAGCCATGCCCTCTGGTGGTTCATTCAGTCCACGACAGAAGCCACATACTAGTCCATTCTCCAAGAGTGAACGGTGCTACAACCCTCCATATTATCAACCTCTTAGTTGTGTTCATATTTAAATTGACTATTTAACTAACTGACTAACTTTTGTGAAGCTTCTGACTTGTTTCAACCTGATGGTCTAATGAAGTCATTCCTCTAACCCAGTTGAACCTACCAAAATGCTTTATGGAACTCAGTTCACCAATGCCACTGTACTAATCCAGATGATTAAGATTGTTTTCCTTGAAGGGTATATCATCTCTTTCAATGCATCCTGACCTACTAGTTAGCTTTAAAACCGAGAATAACTTGAGACAATATATAGTAGTGATGCATCATGGTGGTTCATTGTTTAGCATTGATGCCTCTCGGTGGTAGCAAACTGTGTTAAACATCCGGGGTGCTATATGCATGGAGTTTGTATTTTCTCCCCATGTTCACATTAATCTCTGATTTCCACAACAGTCCAAGGACTTCCTGGTAGGTTAATTGGCTTCTAGGAAAAACAATTTGGACCTGGGGTGAGTGTGTTAAAATTCTGTGTGTACCTGTGATGGACTAGTGTCCAGTCTGTACCTGTATCCTGCCTTTCTCCTGTTGCTTGAGTGGAAAGGATCCGGCTCTCCCGTGCCCCTCTGTTGGATAAAATAGTTACAAAATGGATGGATGGAATATATACAGTATGTATAAGTTGTAATAAAGTAGTTGATGAAAGATGGACCAAAATGAAATGAATCCAACCTCATATAGGTTCACAATGGATCAATGATATCAAACTGAGAAAAGGCTGTTGACAGGAACATTAGAATTCAAGAAAGGTTACAAATGAGAGTAGATCCATCTAGCCTTTTTGGTTGCTAGTAGCTAAGTGATCTCTTAAATAGATGATCTCATCTAGCTGCTTCTTAAAATAATCCAGGGCCACCCTCAACTGTATAGATTGTTCCGATTTCCCACAATTCTTTGTGTAAAAAAAGTAAAAGTTTTTTAACTTGTTCCCTGTAATTACTTCTTGTGTCTTGTGGTTTGTGACTCATTCTTGATTCTGATCCAAAATCCATTGGAACAACTGTGTCAAGGAGCAGCTGTCTGATCTTGGAAGTAGATTAAATTTCCTTGTGAACTCACAACCACAAAAAATATTTGGGAGATTCTCTCAGGTTCTTGCTAAAACATTGCCACAAATTTATTAGCTACAATGGATTTCCACTGTCTCCATGTCTGGCCTTGACCTGTAGTCCAAGTTGAAGTTAAGCTTTTTTGGTACGGCTTTTATAGAACTCAAACAAAAAACAAATCAAGTTTTCGTGCTTTTTTAGCCTAAAGACATCACATAATAATATGTGTATGGAGGAGATGTTGTGGTGTTTCTGTTACAAAGGACAAACCATCACACATTGCTCTTGTGTAAATTCTCTTGGCTCCAGGCCCTCCTCTCAATCAGATCCAAACATCTCCATCAATTATATCAGCTTTTCATAACATTTAACAGAAAGCGATGAAAAATGCTGGCTATTGATTGACATTTAATTGCAAACAGTAGCTAGTACTGCACGTCTTCAGTACTGTTTTTCTACAGAGTAGGTGTTCAGTGGCTATCTTTAATAAATCTTCTGCCCTGTAAACATCAACAACATGAAAATAACACCTAGATATTAGGCATCCCTTGTGTCTCTCCGTGACTTGTTTTTCTGCTGAAAAGATTTATCACAGCACAAAAAAGGACGTTTTTTATGTTGAAGATGTAATAACATTGTAAAGAAGCTGTCCAGTGTGGAGTCAAAATATCACAGTGTCAAAACCCATCATGTTTTATTAGAATGGACACAGTGCTGTGACTCCTGGCAAACGCATGGTTTACCTAGTGGAGAAGAGCTCCTGCTGGTTCAGTTTCATTGTCAATCAGCCATGGCACTTCACATAAGAGGAGTAGCAATGTTATAAAATACATGTTCTTAACATATTCCATGGTCATGTTATAAAATTATCATGGAGTATAAGTACTGCTCTAGATCTGAATCTGAATGCAAACCAAAACCCATACCCAAACCTGAACCCTATCACCAACCTTAATTCCTGAACCATAGAACATTATCCCAGCCTTTTCCCTAATCCCTACAGTGTGAAAACTAACCCTGACATCAACCGTAACCAGAGGACAACCTCAAAACCTAATCCAAACCAAGTCTAGAAATTGAACCCAACATGAATCTCAACCTTAGTCCTCACAGTAAACTTCAGCATTAACCTTAACCCTAAACCAATTCAAATTTTAACCTAAACTTAGCTGTACTGTAGCAACCATAAACCATAAGATTAAGTGACTCTAACCTTAAAATCCTAATCCAAGATATAAAATATAGCCACAATCCCAATCCCTTTGATTGGACTGTGATAACAAGCCTGTAGGAGTGATGAGTATATTCTCTTCTCCCTAAGAGAAATTCCACTTCCACTTGCAGTAAAACTCTTATAAAACACAAGAATGTTTGCCAAGTGCTCTGAGGCTAAGTTTGAGCTCTGAGCTCACTAGTTTAAACTCTTTATCTTCATTTTCATACTGATTGTCATTCTGTATTCACTGTGCATTGCTGATCATCTTTTTTACAAAAAAAAGCTCTGGAAAAAGTTATATGAATCTATTTAAAATCAGTAGGCAGCAATGTGAAAGAATTCTAAATGCATCATGATTTTTTTACATTTAGAAAATGGGAAGTTTTGCTTTTCAAAGCACCCTAATGTAAGGTGATAAATGAGGACCATTCATTAGAAGACAATTAGACAGTATTTAACAGAAGAACAGATAGTCCTGTTTATACAGAGGCTATTAAAAAATATTCACCTCCCTTGGACTTTTTCACATTTTACTGGGTTACAATATAGAATCACTATATATATATAAGGGATTTTTTGCCATTGATTGACACAAAACACTCTATAATGTCAAAGTGAAAACAAAATTCTACAGATCCTCCTAAATTAATTATGAATATAAAACAGAAAATAAGGGATTGTATAGGTATTCTCCCCCCTTTAAAATGACTCTCTTAAATAGGATCTGATGCAATCAAATATCAGAGGTCACACAATTCGTTCAATGGAGACCACCAGTGTACAATTAGGTTGTTTCACATGAGTTTAGGATAAATATACCTTTTGCTGGGAGGTTCCACATTTGATTTATACTGTACATATCCCAGTGAAAACTACATCATGTAGACAAAGGAATATTCAATCTGGGATAGGGTTATTGAAAAGTACTAATCAGGAGAAGGATATAAGAAAATTTCCAAGGCTTTACATATCCCCCAAAGCACAGTAAGAAATGAAGAAAATGTAGAAACTTCCATGAAGAAATGTTGAAACTATGGCAAATAGAAACTCACATCAAATCTCCACCACACTTTTCCAGAAGGAATGTGGGAGAAAAAATGGAAGAATATTCTATGGTCTGTTGTTGGCTTCAAAATCACTCAGCATCATCCTGAGAACACCATCCCTAGTGTGAAGCATGGTGGTGGCAGAATCGTGCTATGGGGATTTGCTTCATCAGGACCTGGAAGACTTGTTTGAAACAAGAATGGGCATACATGGCAGGGTCCAAATGTCCAAATCTGATAGAAACATATTCATAAAGGCTGTAATTTCTGCCAAACGTGCCTGTACCAAATATTATCTCAAAGGGGTTGAATATTCATGCATTCAGTTATTTTCTATTTTAGATTGGCCACTCCGTCTGTCCCCTGCTCCCGCCTCTCGCTCCTCCTCTCTCCCAGATTTTGTTCTCCTATGCTACATTACCTTTGCTTACTGCCCTGTCTTTCTCACACCTGAAGAAGGCTCCATGGCCAAAACGTTGTGTTTTCTTTCTTCTCTTTTCATCATGGAATAAACCTATTACTTGTTGATTTTCTATTTTATGTTTGTAATTAATTTAGGATGATCTGTAGTATTTTTTCCCTTTGAAATTAAATAGTGCTTTCTGTCAATTAATAGCAAAATCTCCCAATTAAATAAATTGTGATTCCATATTGAAACACAATATAAAGTTTTTAAAAAGTCTAAGGGGGGGTGAATATTTGGATAGACATTATATATTAAATATTGCATAACCCAGAATTGAGAAAAGTGTGTCTGTTGTAATAATGCTTTCACTGGCACCAAATGCTAAAACATTCCAACCCAATAGGCTTGGTTACACTGAAAGAAATAACTGAACCAGCTGGGAACAGACATACAGTACCCTTAAATACAGATTTGAATGTAAAGCATTTCATATGGTATGTACCACTATAGAAACCTGAGAAACAAAGACAGCATTTGATGTGGTTTCTAAAAAAACAAAAAGGCCTAAATTCTAGAGGCAGTAACCATTTTCCTTATGAAGAATCAATAAATCTGTTCATCTTTATCTATAAATTAAAAAATGACACCCAAAGAAGGCTACAACGCCAAAACTTTTTTTTTTTAGCATGGAATAACCTTTACTTGTTCCTTTATAAAATACTTTCCTTTAGCAAACCAAAAGTGTACAGCACTATGATAAGAGTTTGGTGGTGATCTCCAGATGAAACAACACAGATGGTGGCTGAAATTTTGCATTTCAAATATTTGAGGTAAAGAAGAAAGCAACGTGCAAAGAGAGTTTTCAGCATTGGAGATTTTTTACATGCAAACAACCAGCATGTAAAAGAAAACACTATTTCCCTCAATATGTATTATTTAATAATTATTTTTATAAATAATGGATAATGGTTTATAAACAGATGGACTGCTGAATGTTTGGCACAATTACTTTCTGGCGTAAAAGGTTACCTGTACTGATTTCACTACAAAGTCAGCAAAGCCCGGCTAGCAAGATGCCATCCAAGCTGCGTTCTGACTACCGTGCTGGAATTGGGGTCTTTCTCCATTTCTTAATCACTGCAATTTTAGAAAGCCCACAGGAAGAGACTTAAGTGGCCTTTGCATTTGTCTCTTTGAACGCCCCATTGGAGGGATACATTTACAGGTTTTTATAGTTCTGAATATAATGAAAACAGAGGACATTACAGACAAAACCTTAAAAATGTGAGTGATATCAAAGGGTTTTTTTCTCACCAGCAAAAGGAAGTGTGCAGATTAAAATTCAGATGGAAACTCGGAGCTTTGCTGTGCCTGAGGCTAGTTTCACTATCTGTGATTAATTCAGCCTCCTATTCTCTGTGGAGCATGACTCTTGATCGAAAACAGTGTATATTTTTCTTGAATATGTCTGTATGTATTTCATTACAAAATACACTATAAAACGTGACCCACTGGCAAACACCACAGCCCTTTATTTGTTTTTGTTAGTTGTATTAAAAATGCAATATTTGAGGGCTAACCAGAATGGTCTTTTACAAATCAAACGATAAATTTAAATAATTCATGTAGTTTAAAGAATATGAAATGGCATTGGTATGAGTCTGCTACTTTCTAAGTGCACTGCTGAGGCTGCGAATAGCTCTAAATGATACTGTTGAGGACTAGATTACCCTACTCAGTTTGGTTAATACAGAGTATTCTTAAGTCTTTTTCATGAGCAGCGAACAGCAATAGTCTTCACAAAGTAAATGGATATGAAAGGTATCTTCCACAATGTTTCGTAAATCAAATGCTGATGCCTTTCTTCACCAAATGCAGTTATCTTAGCATTTCAGAGCACATCAACTACAGTCATATTGTTTACTGAGGGCAGTCAGAGCAGCCTGCCCTGAAAAATATTTTTTGCCATTAGGGGGAGAAGCACCATCAGAGGGCTGAACCTGCTGGTACAGATATCCCAGAATATCTGGCCCATGAAAATCATCCTTCAAAAATGATGATTTCGTTGAGGGTTGCTGAAAATATGAGTGAAATCCAATGAAAAGAGATTCCCATGGCACCAGCCAGAAGCAAAGTGCTAGGGGATACAACTCTGTTAGATCCTGCATTATTCACAGACTCCCTTCCCCGCTGGCTCTTTAAAGTCCAACATGACAACCCTGACATTCGTAACTGTATATAACAGCACTCTGTAAAACGTATCGCTTCTTCTACAGTCATTTATGTGAAAAGAAAACAGGATAATCAAAAAAATGGTAACCAAACATTTTCCTTAAACAATTGTTGTTCCCTCCGGTAAATGAATTCACATTCATTTGTGTGCAGAGATAACTCTGATGTTATAGATAAGGCTGTGGATTTTTGACTTCCGTGCAAGAAATTAATTCCCAAGTCAGAAATTCTTCCATTATGTACTTTCTATAAACAGTGCAATGCCATTCCCACAAAATAACAGGGCTGCTGTTGTGTCATCATGTCACAGGAACTCTTGATCACACAAAGCAAGCAAGTGCTTAAAGTAAGGGAATGACAGGTGAAGCTACTCCCACTCCATTTTTTGGACAAGTACCTGTACACTGTGCTCCATTGGTTTTAGCCACTCTACCCACTGGTGCAGACTGATTCTCTCTAAGAAGTAAGGAGCTGCTGTTCCATAAATTATTTTCTACAGTGTACAGTATGACTTTTCATGTAAAAAAAAACTAAAACATGTTTAATTCCATATTGAAATCCACCACAGAAGAGCAATTTATACAGACGGGCTCCACGACCTTCTTTTATTAAAGTAATATGTAGGATTTCACTGAGAGCATAAGTGATACTAGATTTTTTTTTAAAGCTGACAAATAAATGTTCTGTACTAGAGGGAAAATGTTTCCTGTAAACTTATTTTTGTTTGTACTACTTACGATGTATATAATCACCGTGAGAGAAATTTGCGATTAGAATTTTCAAGGAGAAAGTAACTCTGTCTGCAGATATATATTGTATGCACGGTGCAGCTCAGAATGAAACATTTTCAAGTAAAAGAGACAGTTAGCAGGGAGGCGCTTTCCTCAGTTCCAGGTTGCTGAATGCAGATCCCTAGTGGAGCCATTGTGCTCTGTTGCTCCACCACAGCCAAATGGGCACATACTGGGCGCTATGCGGAAGGCTGCGGCGTTCTATGTTGTTTGCAACCTGCAGAATGGCTGTTACTCCACTGAGCAAATGCATCTGTCACTGGGAATTCTGTAACATCATTGACTTGTAATTGCTGCACAGAAAAGTCCCTCAGGAATTCCTATCATTCAATCATCGCTAATCATATTCACTGCAGTTTTCTCTTGTATCCGTCACTCATCTCTGTGCAGATGCTTTCAAGTAAGTGTAAGTGTTTTCAGTGTGAATTTCTACTTAATATTTTATCTCCTCCCTAATAACATTCTGTATTTCTGCATCTTCTAAACTCATTGTCCCATCTCATGGGTAGCTAATGATCCCTGTTCGTCTGTGTTTCTGCTGTGTATATAGCATCCTTATTTCATTGCAGATGGGCGAAACTGGATTAATTAACAGCAAAAATTACCATTTCATTGAGAACAACTGTGCAAATTACACAGGCGTGTGTTAATGTCTGTGATACTCATTACCAGCCACTTAAAGTATAGTATAACTGAGTTGACGTTTTTCTAATTTCCTTAAAGACCTATTGGCAAAGAGTAATAAGACTCTAAAAACATTGTAATGTAATCTAATATATTAAAAAATAGGTTTTCCTTTTTTATGCTTCTATATTTTATGGGTTTAATTGTGAAGTTTTCTCTTATAGCTCTTCTTTTAAAAAATCCCTTTTCTCTAATACTAAATAAGAGCTAATCATAAATACATATGTTCTTGCATGGATACAGTTTCTGGTATTGTCAAAGTATTATCTAGCATACGTACAGGAAAATTATTGGAAATCTCCATATACATCATGTCTCTTACCTTCATAAACTGTCATAAAACCTAATGGAACCAATGGAAAAATCAGTAAGCAGTCCTGAGGTAGCTGTCCTTGCAATTGTTGGTTCAGCTGGAATTTTATAGCAAAGTACTTTGTAACACTGACTCTGCTGAAAGAAGGTATACAAGTTCCATAAGTTTAGATTGTTGCTTGAGGACTGAAACCCTGCAACTCAGTTTGAACTGCTTGGCACAATACCAGTGTAATGCTGTGTAACTGATCCTTTGTGTCCTTGCCTGTGTGTGCTGAGGCAGTGACAGTCAGTCTCGGCAGCCTGTTGGTAGTGTTCATGTGGAGGTGTCTGTCTGGCCTTCCAAGGTATTGGAGAAGTTATTGCAGTCATGCCTGGAGGGACGGAAAGGTAAATGAGCCCAGAGATTGCTTTCTCTTTTTGTGGCTGAATATTGTGAAGTTATCGTGATTAAAATTTGAAAGAGAAACAAAGAGATCTCCAGTACCTTCAGGAAACAGCTGGAGCCATGATTTATTCAGGGTCCCCAACTTCACCATTCCCCAATGTGCACACAGGAATAGACATATACATTTCCCATTTACATAGCTTCTTCTTCAGAACTGTTCTAAATGTGAATATTAAGGATATCTGAAGCATAAGGGTTCTCCTGAACAGGTCTCCTACAAGGATTCAAATATTTTAAATGAAAATCTGAACATGATTGTAGGAATGTATAGATGTATATATGAAGACATAGATGTATTTGCAGATGTACAGATACATTTGCATATTGTTTCTGTTTCAGAAAGGGGTCAAAACTATTTTTAATTCCAGCTCCAGGGCTTTGGTGAAAAAGATATGTCTAAGTGAGATTTAAAAGTTTTCTGGGAGGTCTGGAACAAGCTACCCTGCTATGACGTTAGCATTGATACATTTGGTTCCTTCAAGAAATAGGCTGGAGATACTCGGCTTAAATAATTACTAAAGCCAATGATGAGTCAGTAAGTATGAAATAAGTCCATTAGCCAATGTGTCGTTATGTCCTTACGTGAAGGTTAGAAATAAGAGGAGGTCCAGCTAGTCTATCTAGCTTGATTGGTTGATTGTTTGAACAATTGATACGAGGATCTCATCTGGCAGTTTCTTGACAGAAGCTAGTGTTTTGGTTTTAAGAATGTGGCTCAGTAGCTTGCTCCAGACTTTCATAACCCTTTGTGTAAAGAAAGGCTTCTATTCTCAGTTTTAAAAGCACAGTCCAGTTTTTTTCTACTTATGTCCTCTGGTTTGCATTTGTCTGTTGATTCTGGAGAAGTCCATTATGTTGAGTTTGTCAGTGCCTTAGAACATTTTGATCACTTGAGTCATGTCTCCTCCTATTCCTCTCTGTTCAACATTGAAAGTGTTAAGGTCTTTAAATTGGGCACTGTAGGACATTGGTTTGAGCCTGGAAATGTATGTGAATAATTAATCTCTGGACCCATAAGAGCTCGATCAGCATTCTCCTTTGAGTACCAATGTCTTCGGATGACCAAATAACAATAATGTTATTTGATGATGACTAAACCTGCACACAGCTCCACATGAGGTCTTATAAGTACACTTTTAACATAACATCCCTTGATTTAAATGTTATGCTTTTTAATTATATATCCTAACATTCTGTTTACACTTTTTATGGCTTCTCACTTTGTATGGATTGAGGATTCATTGTTCTCTTCAGCTAGAGAAATTGCAGATTTCAAATGAATTCTGAATTTTCAGTTTGCTTCAAGTCTCCAACGGATTAAGAACTGAAAGCGAGAAAAAGCCTCCAATGAAACAAATTATTCATTCAATTAAGCAATGAATTAGATAAGAGAGAGCTCAGCAGGGGTGAAAACTGGAAGGCACTGAGGTCACATGAACCACTGTCTGGAAGCCCTGGGCTGCTGGATCTGTCTATTTTAGTGCAGTAGGAACAAGTATATTCCTTTTTCCTTATCTTAAATGAAAACCTCACAAATGAAAAGGAAAGCGGAGGTAACATTCATGTCCTCATGAGCATCTGGGGCAGAATCTGGGGCTCCAGATACATGTATGGTAGATAATTAAGTAAAAATCCCTGTGGCATGTTTTAAGATCTCACAGTAGGTACTAATTACCAGGAGTAAGGGATTTGTAGTAACACCTGAGTCCACCAGGAACAAAGTGTTTTAAGTCAATTAGCTAATAAATTACCTTGATTAAATACCTGAGTTAAAAAGAAGTTGACAATTAAACTGACCTATATCAGCTTGAGGGAGGCATGGTGTCACAGTGGTTATCATTACTACCTCACAGCACTGGGGCCCTGGGTTCAATGCCACACCTGGGGTGCTACCTGCCTGGAGTTTGTACAGTATGTTCCTCCTGTGTTCATGTCAGTTTCTTCTGGGTGATCAATTTTCCTCCCACAGTCTAAAAACATACTGGATAGGTTAATTGACATCTGGGAGAGTGTACATGTCTGTCTATCTGCCCCGTAATGGACTGGCATCCCATCCAGGCTGGAACCTGCTTTTGGCCTGTTGCCTGCCAGGATAGGGTCCTGCTCTCCCAAGAAGAAGAAGTCTAAAAATAGATGGATGGGTGTAGCTCCTATAGGTCGATTGCTCATGAAGCCAGATGGTTGGATTTGCTGTTAGGGGGTGGAGCGGTGGCACTGTGGCTAAGGATCTGTGCCTGTGGCTGGAAGGTTGCCAGTTCAAATCCCGTGGCCGGCAGAGGAATCCTACTCCGTTGGGCCCCTGAGCAAGGCCCTTAACCCCAGCTGCTCCAGGGCCGCCATATAAATGGCTGACCCTGTGCTCTGACCCCGAGCTTCTCTCTCCCCGTCTGTGTGCCTGTGTCTCATAGAGAGCAAGCTGGAGTATGTAAAAAAGACAAATTCCTAATGCAAGAAATTATCTCTTATATCTCTCTTATTTCTCCAGCCCTGGTCCTACAGAGTGCCTGTTCTTCAGAGTCTAATTATCATATTAAACTTCACAAACTAAGGCTACAATTGGGTCAAATTTATAAATGAGAAATCATGTGTCATCAAATCCAGAATCAGAATGAATTAGATCAGAATGATTCGATCAGAACTTTTGACTGTGTTTGAAGACTAAGTGACTGATTTTCCTGTGGCTCTTCAGGACTAGAGCTTGTGTCTGTTTGATGAGCTCTCCTCTGGAACCTTGACTTGATATCTGACTGAGATCCCCAGCAACCCACCCCCCATACACACAGTCCAGTAGAGAAAAACAGTTCATTTGTAAAGGTTTAATAAAGCATATAGTATATGTTTAGAAAGCAATTGTGATAGATGATGTTTGCAGCAAAACCCCAAACCCAACCACAGCTAAACTATGTCCTAGGGATATGTAATACTTTGTTTATAACACTAATAGGTTATAGATTTTTAGTAGAAGATATAACTGAAGTTTTTAAAAATTAAAATAAAATGTGACCATTTTTTTACCGTGCTCTGCAATGGACCCAACAGCTGTTGAGAATACTTGTGGACACCCCGTAGTTTCAGGATGGGCTCCCTCTGCTGACTATGCTGTGCTTCTCCTGGTAAAACAGATCACTGATAATGGATGGATTTTTGCTTTTTTTTAAATGTGTAGTTCTAAAAGTTTTTTTTTTTGCTATAAATTCACCTGATTTGGAATTGATTATTGTGTATTTCTCATGTTCTGGCTCACAGATAAAAACCTTGTAAACGCACATGGGAGAGTGTAATGAATGACCCTCTGACCCACGAGTCTTAGAGTCAATTGTCTTTTAGCCCATCAGTGAAACCACAGCCTCATGAAAGACAAATTTGCAGAAAGGCCAGTTCCTCAGCAACAGCGCCACAAGTGCTGGGAAGTTGAAGGGTTCATTGTAAATTGAGAGAACCCTGGCTCAACCCTACACTTAGCTCAACCAGTTGAATGCTGTCACTTGGGGAGTCACAACCACGGGTGGTTAGTGACATGACCCAGGCTTGAACCTACATTGAATCATAGAGCTTACCACTCATAAGCCCCATTGGATGTTTTTTTAACGTGTGTTTAGATTATTTTATATTCTCTATTCGTTCCTACTTTTCCCTTTTTAATCTTAAGAAGCAGCATTGCTCGTCTCTCTAAGTCGCACAGCACCATCCTATGGTTAATTGTTGCAATCATCAGGAACAATCAACAGTGATGATTGGAATTGTCATTATGTTTCTAATAGCATTGTGAGGTGTGTCGATAATTAGACACAGGCTCTGCTGGATGCCAGGATAGCTTTAGCCTAGCTGAGACTGTGGAACAGGGATGATGAAGTAGGTGATAAAACTACAAAAGAGCTCTCCGTGAATACTGCATGAAAATGAATAAAAGAAGAGGAAAGTGTAGTGTTTACATAAATGTGCTCCTAAATCTCATCTCCTTTTTGTTCTGATGAACTGACTGATAAGAAGCACACAACTGCTATGTCTCCTGCCCTTCAAGGCTGAAACCTCTGGCATGAATGTTTCATTAAGTAAGGCCCTTTATTCAGTGCTAAGAAAAAGTACAGAGCACCATCACCCTTTCAGAGTTTGCAACAGGAATGATGTTTGTGATCACTAGCAGAAGCTCTTTTATCTGATGGTAAAAAAGAAGGTGGGAGAGGGGCTGTGAACAACAAGAATTGGTGGGAGATCATCTGGGCCACGTTGTACCACACAGTAGTTTGACTCTTCCCTCCAAAAGATGACCAAGCTTCTTGCATTATGGGAGTTGGAGTAACAGTATGTTTTTGGTGCCTGGAAGGTAATGCTAATTAGATCCGACAGGCCAGAGAAACTGCAACTGCACTTTCTTAAATCTACAGGATTAAGTTTATTTATAATTAAGTGTGCAGCTGGAGGTGTAAGGCAACACAACAGACAGGGATAGAATGCCCAAGAATTGAGGAAAAGGGAGAGAAGCACAGAACAGGAAAGAAAAGTGTCTTCCGTGAACTTGTTAAAATTTCAATGCAAATGAATGCAAAACGCATAATTAACACAAACTAAAGAAGAAAAATGAGTTCCATCTGTGATAAAGGCAGCATACATGCCGTCTACCTTGATAAACGCCAAAAGGTACTGTATACTCTCATCATGTTAATTACACTCCACTTACCTGTACTAAACATAACTCCTCACATTTAGTTATGAAGAACTAGTACCCAGAAAACAGTGCGCTAATCTGCTGACAAAAGCAGTGGACATGAATGTTGTATTTGCCTGTCAATCTTTGATATTGAAAAGCATACAATGTCACTCAGTAGCCACATCATAAGGGAAGTGAAAGGAACCTAATAGCCCTGTTGTGGGGGCCTTGTCATGGAGGTTTGCTACAGCTGCAGCTTGCCTGGAGAAAAAAAGCACAGCGCTTAGAAACATCTGGATGATAACCAGAAACATTCCAGAAGACTTAAAACAAAAGAATAAATCCTAAAATGTATCATCAAGAGAAAGCAATTAAAATGAAACTGGTGGATAGTATAAACAGTAGCAGGGAGTTGGTGATGGGCAGGTGGTCAGTGAACAGGGTGACAGGGGGTCATGGAGAAAGGTTGCAGCAGCGAGCTGGGTAGAGGGTGCGAATGAGTGCAAAGTTAAGGTAGACCGATGTGGTCTGCCCTCTAATAGCCAGATCCACTGGAAACCTTTAAATCCATTTTCTTCTAAATTTAGTTTACTGTGCGTTCCAAATCGCTCTGACAAACCAAAGTACAAAGCACTTAAACAGTGAAAGATTATAGAGTAGAGAAGCATGCTGCAGCTTATGTGGAGCATAGGAATCAATGTGTTATCTATTGACCTTTTCCATGGTGGCTGAGAGCCTGCGTTTATAAAAGCAGTAAATAGGCTTTACATAAAAATATATAAATATCTCCTCTTCCCATTCAGTACTAAACTGGTCTCTTTTGTCTTAGTGAAATACTGGGTAGCTTTTTTTCTTTTATTTTAACTCCTATCACTCAATCTAAGAATCTTTAGTTTACCATTAGCCCCAAGAAATGGTGTCAGAAGATGTCCAGCGCAGACGTACAGAAGACATTCAACAGCTTCTTCAAGCACTCAGTCTTGGTAGGAGCAGCTTGACTGCAAAGTTTAATGTCTTCTGCTTGTGATGGAACAAAGCAGCTGCCCAAGGTTCGAAAGGCAAATCCATTCTACTATCATTGCTACAGTTTACCCTACCAAGCATAGTGATGCATTTTCTGGTAAGTTTGTAGGTATATGTTCACTATTATGCTGATTTTATAGGATCCTTATTCTTGGCGATTCTAATATTCACATTGATTCCCAACATTCAAAATTAGCTCAGGGTTTTCTAATGTAGTTGGAATGCTTTGTCTCAAATAGCTTATACTCAGTTTAACTTACAAAAAAGGTCACACGTTGAATTTAGTTATTGAAAATTACTTCTTTGTTTTTGCCTTTCTGATCACTTGGCTATTCTATGTGATGCAGAATTTCCTGTTTGACACCCTTCACCCTCACACTTTGGAAGTTTTTGCAACTGGTGATCAGTGAACCAGACTCGGTTTGCTGATTTTGCTCTCTCCTTGTTGTCTTGCTTTTCTAACACTGACACTCTGGAAGACAAGGTACAAGTGTTTAATAGCTCTCTTTTAACTACCCTTGACACTTTAGCTCCTCTTAAAACTCGAACAATCTCCTTTACTCACTTTGCCTCATGGTATACTGAGCAGCTGTGCTCTATGAAGGCAAACTGGAGTATAGGGGACATCTTTCTAACTTCAATGTACATCTGCAGTCTTGGAAGGAGCACCTGACTGAATACAAGGATGCAATAGAGCCGGCGACTTCTCCAACATCATTGAATACAGCCAAACAACCATAACAATCCTAGACAGTTGTTCTCTATCATTAACAGACTGCTTGAACCAAACTTCCTTACTACTTTACCTGCTTCATCCCAACTTTGCAGAACTTTATTAGAGCTTTGCATCACTTTTAAGATTGATAACATCCAGCATCACATTCTCTCCACCGTGCATGTTACTAATACACTAATGCACAAAGTTTTTAGTTTCTCTCAACTTGACACTGCTGTAGGGACAAGGGGGTATCTAAATCCACACTCAACACACTTCAGTATTTCCATAAGTTTGCAGCCATAATCCTGAGAGTGATCACATTACTCCAGTTCTAGAGTCCCTGCACTTGCTTCCTATTTAAAATCCTCATGCTCAATGATAAGGCTCTACATGGTTTGGCACCTCAGTAAATGTGGTTTACTGAGTGGTTATCTTCCCATCTCATAACCTTCATTCGTCCGATCCTCATCCGATTGTCCTCCAAGCTCTCTTACAATTTCGGGGTGACAAGACCTTCTCTTGCTAAGACCCAAAGTTCTGGAATTCTATTCGCAAGGATATCAGAGAGTCACCTACCTTAAGCACATTCAAATCCAGACTTAAAACCTTCTTCTTCAGAAAGGCTTTTAACTGGAATCTGTATCTGCACCTTGCATCTTCTACTACACTTCTAATTACTTGTATTTCTTTGTGCTAATTTTGTTATATCCTATCTTTGTTGTTGCTTTTGTTTTTTTTAACTGCTTTTTGTCCTTTAAGTGCTTTGGAAGACGATAATAATAATGATAATAATTATTATTATTATTATTATTATTAGTAGTAGTAGTAGTATTAGTATTGGCAGGGAGTTGATATGCAAGCACAAGCAGCACAGCATGAACAGCAGACAAAGGAAACAGGTAAGCAAACACAGTCCAAGGGTGCAGTCAAGAGTAACACATTTCGAAGTCCGATCAAAACAGGACAACATCACAAATGAGAAGAGAACAGGCTCGAAGTAGACAATCAAAGTTTGTTTTTCAGTTGGACACCGTACAACACCAGGGGGAATCTAGAAGACATGGTCAGGGTGAAGCAATGGTCAAGTATCCAGGGTGAGACCAGCAGAACTCAAGAACTCGGAAACTAGGAAAGAAATTAGATGAGGGAAGTTGTAATTACTCACAGGTGAAACAGGCTTCCTGTCTGCGTATCCATGGCAACCAGCCCTGACTGACAGATATGTAGAGGCATGGCCGGCTGTCACATTAGCGCTGACATACACTGCAGCGCTCCACTGAGAAGGAGCATGACACAGAGGCAACAAGCTATCAGTCTCTAAAGCACAGGTTCAGACATATTTCAGAAGAGTTTTCTTCTGAACTGTTATTTCATGCATGATGTTTGAGAAAAACAGCAAACTGTGCCAGAGGGAGAGAATTAATATTAATTCCTTACATTTCTCAAAAATAAATTTTGCAAGATAACACAGGCATTGGTTGTCAAGGTCTGTTTTTTTTATTTTCATCAATATATTTCTGAAGCTAATGAACATCAATTCAAAATTGGAGGAGTTTTGTTTATTTGTTTGTTATTGAGGATTTGGTGTTCAGTGCACAGACTCAAGCCATCATTGAACTGCAGTGCAATGAACATAGATCAACTTTGCAACTTGGAGCAAACACCCTCTCACACTCTGCAATCTGATCATGATTATTTCCTGGCTTGTCTGTCATTGTCTTTCAACAGACCTCTTCAAAGCAAGAGTCTTTCATCTCTGACAAAGCTGAATGTGTTAGTGAAAGTTCCAACAAGAATGTTCACTGTGATACTTCGCTGTCAGAATGTTATATATAGTAGATGACAGGAGGTATGTCAGGAATTTGTAATTGATAAAGAACAGGGCTACAATGCATTATTGTAACTCCAATAATGGCTGATGGCTGGTATTCTCAAGGTGATACTATAATAGTTTTCCAGACTTCTGGCATAATCACGGGAAGAAAACTGCAATATGGTCCTTTGATGCCACACAGGACTGTGCTACAGAGGAAGATGTTCGTATGAGAAACTCCACCTTGTGCCATGTTTTACCAGGTCAGTTCAGACATGAAGGAAGCTGGCAATAACCTTATGCATCCAAGCTCTTTAAGGCTGATATGAGAATAGTGCAGATGCCATCTGTTCAGTATGTATTCTGCTGGTGCAGCCATTTTCCTACGCATTGAAATCTTGGTATCCCATAAGTAATCACTATTTTATAAAGAAACGAGCTCTATGGGGTAATTTGTGAGTTATCACGTGCATCCCAGCTGTACCTTCCTCATGTAAATTAGTAACGAACAGCAATTTTATTTCAGCTTCCCTCTGAAAAAAACAGATGATGCTAATTTGACATGAGAGAAAAAACTAAAGAGTATGCTGTGACAAGACATAAACAAATACTCCATTGTATTCCAAGCTAGGTGAACTGTGCAGTGAAAGATACAACCTATCTCAGGTTTTTCTTTCCATTTACTTAGCACATTCCACTTATAGGGTTCATCAGTTAAGCTTCCTAGTTTCTTGGCTCTATGCATGTAAATCAAGCTGTTTTTCTTATAGTTTTCTTTAGTAAAATCATAGACTGCTGAATTCTAAAATAATACAATAAAAAAGAAAAAGGTTTTGAGGCATAAAAATGCATTTTAAGCCTAGAAAATGATACTCATTCAGCCTCACTATATTGGTGTGCTACTTATTGTTGGTGCACACAGGCTTGATGAACAATTGTGTGCCTGCTGATGATTGAGGGCTCTGTCTCAGAGCGGCATCAGGGGTGATGCTCATCCTTGAGCACAGGGAGCACAGTCTTGCTGCCCTCACGGGTGTACAGCTTTTCTCTGCACTCCTCTAATTCCCCCCCTCTTTCTTTCCATCTCTATTTGTTGTTAAGCAGGCCAAGAGCCGGCTGCCAGCACAGCACAGTGTCTGTTTCATATGGTTCTATGCATTTTTAATGCTGCAGAATGTGGAAAGAGAAGGAGCACAAGTCTCAAGATGTGAAAATGAGTTTGTGGCAAATTCATTCAATCTCACCTCTAAAATTCAGCTGTTAATGCCAGGCTTCTAACATTCATTTAATTACTTTATAGTCAATATTTTTTTTCCATTCTTGATATACAGTAGAAATGCAATCCTGTGGTGATCATCTGCCAATTTGTATCCATTTGTTTTAATACAATTAGTTTTGATACAGTATATATGTATTTAATTCTACAAGAAGTAACCATTTAGCTTCATGCTAAATGTGATGGATTACTTACTGTATATAACACTTCACATGGGATGCTCATATATAGTTTAACTTGAGTTATTCTGATTAGTGTGAAATAAAAGTTCACAAATGGCAAGCTTATTTTTTTCACTCCAACTAAGCTGTACTAATAAAATTTAAAGTTGTTAGAATTGTAGAAATAACTAGTGCAAGTTTTGAATAGATATAGCACTCCAGATTGTGTCTAAGATGAATATGACTTGCATCATTGTACACAAATAAGGCAAAAGTGAAGCTGAAAGATGAAAGATGAAAGAGCTCCATGGACAAATTGAGTATGCTTCTACATAAATGTTTAATAGGTGTCCAGAGACCTCGCGCAGAAAACCATTTTCATTTAACTCACTAGACCCATTTGTAAAATAGGATAAGGAAGACTAAGCTCCTTATTAAAAAGACCAAGGTAAAGAGTTGGATTAACACTGTTTGCTTGTGTCTGATTTTCTTTTTTTCTCTCTGGCAGATTGACCAGCTCATCAGTTTAAAAACTCCAAGAGTGACTTTCAGCTCATTTTGATCTAGTTAGTACTTATACAGTTGCTGCTGCTATGGACTTTAAGGTGTTTGCCGTTCAGTATAGAAGGTCCAGACCAGGAGTGTTCCTGAGAGAAAGTGTTCCTGAGCTTGGTTAGAGTGTGAAACACATGCCACCTGTTGGACAAATACTAGAACTGTGTCCCTGCTGTAATGACAGTTCGGTTTCCTGTACAACAAAGGCGGGGTTCTTCTGTCCTTGTTCAACCCTAACAGCTACAGAACGTGCAGCTTTTCTTACCAGGTGCTGGTGAGCTTTAAATGGCTTTACAGAACTTATCATTTGATTGATTGTTGTGGTATAATGTTTTCCACTCCTCTGCGTTTTGAAAATCTAAGGCCTTCTACATAAACGCTGAACTGGCTCTCCAGAACTGAGGCTGCAGCACAGTCCCCTGTCTTTAATCTACCTATTTATGCTCCCCATCCCTTTCTTTATTTTTTTAGGAGTTTTGCCGTGACAGCAGACTGCTGTAACACACAGTACTGTGGAGGAAATGGTTTATTACAACCATCAATTTTATCCCTCCTGAGACATAGAGCTACCTCAGGCATATGGCCTCCAAATGGTAATTTACTAAAGTGCATCATGCCCTGCCAAAACACAGCTATGATATGACCTACAGGTAAATGCATTGAGATCTGTTGTTATTGTTTTTCTTATAGCTGGTGATATTATTACTTAGATTTCTTTAAAATTGAAAATTGAATACGAATAATAATTATCACTTTTGATAATGGGAAGGCTATATGAAGAGTTCTGCAGCTAAGGGAGCTGGTGGGTTGTGGAGCCCCGCTTGATCAACAGAGAGTGAAGCACTGCCTCTCCACATACCATGTGCTCCTGTCTCTGAGGATTTTGTAAGTGATGAGTATTTTCAAGGCCAAGCTCTTGAAGATGATATTGATCTCTGGCTTAATTGGGTTCCTACAACATTATGCACACATCCAGTATATGAAAACTGATAGTTGTGAATTACTGGAATTACTCTATGCCTTCATTTCCAATGGATACAATATTAATTTCTGTTAAATCTCAACATATCTAGAGTATTAACTTACTTCAAGTTTTTCCATTCTTTACTTCATAAGGAATGTAGATATACATTTAAAAAAACTTAATTAAAAATTCATTATATTTAAAAATATGTATAATATTTTATATTCAATGTTGTAGAGTTAATTCATTTAGTATTGGTTGGTCTTTACTTTAAAAAAAATATCCTTCAGAGTCCCAGATACTGAGGGAAGCAGATTGAAAGACTCGCTGTGGCTCCACCTCCTGTGGTGTTGTGAAACGGAAGAGCTAATTGATATTCATTCCCATCATTCATAGCAACAGCACACTCCTAACACACAGCATAAACCTGAAAGGTGATTTCTTGTAAAATAGTTATATGTATTTATAAAATACTAAAAGGGATTTTGAGTTATGGACAGAGCTTCTTTTCTAAAATGTTTTTTTACCTCTGCTGTTCAGCAGTCAGAATTGTTGCCAGTTTCATTCTGAGTGAAATAAGATGGTTAAAATGGCAGACTTACAGAGATAATTTTCTCATTCAACTGAGAAAAGAAAAATTCTCTTTACGAACTCAAATGAACTGTATTGCAATGTCCATCTCAACAGAAAAGGAAGAAGACTTGTTTTACTGCCATTTCATTGCAAACTTGTCTCAGGAACATCACTATTCTGTCAGACTCATCTTACAATAGGAAGGTAAACAGTAGGCTTAAGGTCAGGGGAAACATGTACCATTTTTATAAAGCCTGTCACTTTTCTGTCTCATTTAAATAGCAGTGTGTTCAGCGTCACTGTAAAACAAACATTTCACCTGGAAGTTAGCCTGAGGGCAACAAATGACATTGGAGATTGGAATGATTTTATGTCTGCGATGTATCCAGCTACAGTACAAAGGTTCTCTTAGTGTGCATCAGCAAAACAACCCCAGACCTTCACTCTACCTTGTCAGCTGTTTCACTGTAGACCCCTACGCAACAGTGAACTAATTCAAAGAGCTTTACTGGCATGACTTTCAGTGTTGTCAAAGCAACAAAAATGAACAAACATCCATCCATCCATCCATCCATCCATCCATCCATCCATCCATCCATCTTTAACTGTTTTATCCAGTAAAGGGTCAGAGGGGACCCAGAGCCTATCCAAGCAGGATATACCCAGGAAGGGACGCCTGTTCATTGCATGGCACACACAGACACAAACATGTACACACTCCTATCAGGGACAATTTTCCCAAAAGCCAATTAACCTAAAGCACCAGTACGTCTTTGGACTGTGGGAGGAAACCAGAGCACCCAGAGGAAACCCATGCAAACACAGGAAGAATACAATACAAACTCAAAGAATACAAACTCAATGCAGATAGCACTCCAGGAATTGAACCAGAGCCCCACCACTGCAAGACAACAAAGCTAAGCACTGCTTCACCATAGCACCCATTAACATTTAGAAGCACAATGATATACTATTATTTTAGAGGCTTCCTCTCTTTTCTTCAGACTAGGACAGGAGGTCACATACTGGGCTCCCAGCTCTGTTGAGTTTACTCCCCACTCTCCTTTACCACTGGAAGCTGTTCTGATTCTGGCAGGAATTCTGGCATTTTATTTTATTTTAAGGAACTTGTTTTCTCATCCCTGAGTATTTATTATAGTGCATCAGAAAGTGTTTCTCTGACTCTGCTTATCTGCCTTGTAGTGGGGGCACAATCTGTTCTCTCCGTTTAAACAGGTCTGCTTGTGTCACCCAATGTCTATGATCAGGCTGTGGTCACTGAGCCTGTATTTCATCAGAGTCTGTTTGTCCTTGTAGCCTTTTACCCTGTTCAGATACCCTGCCAGGGATATTTTTTTTGCAGGGCCTAGTAGCTTTCCAGTTTGTGTTTGTCCCTGTGGATGAGGTAATATTGTTTGGTTTGTGCTGTAATTTGATTGACTCTGATTTGTGGCACTTTAGCAGTGCTGTCCTGGGGCTGGTTAGTGTTGGTGAGGCTCAGGACAATAAGCTTCAGGACCAGCTGGCTGAGGAACTCTTCTCTGAGGTTTACCTCTTGACTCGGAAGACCCTTGTGGGGGTAGGTCTTCTGATTACTGCTTTTTTAGGTCTAGCCAATATTTTAGTGCTCTCTTCTATCTATTAATTAGCAATGGATATTAGACTCGTTCTGCACTGTATGTATTGTTTGGTGTTTACCTGCATATGAGAAAGTGCTCTGAGTGTAAGACTTTGATGGGGTGTTTGTCCCATTTTGTATTATCCTGGTCTGTGACTGGATGTCACACTTATATAGCTATTTAGGACAATGGGTTTAATTACACTTTTATTTGGAGCCAGATTGTGGCGATTGCAGAGAGTTGGGGGCTGTAAATCCTCCTTATGTCACAGAAAACCCTGCACACCTTCTCCTTTAGTGTATTTACTGTTTCTCACCAGTATTTTTTACTCAAAAACAATAGTTATTTATCTGAAATATTTTTCAAATGCTTAATAAAATCTTCTCCTAATCTCTTTTGATTCATATCTACAGTTTAGTGCCCATTCTAGGGGTTTATGATGTTTTTCTCATCTAAATAAAGAATTTCCAGGTCTAACAAGGGCATTATTATATTATTTTTTTTAGTTATTTTGACTGTTATTCCACTTAATAGTACAATCTATTTTCAGTGAGTAGGGGAAGCAGCCTGCTGTTGTCTTTGCCATGGAAGTCATGTAGTTTCACCTTAACAGTTTTCAGCAGATCCTAATTACAAAATTACAATCTCTTACTGTTTTAAAGTTTTGGTAATGGTATTTCTGCAGTGAAGTTTTTAGAAATTCTAATTTTCCCTTTATGATTGAGCCCTTCTGTTCACTGGCTGCAAGATGTAATATCATAATGTGAACACTCTGCAACCTACAATATCACTGTGCAAGTTCACTCAAGGCAATCCATCATTATTATTGTTGGAAGACAATTCATTTTTACAATGCTGGCTCATAGTTAGCTCTGCAGTTCCACATCATTAGAACAGCACTGGCCCAGATTTCTGAGGGATTGCTAGAGCAAGATTAGTACCCTTCATTTAAATGTGCCTCTGTCAGGTTAAACATCTACCAACTGTCTGTCACACTGCAAAAAATAAGAATATGTGCTGACATGCTGTAAAAGAAAAACAACTACCATGAAATGGCTTTGTATTGATTTTATAGGAATTAGAAGAAGACCCCTAGAGATATTCAGATTTTCATATTGTTTTATAAGGTAGCTTTCCTTGCTTCCTAATGGTCTTTGTCTTGCCTACTTCTTAATGGCTTTGTACTTTTATGAGACAGCTCTGCCTGCTCCTAAATCTCTGTTTCTCTCTCTCTCCCTTGATTTGTTTTATTACTTGCTTGTTTGGCCTCACAGCTTTATCCCCTTTGACTTCTAACACCAACAATGTAATTAGAAATGACAAAAGTAGAGGACGTGACAATATACAATAAACACAATGAAAAGCTAAGCATTATGTGCATGTACAATACTTAAATATGTGTAATTTTATATCACAACAGAGGTTATGGCTAATATTATAACATCAGCGAGATTGAGATGAGCTTACAGTACATTGTGATGTATCAGGAGTGCATAGATCTCAGAGGAGCCAAATAAGTGCATTGAGTCCAGTCAGAATGACTGCAATGATTCCTGATAGAGTGCCTATGGCAGGAAAGCACTGGGGTGGAGCTGACACCAAAACACTTTTGATAAACGTGATGCAGAACACTGCAAGGAGTACACAGCTGAAGGGCTAGGATTTTTCTTCATAAGATCAATTTGGACATGCCCTGTCAGTACAACTGCATGTATCTTATTAGAGCAACTAGAGCATGTGCCTGTGAAAAACAAGACTGCAACCACTGATCACCAACAACTGAGGAGGACCAGATTTAATAAAGATCAGTCATCAAGATCTTCTTTCCATATCGTTCTGAGAATAAATGTAGTGAAACTATAGGAAGCTTCAAGACAGACCATTCACACTTACCATGGTAAACTTTCTTAAGTACGCCAAAATGACAAAACGTTGCAAACAGAGAAAAAAAGCAATATACAGGGGAAATGATACCCTGGGCAAACTTTTACTTTGGTATCTTTGATAGGCATGGTTTAGAACTATGTGTCATTTCCTATGTGTTGAGAATCTCACATATGCTAATCCTACCTCATGAGTTTCAGGCAAAACAAATGTTTCTGTTTTCATTCCAAAATGTTTGCACGTGCATGCCATTCTTAACCAGCATTTTCACTGGCTGCACCGGATCACATTGCCCAGAACGAACATGTATTCTTAACCTTTAGCCAAGAGCCTTTTTTCAGTTAACACCCGCTGACCACAGCGCACTGGGCGGTCACACAGGGCCCTGGCAGTAGACCTTTCACACTCAGCGGGAAAGGGGGAGAGAAGTCAGGCAGAGGAGGGAGGGACAGGGCATCAGACCCCCTCGCTCCTGGTCACCCAGGCAGAATCGCGAAGATCAGTCAGGATTTCATCTCACCAAGCAGGCACAATAGCAGGCACTGCTCAGGGGGCGGGGCAGGGGCACATTTCTAGATGGGTGGCTCTTGTCTCGTCCTGTCTTTTTAATATGATGCCTGCCCATGTGGGATGCAGAGCTCTTGCTGAGGCGATCAAAAAGGCAGCTCTTTCATTAGCAGAGCAGCATGGCTGATTAACTGCTCCCCAGTCCACATGGCTGGCCGAGCCAATCAATAATTTGTAATTGGCCCCTCAGGGACTGGCTGCTCAGGCACACAGTACGAAGAGCCCTTCTGGTGTGAAATGAAACAAATGAGGGCCAGGGGAGAGCAAGGCAAACTGGAGAGACAGAGTAAGGCTATTTGTAACATTAGCAATTATTGTACACTTTACTTTTTTGGAGCACCCTCAGCCAGGAATCGATCAATTTCTTCATTTAACCTTGTTAGATCAAATAACGCCAAATTCTCTGTTCGCAGAGTATAATTATGGGTCATGTATTATTTTTTTAAAGCTTTGTGACCGGTAGGGTGTAGTGCACATGATTTTGACAATGTGACCCACTGAAAATTGTACTGTCTCTATATACAGATATTTTATGTCCATACTACACTGTCCTGATCAAGCGCTGTGCAGCAAACTGATCAGATACACGGATTCAAGTCAATCATTTTTTAATCAAGTCTAATAAAGGTCCAGCAGAATCACAAAACAAGGAAATTCTATCCTGCACCTATGATAAACATTTTAGAAATAACACATACAGGTTATTATATTATCTATTTAATGAAGACAAGGTGGTAGGTACAGCTTCCAATGTTTTATTTTAAATTGAAAACAAATATTTTTTAAAAGCTTTAAGAGAAAACTATGAAAATTGTGTTCCCTGCCACACACATTTAAAATTAGACGTGCCATACAACTACTACAGATGATGTTATTGCTAACCAACGTATCCCTGGAATAGCCATTTCCATATAAAAATATAGGGATGCACAAAAGAAATGCAACACTGAAGAGTAATAAATTTAACTCATCTATTTCCAATAAACCTCTTACTCTAATACAGGGTTATAGTGAGCCATTAGACAATGGGCATCAGGCAAGATGCACCCTGGGACATGTTGGACATTTAACAACACCAATTAACTTAGACAGTACACCTTTAGGCTGCAGGAGGAATCCAAAGCAACCTGCAAAAACCACTTGCTTACTGGAAGAGCATGCAAACTCCAGAAGGCACACCAGCCCAGAACCCAGTCCAGGAACCAGGAGTTGTGAGGTAGCTACTGTCATGCCACCAGGGTTTTAAGTGAATATTTCAAATGCAGTTACAGAACAAAAGCGCGAAAAACATACACCGAACAACAGGTCAATGAGTCATGAAAGGTTTCCTGTATTTGTCAGTGTGACAGGACATACTGTCATAACGAGAACATGACCGAGTTAGCGTGAGGTATGACCTCTTCACAAACTTGGCCACACTGATGCACAACTGTGAAAAGCCTCTGGGCAGATTGCTATGGGATCTCCCCTCAATCTTCCTGTGCAACTAGCAAAGATCAGTTAATGACTGTTCATTCCTTTTAAGGGCACTGGTGAGCTGGTCCCACAGACGTTCTGTTGAACTCAGGTCAGGACAAAATGTTGGCCACAGTAAGACCTTGACATTAGTTTCTTAAAGTCATGCCATTGTGATCACAGCACCCTGTGTGCTTACATTTTCCTGGTCCAGACTAGCTTACAGGACAAGAAAAACTGTTGGCTCCAGGACTTTAACAATGAATTGCAGGGAAGGAGGGTTGTTCTTAATCCTCACCAGAGGTGTTCTTGTATTAAAGGAGATCCCACCCAACATAGTTACACTTTCACTGTCCCACAGCTGGCTACAGCAATGCAACAATGATGCTCACCACAATGTCTCCACGCACATTGTCTTCTGTAAAGTCTATCAAGGTCAAAATGGCATACATCTGTGAATAAAATACACCACTCTGTCTGCCATTGCTGCAAATGTTCTCTGGAAAAGAGCAATTTTGTGTCAGCATTAACCTTGAACAGTCTCCAAGCATGCAGATGGTGAGCTACATTCTGCTAATATGGTGGTTTCTTCTTTTTTGGAGCTTCTTATGCTTTAGCCACTGCAAAGCTGAAAAGGATTACGCAGACAAATCAGACAGATCTATTGCACTGGGCTGATTCAGAAACCCTCTGCCTCCCAAGACATGACTCGTCCCCCAAAGCCTCCAAGTCCTGGTTTATCTGTATCAGCCTGCTGATTGTGGTGCCACAACATTGTGCTCTCCATGCAACTTCTCATGCAGATGGGTCACCTTCAGTCATGCTATCCAACCACGTTATTGTGATTAATTAAAAGAGGCACAGTCATATCTTTACCTCTTTTTGGGTGAATTGAAATCTAATAGCTGTTTACACAAATTCTTAAATCATTTTGGCAATTACAATGAAACTCAAATCAGACTACCTTGACTTTTTATGAAATCACAGTTTTGTCCACAACTACTTATAGCTGTATCCATTTATAATGATCCTTTTCTGCAGCTGAATATTTACTGAAGTACACCGAGTTAAAACCCCCTTTTCAAAGGGATTTGAACACACGTTCGAACACCGTTCGGGTCTTAAATAAAAATATGCTGTATCAGTACATCTATACAGTATCAATAATTGACGTTTATACTTTAATAGACATAGGTAGAAAAAAAGTAAGTTAACTGTAAAGAGCGCTGACGTTAAAGCAGCCAGCGACTTCAGCAGCTGTGAATGCGGCTCAAGGCTGACTTTCCATTCGGCTCAGCCCGCTGGCCTCATGGGGCGATAAATCCCCTTCTAGAAAACACGTTACATGTTCTCACTTTATTCCACTCGCTAAAAGGATCAGAGCAAGCAATGTAAAAAGCGGCTAACAGGCATTTACTCTGCTAAATCTTCTGAAACGAGCGGCGTTTCAGTCAAGGGATCCTGAGTGTTGTGTTTTTTTTAATGCATTTGCCACTAACTTCCCATTGGGGAATAAAGCAGAGCTGTTTACTGTTTGTAGAATTTGGTGATATGGAATAAAACTAAAACACACCCAGCAGAGGCATTTTAATATTGAACCTATTGATGCCAAAACTATAATTTAAGTTAAATAACTACTGAGTAGTTATAATGTTATGGAGAGACTAACATATTCAATTTATGCAATTCTCTTCTGGAGTCCAAAAAAGTACGTTTTTTTATCATTCATGACAGGAGTCATGGTCTCACTTTTGCCTTAAAATCTGGGATTCGTGTTTTTATCTTTTTCATATCACAACCCGATCGTATCTCAACCCTCCCCCGACAATTCCCAAACATTTAATACTCTACATACAACTTACCAGGAATTCGTAATGAATAACACTGGTGCATATTTTTCTCACTAATTCTCCTTAAAATCATATAATTGTTTACTGCACACCATGAAAACAATCAATATAGTGTAAAAGGACAATTCTATACCTTAGTCTTCAGTCGATTAAGTGAGTTCCACTTCCAGCCACTTTTCGCCGGTTTGAGAAGCTACTTAATTGCACACCTATAGATATCCAGTGATCAACACATTCATTTGACAGCAAAGAATTTATGAGCAATCATTCGCTGTCTTAATATTGAACGTGAAACCCGACCCGATTTCGTTAGCTACATTTATTTACGTTACATGGAGGCTAATTGGGAAAAAAACAAACAGGGATTAAACTGAAATTTAATGTACGCAAATAACCCCACTTAGATAACGTCTGCATGAGAAAAACAGTCTTTACAAAAAGTGCTGTATTGGGTGAAATGGGTCTCCTCCCACGGACAAAGAGCGCTTAGTCTGAGATTCTTTGGGTTAAAAGCGATATATAAATCCTAGCTCTTTTGATTATTAATTACGTATGATGTCTTATTTGGTTAAAATATAAATAAAATTAAAACTGTAAGTTTGGAGTGAAGACCTGCGTCAGCGTGTAGACTAACAAGCAGAGGTTAATTGGATGTGGAGGTTTTACACACCTGAAGAAGGTATGGTGTCATCAGGAAAGAAGTCTGGGCCACTTGCGCTTTGACATCGGGTTTTGCTCCCTAGGAAAAGTAATTGATTTTCCCTTAAATCATTTCTCCATAATGATGCGCGCTGTTTCTCAGTTATAACAATTTTAATAAGGTTATCTTTCATTCATCCTTCAGTGTAGACCTTTAGGTTCGTATTGATTTGCATTTTCAGTTTGACTTGTCATACCAGAACAGCAGTGTGTGTGATCATTGTTGCACAAATAGGTTTGAGGATCACGTCTCTGAAAAATGTAGTTCAACGTAGAAGTTTCTGAATCGTTTTCTGCCAAATCAAATGGGACACTATGTAAAGATACGTAATATACTGAAGCAAATCATTTTCATTACCAGCTCGAGGCGATGGCCTTACAAGGTATGATCACAAAAAGTATATGTACACCGAGGTTAACTTAGTCTGAATTTCTACAACCTTTCAAGTTAAAAAACTCACAATTTTATTATCTTTTGGGGAATACACGAGTTCATATTTGTAGCTAATATTTTTTAATTTCTGACTAAAAACTAATTGTGATTTTATACATTAAAAATGTGGAGGTTTGAAGTTTATTTGTAGTGAGAAACATCACAACGGGGTGTATTTCAACCGTCAAGAAAGCAACCCTTCGCACTTGAGTCCTGTAAAGAAATAAAATGCCCCTGTGCTGGCATACTTAAAAAAGGGAGAACTGTTGGCAGTCTCCGTTAATCCCTTTAGTAAAATTTTATTTTATTTTTTTTTCCTTTCTCGTTCTTCTTTGACAGGCATTCATTCATTCTTACTTTCTTCTCCCCATGGGAGGGGTGGGGGAGTCTAATCTAACTATCTGGGGCTGGTTTTGATCTCGGCCCCTCTTTCTTTAGTTCAATGAGACGCTTCATTACGTTTAATACGCGAAGTGTGCCAAAACTGTCAAGAACAAACCCAGGACATCCATCGCTACAGAAACATTAGCTGCCACTGTTGCGTTTAGCTTTCAGTTTTAAGATGGTAGTGTCATGTGTGCTGGGTGGTGGAAAGGGGGATTTATATAATGAATTTAATGAAAATAGTGACCCTACTGTTTTCTGAACACCAGCTAATGGGATTATATTGAACGCTGCGGATATGACCTGCCAATTATCTTCCTCCCCTGCGAGTTAGCTGAAGCAACAGTCCCCGGGGCAGGATCTGTGTCTAGCACAAATACACTAAACCAGACACTGGGACACATATGCGCTGAAACCCAGTTAGAAACAAAGCCCAATAAAGTAGCCGGTTAATAATGTTACAGAAAAGGAAATGTTATTACGATTCTGTCGATGTAATTTCAGCTGTATGCAACTATTTTTTAACCTTCAGGAATTCGTAAGTTAGTTAACTGTCTTTTAAAAAAGATAGAGCGATATTACCGACTTTTCATCTTACATTAAGCATCCAGTAAATCAGTTTAATTAGATCTATAAGTGCTTACGATTTATATGCAAAAACATTCCAGTTTTACAAGTCAGGCACTAAGGAATAAAATTCACGAGAAGCGTGTAGTTTTTAAAATATTGTTTATCACGCATTAAAAATAAAACATTTGTGAGTTTTTTTCTTAGTCCTGGACAATGTTAGATGTTAATAAATACATGTATATGTTACAAATTTATATATAGAGTCAGGATCAGATTTTGCCATTTGTATAAAATGCTTTTGGAAATTCAATTTGAGCAACGAAGATAAAAGTGAACAAAACCACTCAGCATTTTGAACGTACTGATTAATTTAGTGGTTTGGGTTGTGGACGCGGACCGGAGGTTCAGATTTTAGACCCCAGGTGTGGAGCTGCCGTTGTATCCTTAGGTAAGATCATTCACTCAGTTTACTCTCTGCTGTATACAGTACGTGGGTGCTCTATTTTCTCAGTGCCGATCAATAAAATAGTCTCTAAAGAATTCTCAACGTATATGTTTTATTTTTTAAAAAGCATATCAAACAAGCAGAAAACTGGGACACGTTTTTATTTTGTTGCATTGAATTTCTGGAGCAATAGAACTTTAAGGGGCTATCCATTGTGGCGTTGCTGTTATTCCAACATCAGTTTTTTTTTTACTCAATGCACAGTTATCTGCAGTGCACAACAGACAAGTCGTGTTCAGAGTGAAAGGACGACAAGACAGCACTCAGTCCGGATACTCTCGTGTCTTGAGTGATCGTTGAGGCGGACCTAATCCACTTTTGATGAACTTTGTTAATAGACTTCCTCCCGTTATCATCAAACTAATGGGTTTAATTCTATTGGTTTCTCGCACACGACTCTTAGCCCGCCCCTTGCATCCTTGTACGAGTAGCATTTGTCAATAAATTGTCCCCGTGGTCACAAAACTTTACACACTAAACTTCTTTCCCACAATTTTAGAAAACCTGTGGTACATCTTTGTTAGTAATAATGCCCCGACACCAAAGCCAATTGAATACTAGTTGCGAGTTAAAGACACATACAGACTTTGTTGGTTACAGAAATGCGAAAGATCTGAGCTGCGAAGACCCAAACGGTTCTCTGCATTTACTTATTGGGCAAGGATCCCCTGTGCAGACATTTATTCAGAGCCAAGCGTTCAGCACCAGGAGAGTGCAGGACAAGGCGCAGTGTGCTCCATGCGCTATGGTTGAACTTCGGATCCCCAGCACTCCGGGGTACCTAGACCGAGATCCTTGTGCCTTGGCTCGGGCGCAGAAGCGGCGGCGTCTGGCTGCCAACGCCAGAGAGAGGAGACGGATGTTGGGGTTAAATCTAGCTTTCGACCGTCTGCGGAGCGTCATTCCGACTCTTGAGTGCGACAAGAAGCTGTCAAAGTCGGAAACCCTTCAGATGGCTCAAATATATATATCGACTCTCACAGAGATTCTTCAGGACAGGAGAACCCCGCCGGAATGCGGGGAAAAGGAGAGTTTCAGCCCTGAGCCAGCGTCCCCGGAGAACCCAGCGAAGGATCAAACTGTGTCATCCGATGATGTGGCAGAACAAAAAAATAGACGATTGCCTCCGGCCACCTCCGAACCAGTAGCAGAATATAAGGTGGGAAGATTTAAAGATGGAACAGAAACTTACGACAGAGACCGCAAAAGCCAAGCCCAGGAGACTAAGATGACGGGTTTGTTAAACCTCTGGGAAAGACCTAGCGGTACTAAATGAAATTGGACTAAACTGGGGTGGGGGCTGTGGGTTATCTTTCGTCGTTTTACACACGGCTAAACCATGGTCTGACATATTTAAGCAGATGTAAAATGCACGTGCCATTACCGTGTTTTTCAGTTTTATGTACTTATTCAAAACGTCTGCACCGTTAGGTATTAATGATCGAACTGAAGGGGACAAATCAGTCAAGTTTAGTTTTTTTTACAGACGGTTAAAGCAGACTTGGTATTTCTATGAGAACATAACTAAAATGAGTACAATATAGTAAAAATACTTGTATGGCAAAACCGTAATACAATTTGAGGTTTTTTAATTTGCTTCAAACTTTGAAAACTGTTACTACACCCGAGGGCAGTTTTCCGTAAAAGAATATTTCTATATTTACTTAGGTGTAAGGTCTAACAGTTCTGTGCGCTTGTCTTTACCATTCAGCGCTACGTCACCCAAATAATTTGCTACATTAACTATTAAATCATAGATCATTGTATTATATGATTGTGAAAAGCTTTTTGCATGCTGAATGTGTACTATAAATCATATTTAAGTGTTTTACAAATAAAAACGAAAAAGAAGCCACATTGCAAATGTGTACCTTGTTAAACAATTAAAAACTGCAATTTAACCAGTTTACAGCCGAAGTAACCACTGCAAAACATGGCCATACCACAAGCTGTGCTTCACGACGAGAATTACACATTGAATCATTGTGCTGTATTAGTTCATTTTGTCCTGATCAGGTCCCATCAAGCAAAGAAGGTGCAGCTTACAGTAGTTCAGTTAGCATTTCTCTGTAACTCTTGCCATAACAAACATGCTAGATATGACACCGACTGTATGAAATAGTTAAAAACGAGTTAGAAATAGTTTAGTGTACCGTTATCACTAAAGGTTAATTTGAATAGCTTCAAAAACGTGCAAAAACAGTCGATAACGATCCACCCATGGAAACAGCAAATGTACTGAAAGTAGCAATTTTTATTTGAGTTAAAATTATGTACAGGTAACCAAAGACATTATTCTTGAAACTGGTACAAACTTGTTTTTCTTCCTGCAGTTGGCTTTTTTACTTCAAATAACACAACTGAGAAATACTGTATAAAATAAAAATAGGATTGGATTCAGAAAAGTAGTCTACCATTCTAATTTCCAATAGCCAGTATTTACAGAAATATTTACATTTTTTCCATTCATATTCAGATTTGTAAATAGACCTCTTGTAAAACTTTGCAGCGTTTACTTCAGTTTTAAAAACGAGAAAAATAACTGTTCTTCGTGTGGGTCTCACGTGATGACATCTGCTTGGATTACAAGAGGCTTTACAGTTCATAATTTTTTTTTAATTTAAGATGGGATGTAAAAGAGTCATTGAACTCAAACTTTCTTTTATGCAACAGCATTGCAGAAACAATGCAAAACTGAAATATACACAAATTTAAAAAAAATGCAACAAAAAGCATTCATGTCCTCTCTTGCCAGCATTTTGAGTCCCCTCGTCACTCCAACTCTAACCCCAACCTAGCAAAACACCAAGATCTGGCAGGTCACAATAATAAACAAGCTAGGAAACACTCCGGAACACATTTCAAGGACCAACTGGCTTTTCAGGGAATTAAAATTTGGGTTTTTCTCCAAACACACATCTCCCCGCTGTAATTGACAACACTAACATTATTCCACCTAAAGGAAGAGGAGAATACAAAAAGACATCTGACTATTGCACTTGTTACAGGATCTGAGAGGATTAAATAAATTTCAAGGTTTCCATTAAAGGCAGAAGTTAAGATCCCCTAACAAAATTATTCCAATCATGGCAATGTAATGCCTGCAGAAAGTCATAGATACTTATGTTCATGGGGGAGAGCTCAGCCCATATGCTTATGCAGTAGTCAGACACCAAAACACAAATAAAGAGACAGGGTTCCATTTATAGTCAAAGACTGAAGGGGAAAAAAAAAGGAAACACTTAACATCTTTCTCTGGATACTGCCCATTGCAAAGAGATATTTTGGTAAAACTAAACAGTTGTTTATTAAGCATAAGGACATGAACTGTTCATTTATTTTGAATTCAAGTTCTTCATTTCAAAAGTTTTTTTCCAGTCCTGCTGATTTTATTACTTAAGATACCAGTAAAACCTCAACACATCAGACCACACATGGGCTGTGAAAAGGGGAATATCTGACCCCTAAGCCTGAGAGCTGCACATTTGTTCAGAAACATACAACAGTCTGCATTACTGGAAACCATTGTCTACCACACTGAAAGAAAATGAGTCTTACACTTGTATAGGTGTATCATATTTCAATAGGAAGGTCATCTGCCAGTTTATTAGTACCATGAATGATAAAAAGAACTTAAGAACTTCTAGGGCCATTATGGAAATATACAACTGACAGGTTTCCTACTAATAGACTTTTGTATGAATTAAAAAAATAAAACTTCACAACTTTACATAGTAGAGTACCTCTGCAATATTAGTATGTTCTACCTTTTTAAAAGTAATTTAATCAAATTGAAAGCATGATGGAGATGAGGCAAACAGTTCTACGTTTGCAAAATAGTAACAATGCAGAAAGCTTTTGCAGTCTGCGGTTCCCTAAATCTGTGAGATCTAGACTCTAGGATTAAGGATGGCCCTGAGATCACGCTCATCAGAAAATATCTTGAAATATCAAGCTTTTCTCCTCACCCATGGTCATTACAGAAATCAACATCACACCTTAAGCAAAAATATTTTTATTTACCCAGGCAGTAAATGTCCCCAATCAAAAAAGCAACACTTTTCTTAATATCAGACATTTTACACCTCCTCTAATCAAATGCTTTTTTACACACAATTTTGTTAAGTTTATTGAAAGTTAATTTTGGACTGGAAAATAAGTAAAAAAGCAATAATGGCTTTGGTAGAGCTGAGCTCTAAGTATTTCAGCGCCTTTCAGCGGATTATGTGTGGCCAACTTGCTACTTTATGTCTGATGGATGGAAACTGGGCACATAGGCACTTCAGTGAAATAGAAACTAATGGAAGCTTCATCCCTAACCTCTCCCCATTGCAAAAGACTTAAAATATTTGGTATTTTTCCCCACCCTAACCTCTCTCCCCATTTCCAGTCAGATAGGTGCTTCCCCACATTGCTAAAACAAAGACATGCAAATGTATCAGTCCTGCTAAAATTGAAAAATGAACCGCTCACTATTTACATCATCACTATGTATTGGGTAAGAGAACAGAAACATTCATCTACCTTTGCTCCTCAAATAACCTTTACCTAATAGCAATTAGGCTGAAATAATTTATTCCTTTGTTACAAAGCCTTACAATAAAAAACTACAATCTTTGACCACACTTCATAGATTACTGTGGGAAACAGGAGTAGTAAATGTTTATGAGCTTATGAGTTAACTTCACTTGTGTGACCGGGACACCATTTTTGGTATTCAAAAATCTATGTACATAAAAGCTAATTTTCAATTCAGTTTTCTTGTCCTATTGTACATTTTCACAATTCCAAAAGGAAAGATTAATCAGCTATCTTGGTTTCTGTTAATTGCAGACCATTGTACTCACTAGTTAAAATGTACTGATACAGATCAATTCAAATTAAGCTTTCTATGAAGTGATGATCACAACAAAAGGTGCAGTCTGTCTCATTCTCCCCATTCTGCATGTGCTGGCTTCTCTTCCCATTGAGCTCCCATTTTTCACTATGGGCAGGCCATTCCAGCATGATCCTGCCTGATCCAGTGAAAGCTGGGCGTTCTCTAGCAGTGCTCCAAATAGTCAATCACCCGCGAGATGGACTTCTGCCCTGTAGTCCCCACAGCGCACTACAGACAGGGAGAGAGACAGGCAGAGCTGGTTACCACACAGGGATAACACAAGCTGTCTTCCCTCAAGCAGCATTGGTTTCCATGCAAAAAGTATTCATTTTAATAGAGCTCAAGTGGGAATAGCATGACAAAGAATATAATGTAAAAGGTTTTGTACAAGGTATTAAAATAGATTTCTCAGCACATACAGGACACACACACACACACACCAAAGTCTACTAAATGTATAAATGTTAAATTTAACATTTCATTAAAAACTATTATTCATCTTGATAATTAAAAAAGCAGCTTGCAATTTTGGTTTGTATGGAAAAGCTGAACTTCCACTGATCTTATATTTGTGTAGGATAACAGGACAAAATAATAGGTCTAGATATTGAAGAAATTCATAGTAAAAGCTGTAACTAATTCTGGAAATAAAATCTTGTAAATTTAAGAAAAAAATCACATTAAAAAATGAGGGCCACTTACTGTAAGATTCATGAAATTTAAGAACTTCTTAAGCATTTCTGTCATTATTGAAAAATCTCCTTTAGGTAAATTTTCTCTCACAGTAGTCACATTCATCTGTAAAAGAGACAAAAAATAAATATATTTAGTTGCTAATGAGGCCTTGTACATCTTTTTTAAACATGTGATTGCCCCCCCTTTTGAAACAATCAGAGAAACTCTTAAATGGCTATAATTTGAATATTAAATCTTATTTTTTTCAAAATCGTTTTAAAAAAATCCAAGAAATTTGCAATGAAAAGCATAACTGACCATCAAGTCAAAATGCAAGCATCAATTTTTCAACTTTGTTGATAATCAATGACAATGATCCTCCACATCTACAAACTATCTACTATAAACTTAGATTGTACGAAGACCTGTTTTTTTCCACGTGGAAGGAATGCTTTCTTCAGATTTAACGAAGAGAAGCACTCAGCAGCATTCACATTTAGGACATTATCTTTTCCTTCATAAACTAGTACAAATCCCTTTCATAGCCTGAGGTGTTAATGACACATAGCTAAAGATATAAATCATAAACTAAAGGAACACTGAAAAGCACATTAGTTTTAATTAAACAAAGCTCTAGGAAGTCTTGATTTGCTAATATCCTCTATAAAAAAACTATTAAATTAAAAGAAAAATCTTAATTTCTTAACCCTTGAGACCTGAAGGCAAATTTGTTTTCCTAAAAAACTTTTGGCTTTCTGGGATACCTAAAGTTATTTCAAATTCAGAAATAGCTTAGGAGGGTAAACCAAACTGTCATGCTAATTCTCTCTTAATGGGATTATACCCTTTGCTGATTAAGATGTATAGTTAAACAGGCAGAAATAATGCATTTCACTATGATTCATACATGTTTCTACAAATGCAGAAAATCATTTAGAAATCATTTATTTTAAAACAATTGTTAATTTAAACCAAAGAAATGTTAATGGATTCTGAGAGTAACTAATACAATACATTTAGTCTTAAAAATAGTATTGTGATCTTATTATAAAAAATGCAGCATTTGTAATTAAGCAAACATTTTCGGATGTAAATGAATGAAACTTTTCCCGTGTTGAATGTTGAAAGCATAGATCTGATACACTGCCTTCCTGCCAGTTTTGTGAAAGTAATGTTCAGTATCTCAGGAAGTATGACATACCGGACTCCCCTGGCAGAGACAGCCCAGTAACAGTGCAGTGTATGAAGCAACAATGCTGTCCTCCATGTGCTTGCCAGCATGTTGAAGAGCTGCAGAAACACAGGGGGAAACAGCTTAACAATAAGGAAAAAGAGACTCATTTTCTTTGCATATACCGACATTTAAAACAACAAAATAATCTTTCCACCTCCGAAATGCCAGTTAACCGTTTGGATTCTAAAACTGTACTTGTTTTACTGTAACATTCATAAACTGAAGGTTCAAGATCAAAGCTTACAGCTATTCCCTATTTTCAATTTTAAGTTGAACATCTATGGTTTCTAAAGCAATGTCAATTACAACCATGGACTGTTTTTATGAGGTTTGACTGTTTTTAAGGGCATATATGATAAAAAGTTCCAGGAACATAGTGAAGCATAACTGGATTGTAAATCTGAGTTCCGGGGGAAAATGGAGGTGAAGGTCACCTTTATTCAGGTCGAGTTCCTCATCTTCCTCCTCTTTCTTTTCTTTCTCTTTATCGTTATCATTACTGTTGTTCTCTGATGCCACCCACTGGATCTCGCCACCTGTCTCCTGCCACTCCCCACTCTGGTCCAGCTGCTGCTTGGGAGCTTCTTTGATGAACTCATCAGTCTCTGCCTCTGCCAGAACAGCTGCCTGCTCCCTCTGCAAGAACAACTGCAGACAGACAATCCTGTGAGACATCTCTTCACATGGCTGAGAGGAACACAGACTCCAACAAACTTCAGCACAGAAAAGATCTATTAAGTGTATACTTCATATTATAAACAGGAAATTGAAATAGTTTGGTGTTTGAGTGTTCTTATTAAGATTTTCAGCATTTGAATATTTTACTTAAAAGGTCTTAAAGCTAAAGTAAAAATTTAGGAAAACTGAACAGCATTTCAATCTTAACTTTTATAGACATTCACACTAGCACTTAGTAAATGCTAAATATATTGTATCCCTAAGAATAAGTTATTATAAGACGCTATGTGCCACAGTAAAAGATCTTAAGGAATATGTGGAGATATTAAAAACATTCTCCTGTAGTCTTCATTGTTAAATGCATTTGGTATTAGGTCTATCCGTAGGAGAAGAACAGGTCCTAACAGTGAAAGATAGGACCTTCATTTGCATTTTTCAACTGTACTATTTATGCGTAAAGTGATGAATGCTTAATTTTATGAGGAGTGAGTAAATTGTAACTTTCTTTCTTTTTGGACTTACAGTAACTGGTATTTGAATGTTTACAATTTTGAAAATTTTTATTCTGAATTTTCAGCTACATTCTTACTTCATACACAAATCTCACAGACAAACAAAAATTCAAACATACAATACCTTTGCTGACAGATTTATAACTCTAAAAAAATGCACAAACCTGCACCAGTGCTGCAATGGCACTCATTGAGCCTTCAGTCTTGAGCTCCTCCCCTTCGGCTAGACAGACAGAGTCAAAGGGGGCAGAGTTGGTTTCCATTTCCACAAGACAGTGGCGGTTCCTGGCGCTGTATTCCACCAGGTTAATCAGAAGCCCCAGGCCCTGTGCAGCAACACCAAAAGCAAAACATTAGAAATGATAAACCAAAACAATTGGAGGAAAAAACATTACAAACTAAAGCAGATACAGTAAACTACATAGCATTTTAATATATTTAATATATTAATAGAATAATCTCAAAGCAGAAAAAAACTTCTACCCAAGAAACTCAATCATAAAAAACAGTAAAAATGCATAACATAATCATTGCCTTGCACTTCTTTAAGTCCCATAATGCTAGAAGAAAAGGTTAGGTTTTTAGGTATCTCTCTGTACCTATAGTGAAAACATTCAGCAGTTTGGAGAGTGTAAAAGCACAGTCAACTGTACAGCACTCATTAGTTATAGTAAATAACAATCAGAAAAGAAGTGATGTGCTCACCAGTACTCTAATGTCAAATCTTTGCTCCTGAGGTAGGTACTGTGGGACTCGAAGAACACAGTTCAATGCTGTTACAATAAGATCATCTTGCTCCCCAGTCTTTGTGCTTCCCCACTCTGAAAATGGATAAAAGGCATAATATCACATCGCTGCTTTTATTAATTTAGGACTTTGGTAAAAGTTTATATTTAATTTGGATATTCTTTATGGTAATTATAGAGGAAATGCAAGCACTGGGTTTTTAAAAACTAATCCTTACAGATTTATGGATTTGGGATGTAGTACAGAATACTAAGCCTTTCCTAGCATGCCTAAACATTCTTTATAAAAAATTCTTTTACAAAATACTGTAGATCAACAGTCAGAAGATTAATTTTGTCAAAATGTGCCACAAACAGCAAATGCAGTAAAGCTTCACCTCCACAACAGACGTAATGATGAAAGTGAGCAAAGCTAGGCAAATTAACCCATTCTGTAAATAAGGAGAAAAAGCCAACCCTGTTCCATGATGAACAACCTACCATTGTCATGCGTAAGGTTGAGCAGGACTCCAATGATGGCCCTCATGCAGTCCTCCACAGCCTTACCCACATTGCTGGAAGAGTTGCAGTGTGGCAGGCACTGGCCATCTGAAGAGAAGACACTGTTGACTGCGCGGCTATATCTCTGAATCATTTCCTCACAGTGCCGCAATCCCCTGTGACAAAACACCAACATTTCAAGTGAAGGCAGTTCAATCTCTGCTGTAAATACATGACACAGCCCTTTAGAAATCAACAAGAAAAGGACATCAACTTAAAAGGGGAAAACAACCAAAGTATAATAATCTAACCAATTTCTCAATTCTGTACTAAATCTATTGTCTGTAACTTAAAAAAACAGCACAATGCAGTCACCACAGTGGCCGGTTCTGGTAGATCTGTTGCAAGGACTGGTCATTTTTATCCATGTCAAGGCAGATAAAGACCAGAAAAAATGTCTTTCACAATGAAAACAAATCTTTGTTGTAAACAAGAAACAATAGGTTTCAAAAGATATAAAGCAAGATAATTACAAACCATTTAGGAGTGTCAGATAAAAAAAAGCTCTTAGCTTAAGATCAATTCTATATGAAAAAATGATTCTTACATCTGGCTTGTCACAAAAATAACACCACTGGTAAAGATAAAATTCTGATAAGGATTACATAAATCACAAATAATGCTTAAAATATAAAACAGGATAACCCAGTTTCAGAATTACAATTACTATACTTCATAATTGATTTTGCTTCACCTACTGCACAATGAAAAACAATTTCTATGATTTTAGCAGCAAATCTGATAAAAGTTGCATTAGCTTAGCAACATTCTTGAAAAGTACATTTGGAAATGTATTATGTTCTAATGTATTATTACATACTATATGACAAAACAGATTTAAATTGCCCCAACAAAAAATGTACTTAGAAACACTACTGCAAAAAACAGCATCATAGCAGCATAAGTAATTAAGTGGTCTGATGTCTGTATGAAGTCTTCCTCCAATCCTACTAAATTGAATTACTGAGAAGCTTAATGAAGGCAGGGAGGTCTGCCTGACAGCAGGCTTTGTTGACTCACCCTTGCCCCCTCTGTCTGAATGCGGACAGTGCAACCACAGTTCACCAGGGTTATACCCTTACACTAAGCACTGGTCATGCCCTGCCTGGTACTTACTAATTCTATTAAAAGCGGAAGTCCTGCAACAAACAGGCCGTTGTACTAGACTTTTCCACAGCTGGTTGATTCTGAAGGTACTTAAACATCATGGTGACAAGAGGCATATTCACTGTTTTGTGACTAAAGCAAATTCACAACCTCGCTCTTTTTTCCACTGAATGTGTAGATGGGTTGCAACACCAACAAAATATTAAAAGGTAAAGAATAAGACATTCTTTAAAAATGATTTAACATATGTAGAAACAGGATACTAAAGAAGTATTAATTATATGCTGTCATGCATTCATTTGCACTCACAAAGTATCATAATGCAGTACAAATCCAAAAGAAAGTAAAAAATAAGGACTACAGATGCAGGAAAGAAGCAATTCCCTGATGAAAGTAGGAGAGGATTACAGAGTTTTCAATAAAGGTAATTCAGGATTACAAGGTGTGTGACAACAGAAGGAGAGGATTTGAAGGCACTGGAGTTAGGGTGTTAAAAGGAGACAATGCTCTAGCACTTCATTTTCTAATCAGCTCTGTGGTTACAATAGCTTTGTGAATTTAAACATGCTTGTACACATTTTCACCCAGTTTCCTGGCGGAATGCTACTTGTCCAATTATCTGTACACAAATTGAAATGTTATATCTCAGTTAAAGAACTCTGTTAAATAGACTTTAGAGAGAAGAGTACCTATCATGGCATCTGAAGATACATGAGCCAAGTATTGGAATGCTCTAAACCGGCAAAGGCTGTTAACAGCATTTAAATACAACTAGAAGTTTCCAAAGACAGTAGTCATTTACATCGTGCTGCCACTGATGTTGATGTTTCGATCCCATGCTACACAAAGACTTATTACTAATAACATTTCTAATATAGGTAATGAGAAGTACTTGTTTTACAATGTTCTGCCTGCTCCCTACGAGTCCCTGTAAATATGATCTGGTCTTGGTAGACAGTAATAATGTAAATTTGTTTGTTTAAATTGTGCTCTTTTGGAAAATATCTGAACAGCATTATTTTTTTATTGTGGACACAATGGCAAATGTTAGCATGTTTGAGGAACTCACCTTGCACTGGAGACTATGAGCTGAGAATCTTTGTAGGCTATAAGGTAGCTCTGATTCTCAGGGTTGTGAACAGTTACCTGCATCAGAAAGTAGTGATTACATGAGCACTGATTACTCAAGTGTACATTCATTATGTCATTAAGTATAAATGAAAAACTCTTGAAATGAAAGCTTCCAAGATTAAAAACCACAAATATTTCCACAGTGAAATACTAATTGATTACTTTAAAACTCTTATTCAGGTCAGCCTTAAAATGTTCTAATTTATATTAGTTTTATAGGCCACATGTGGCAATGATTCTGAATTAATACATAATTTGCCTCTTTTTAAAAGGAGAATGAAACGGTTCAATTTTCTGCTTCACATATCTTCATCTGATGGAAGCTGCACTTTTATCCCAATATTAAAAAATTTAGATTTACATAATAAAATGTTATAGCTGTAAAAAATATTTCCTTCAGTTATATTTTGGATTAACCTTCTATGTCAACCAGCATAACATTACTTGTTCTGTTAAGTTCTCCGCAAACTAAAATAATTAATTTAAAAACATCACTTACACTTTCAAGCACTCGTAAACACCTCTCTGCTCCCCATAAGGAAGCCACAAGATTTTCCTTATCATCTTCCTTGCTAAGGTTTTCCACACATTCTTTTACTATGGAGAAGATTGAGAGATTCACCGCACATTAGACGTTTTTTTTTTCTTTCACAAAGTAACAGTGAATCACACATATTAAAGCTTATAAGCAAATTAAAAGATTTTATGCAATACCAAGCAAGGGCATAATTTTGTTAGCCTGGCATTGCTTGATTGGGTGCACTGGTTTAAACTGCAAAATATGTCATTCTAGCCATAGAGAAGCTTTTCAAATAAATTCCCAATTTTTCACGCTGAACCCAAACCAGTACTACAACTTTCTATTTCAATAAAACCTAAAAAACATCAGGCAACCAGATTTTTTGTCTGCTGTAAGAGTTGTGTTTATGGTTTCATCTCATCAACTCCAGACAGGTGTAATACCATTATTTAACATAATATCATCCATAAAAAGGCTGACAGAACTGAACCTCGTAAACAGAACTGTAAATGTTACTTCCATTACGGGATTAGAGAAACAATTAAAACTAGAGGATATCCCCATATCGAACTAGAACCCAAAAGACAATCAAGATGTCTGGAGAAAAGGTACATCATGTTTCATTTAGTTTTTTGAACAAGCAACAACAATAATAGACACAAAGCTTATGTTATGGTATATTTAGATTTTCAGACGCCTTTTAAATAGAAGTCCCTCTTAACAGATTAATTCTCAAATTTCCAGCAGAAGATATTCAGGGAAATACCTATAAGGTTCAAAATGATTAAAAATAAAATTTAATCAGGAAAACACCAAGCAGATGACATTTAATTTAGACTACTGCAGAATGTTACATGCAGCCAGCAAAAATAAAACTGTAGACATAAATTGGGAAATGGCTTCCTTTTATCTATGGCCTTTCTTATGCTGTTACTACATTATTATATTGTTGGCTTTAAATATCCCATTCTTTTGGTTCTTAAAAAGCCAAGATGTGAAAAATCCCAAGTGCAAAGATTTTTCAGCTAGACTTTTTAGTTTTCAACTTATTCTGGCCCAGAGCATTCACTAAGCTAAGTAGGAAATACAAGCTACCTTTATCTACAATGTGGTCCAGGCCGCCCAGTAGCCGAAGCTCCTCCTTGAACCAATCACCAGCCCTCTTAGAGGTCAGCGATAACAAGGTTTCCATGGCTAAGTGTCCTGTCTGAAAGGAAATAACACAATGTTAATGGACTCTCAGCAACACCACAGAATATGACATGCTAATAAAAGCATGCATGGCAAAGGTGTTTTTTTTTAAATCAACTGCATTTATATAGCACTTTTCATCCTAAAGTGTTTCATCATATAGTAGGGGACTCCACATCATCCAATATGCAAAGTAGCAGTCACCTGGGTGAACAGTAGCCTTTGTGCGCCTAGCAGCCACAACACACAGCAAATCAGGTGTAGAGAAGTCAGAAATTACTTCAGTTGAATTAAGGGGAGTATTTCAGGTAGGCCAGATGAAATTATGCCAGAAAACCAGGAATGATTCTTTTGAACGGTGCTATGGAAGAGTTAATGACCAAGTAGTAAAGATCTTGATTTAACATCTCATCAAAGGACAGATCAAGGCCTTTAACATGCTAAACAAGATATACAGTCATTCAGGTGGGTAGCTGAGTCAGCATGCGTAGGCTGCAAAGGAACAAGTAATAGGTTTATTCCATGCTGAAAAAAAGAAAGAAAACACAGGTTCCTCACACCTGAAGAAGGCTCCATGGCCGAAACGTTGTGTTTTCTTTCTTCTTTTTTTCAGCATGGAATAAACCTATTACTTGTTCTTAAGATATACAGTCTACCACTCCCCCACAATGGTCTGGAAATTCTGGTCAAGAGGGAAGAGACACATACTAGTTTACTAACACTACACATTAGCAACCTAGTGTTGCTTAGAGGTTTCTGTACTGACCACGTCTATCATTTCCAAATACAAAAAATCAAAAGGCTACTTTAATATTTAATAAACATCTGAGTCTTTCTCCAATTACCTTTCCCAAGAAAGGGTGTGTTTAAGTAATATCTTAAATTACAAAACAACGATTTAGTAACTGAAACTACCTGTTGTTAAAGAAAAGCCTTTACATAAAACACGTCAAGACTGCAGGAGGACATAACCATCTAATTAGTTTGGGATCATTTATCATCTCAAAAAAAGCATAAATGTGTCTATTATAACAGTACTGTTACAGAAAGAAAAAATGTTCTATGAAGCAAAGGAAAAATTATTCTGGACAGATTTATAAACTCACTACTTTTTTCTACTGCACTGCATTACTTTGGAAGGTATATCTAATTTAAATGCAAAGGCAAGTTCAATATGAGATACAAAAAAAGCAGTTCAGCAAAAATGAGGATTATGAACCAACTTAATTTAAAAAAAAACAGAGTAATTCTAAGACAAACTGCTTTAAAGTTTTACGCAGACACATGTGATGACTTTATTAAGCCCAGATAGGAGGCTTGTATTCATTGTAATTCAGCATCATCTGAAATTCAATCTCAAAGTTTACCAAAAATTTAGCTGTACCAATTGTGAATTCAGTACCACTCGGGAGATTGAAGCAAACTACACCACAATTTTCATTTCTGCTCTTCAGGCTAAAAACCTAAAAGACATTCCAATGAACTCAAAGGTAAAAAATATGTAACAATATAGAAAACATGTACAGAGGTGGCCACTAGAGGGGGCAAAGTTTAAAGCATAGAACACTAACATTCTAGAAACAAAGGTGCATGAATATCTCACTTTGACAAGGTAGATGAAGCCCTATATACTTTTAATTTAATGAATATTCACTGATTACGTGGCAACATTCTTTGAAATCATTAAAGATTTCATATTGTTTGAATAGACTTTCTTATATTAAACCCAAAATTCTAATGCAACACTTCAGGAATTGCCTGTTGACAGTGCATTGTTTCTATCCTATTAAAGTAACTAATACTTATACAATCAAAAGGAAAGTCAGAAGGGTGTAATGGACACTATGTTCTTCAGCCTGATGCCACTTTGTCATCACTATTCAATCGTGAGAATACATACACAATGTATACATATTCAAAACATATTACATACGTTCACCGATAACCAAATTTTTCTAAAGAACAACAAAAGCAGATGATTGTATTAGTGTCTTAAGTGTAATATCAAAGCAGCACTTTAAGAGTCTTTGCATACTCTTAAAGTATGCAAATACTGTCGGAATAAATTTCACGTCAGCATCAGTTATCATTTACAGTTTGCAGCAAATGTCATTTCATTTAACTACATTCTCCAAAAACTGACTTATTTAATGACTTGTTAGATTAACATCCAATTCCAACCTACTAAAAACACCAAGATGTAGAAATGTACTAAAGACAAAAAAGTGACTATGTATCTCATTAGCAAGTATGCCAATGGTCAACACCCATCAATGCCCAATTTTTTACAGGCCAAACTCATGAAATACTCATAAATCACCTGCTTACCGTAATGTTCTCCAGGTCAAGATGCTTGTTGTGCACAGTCTCACACAACTTCCGTATCTTTTCTTTCACTTTGCTCATTTCCTTGGCATTAAGCTGAACAGTTGCAGAGTCATCCTGCTCTAACTCCAGCAAGCGGATCATGAGGTCCAAGCTGGCTCTGTCCAAATCCATATTGAGCCGGTCTCTACTCAGGATGTACATTAGAGAAGCTGTACACAGTGCCAGATTCTGAAAGTAAAGTATTTAGGAATTAAAAAAGCACATATAAAGATCCAACTCAAAGTTTCATAACTTAAATGCTATTTGAAACTCTTGACATAACTGGTTGAAAATAATTTTGTTAACTTATTCTTTGTGAGAACAATCATCAAAAAGAACAACTGAATTTTGTGCATCCTCTAAAGGTTTAACCTGAACATGGTGTACTGAATTAATGAAATCCCCCAACAGTGAATTAAGAGAGGGAATCTTAATAGCAACAAAGAAAATTGCCACAGAGGCAAAGTGTTAATTGTTACTTTTGTTAAAGGGGAACTGCAACACTATTTTTAAATTTCAGGGTTAGAAAGAATCAGCATTGATGAGTGCATTTCAAACCACAATGAAAGTAAAATATACACAGTAACTAGTAAAACTTTTAATTCATATCATAAAATAGACTAAATGTCTAGGTACGTGCAGCACCATGTACTGCTATCCAGAATGAGGCAACAAAACATCTGTTGACGTGATGAAGCCTAATTATACTGAAATAAGCAGGCTTGTGAATACTTCTCTTTTAATCCAATAGAAATACTGCTCTCGACAGTTCTGCCGACAAATATTACTTGTCAACTCTGCACGCAGATCATATTGGAACATTTCTGTGGTGAAATGTCTGCTGCACAACCTGCACATATTTGCTTGTACATCACATTAAATTAAGCATTACGGTGAATAGTGAACAGGAAGGGCCGCATCACTTGGCAATTTGTGGGAACTAGAATGCAAGTTTTTGACAACATGGTGACTTACAGTACTTTCACAAAATTGACAATTTTGTGCTTAATTTGAAATTTGTATAATTCTTCTATAGTGGTCAATGATTTTATTTTGTATCGGAGATTTAATAACCGGTCTAAGAAACTGGGACCGCAGTTCCCCTTTAATGAAGTGTCCAGGGATGTTAACAGTAACCATTATACGCACCGGATGCTGTGGGGCATCATTCAGTGTTTTGAAGACCTGTGCTACCTTCCCACGGGCCCTCAGATGCATTCGGAAGCTAGGCATGGCACACCTCGAAGCCAAGCTGATAATACTGAAAATAAGAAATAATACTTAGAATACGAAGAAAAAACAATAGTATGGAAACAAATGCCTACACTTGTCCATCAGTTTTCTAAGGTCTAATGAGCTGAATTATGATATTTTGGAAGTATAATGAGTAGAAGTTTTAATACTTCTGAACATACATCTGAAAATCTCATATTTGATTATGGAACAGCACGCTTTAAAAAATCTCATTAAATAGTGAATTTGCGTATGGTTTTCATACTAGTAGCTGTTTAAGATTGAACTGTGAGAGCCTAAAGTTATGGTAGAGTTCAATGAATTGGTACAATGAACAGTAACTAAAAGATTACTGTTGATGACAAATGTTAATCATGAATTTACCCATGATGTGTTTGCTCTTTAATGAGCCTGCTACAAAAGAGATCTTGATAACATGATGAATCGCTTGTGATTTTATTGTAGTTAGGTTCTCAGTTGTTATATAATCATCATAAGAGTGATGTAACTGATCAGTACTGTGCAACAATTAGCAGTACAATCCTTTTATAGAATTAAAGCGTGCATAATGCCATGTTACTCTCCTACAAACCTGCTTTGTGCCTTACCTAAGGCAGCGTGTGTTGAGGGGCTGACTGCTCTTCAGACCCGTCTCTAAATACTCAAAGTCGTCAGTGAACTCCTGGTTTTCTCCAAACTCCACCACATCATTGAAGTGCTTTACATGCTGAACAACAGTATATAACTGCCAAAACAAGAAAAAGGCAGCTTTAGGGTTGTCAACCAGAAGACATAGAGGCATGCTTTACGGATTTTACAACAACCTAAATGACTAGCATCTCCATATGCTTGCCTGTTTTCAGACGTTGTGTTGCTTGTGCAACTCTGGACCAAAGATCTGAATAATGTGTCAATATGCAAATATGACCTTCTCAAGATGTACATTTTTTATATCAGATTTCTGACAGAGATTTGTGATCTGTCAAGTACAAATGAATTCAGCTTTCATGTCACTGCCACACTCCATTAAAACACCTTTGCAATGCCTGTTAAAGGTGTGAATGTGTGAAGAAAATGCCAATCCTACTAGAATCCTGCTAGTTACAAATATCTTTATGGACAACTCAGATAATCATATGAATTGTATGAGATACATGGAAACAGAAGAAAGAATGTTTGAATCCATAAGACTGAAAAATCATGATACAAAAATGACCTGCAATAATTAGAATGAGTTTAAAATTATGAAAAAAGTCAAGCTTATTTCCTTTGCACAAAATGTCAGGTTATTAGATGCCATTTTCACTGAGTGAAAATTATGCTGATCAACACATAAAACCTGAAAATATCACTTCAAGGTTGTCATTCAATTTGAAGTAATTTCTCCCATTTCTTCCAAAAACATCTCAGCAAGAGCTCTCTTGCAGAATTTTCCAATTTTGTTTTTGTGTTCTAAAAAACCCATACAAATTGTCTCTTGCTGTTCTACTGAGAAGTAATCCAGGTGGGTGCATCAGCATGCGTAAGCTACAAAGGAACAAGTAATAGGTTTATTCCATGCTTAAAAGAGAAGAAAGAAGACAATGTTCCGGCTGTGGAGCCTTCTCACAACCGAAGAAGGCTCCACCGCCGAAACGTTGCGTTTTCTTTTTTCTCTTTTCAGCATGGAATAAAACTATTACTTGTTCCTGGACTTAGAAGTATGTCCAATGTTTTGCCAAGGTCTCACTGTTAATTGTCATAAATGAAGATTTTTTCAAACCAACGGAAAAACAGTAGAATCTATACTGAGGGTCTACAGTTGTTCGTTAGTTGGGTAGTTAATTGATTAAATTTATACCATATTTGTAGCAACACTTCATATTACGGGAAGTGTTAAAGAGAGTTGTAAATTTGGTGAAATATGTTAAAAGAACATCACCTCCTGTCATTAAGGTGTTCTCTCTTCATCATGTGTCAACACTGTATTGCAAACGGCACAGAGGAAAAGAGGTTCCTCACATAAGTTTAAAAAACACAAAAACATCAGAAGCATGAAACGGGACACTTGGATTTGGAAAATGAAAACCCAAGGTGATAAGCAAAAAAAAAAGTTCAAACACTAACAGACAAGAATGAAAGAAGCTTTAGTAGAAAACATAAGCAACCAATGGACTATAACACTTGTTCACATGATCAACAGTTATTTTATTGCTGCAAATTTATTAAATACCTTTACAAAAGGCAGCTGAGATTTTCTCAATGACAACTGGATGAGAAAACTGTACGAAAGATTGTGTTGCTAATCATCTCATACAATTCATAAACTGACAATTTCTCACCCAATTTCACTTAAATTAGACCCTTGAATTCTGAATTCACTAACTGGAATAATGGTAGTAATTGGATGATTTCCAAAAATTCAGAATCCTTTAACTGCATCAGAATATCCTGTAAAGAAGTTTTTGCCCTTGATGAGACTAAGATGGCTTTCCTATGCACTTGCAAAACATTGCATCAAAAATTACCCACCAAATGCAGAATCCAAAAACGTATTGTCAAGGTTAATGTGCCAAGTTCTACTTTCAAGATTTAATTTACACAACTCTGCAAGGCTGTAGAACAGACTACAAGCCAGTGTGTAATATCATAAAGGAAAGACCTGATCATGTAATTATGCAACATCATCTACAAAAAAAGAACTGAGATACTTTCTTAGGTGGCAATCTACCTCCTTTGCACTTCCACATTTAAAATGTCAAGGGGTTTCAAAGGAACACATCAGAACACTGGAGAACATCAAATCTGCTGTTAGAATGAAGACTATTTCTTCTGGTCAAGAGCAAAATGAAAAACCAGAATCTGATTCCCTAGAATACCACTTTTTTCCTGAGACTAGTTCTTCGTAGCTGTCAGAATTAATATAATTTTTTAGCATGGAAGTGATAAAAGTTTGAGTTCTACACAAAGTTTTGAAATCCAATTTAACTATATTCACTGCATAATGCTGTCAAGGGCTTTTTGCTTTATCACTGGCTCTCTGCTCACCCCATTTAGAATGTCTACTTTGTTTATAGACCAAACTAGTTATTACAAAGAGAAAAGCAAAGGTCTTTTTACACATCACGTTCCAGAGACTGGCTGCTAACTACCCAGTCAAACGTTAACTGCTTTAATAAAAACACTCAGAAATGAAAGCTAATTCTCAAACATTTGTCTCTAGTTCTCTAAAAGGCAATCATGCATGTAACAATCTAATGGACTTCTGAAAGTTCTATTACAAAGCATTCAAGGCAAGCAAGCTGGTGAGAATGTACTCTTTACAAATAGTGCTAAAAGCAATAGGTTCTGATGTTCTCACCTCTTTGTCTTCTTTCCTACATTTCAGTGCAGTGACAATATCCTGGTAGGGCTGGGTTGGCAGAGTCACAGATTTGATTACTTTAGGTGGCGGTGGTGGAGCTTTGAACAGCCCATCGTCTTTATGGGAGTTTGTTTCCTTCGTTGATAAACTTGCCTGCAAAAGCCAAGAAATCACTAATTTACTTCTGGCACAACACAAAACAGCAAAACACAATCTTCAATAAAGATTTTACTCTGCAATAGCAGAACATGTTAAATGTTACAAAATTCATGTTTGAATAAAGCACAAAAATGTGCAGTATATTGAGTATATTGAAAGATACACTAAATGCAAAACTAACGGCAAATAACTGCTCTTACAAAATGTAAAAACCCACACAGATCCATACAGATGGGAAAAAAAATCTCAATATATTTAAAATTCAGAAACGGATCTAGTTTTCAAAAACAAATATTTTGAGTATTTCATTAGTACCACCAGATGTATGCTGTCTCATTTAAACCGGATGGATTCTGCTAAGTTGGCAGCCTTTCAACAGAAATGCTCTGTAAATTAATAGGGCCTTTCTAAAGACCATTTGCGAGACCAGCTTGCAGTGCAGTTCGTTAGTCAGAGGCAGCATGTTGTGTGTTCAGTGTTTATGCCCCGCTGGCTGTCCATGACATGCTGGCCAGTTGTTAAGGCAGGAGGGGGTTACTCACTGGAGCAGTTTGTGATCGGGGCAGGGGTGGTGGGGGCAACTCCTCAGGCTCTGGCCGGTTCCAGTGTCTGGCGTTATATACAGCTTTAGTGGGAGACTAAAATAGACACAGAAAAATGTTATTAGATGGTAACCAAACCTATTTAAAAAACACTGTATTTCACATAAAATAAAGCATTGAAAATGTTACTTTTTCACAAGACATTTCTCTGAGTAGTATACCAGAAAAGTGTTAACACCCATTTTTGAAAATACCAATACTCACTGTTTCTAACTATTAGTTGATAAAGGTGTTAAACCATAAATACCCAGACAGCTTCTGTAACTGTTGTTGTAGCATTTATCGGTATCAACATTTGTCAAATAGAAATTCCAAATATGCCATTTATGGCACTTTTTTCAGTGAATAAGTACAATACTTTATGCTTTAAGCTGCTACAGGAAACCAGGATAAAGCACTCTACAGCAGATAGCGCTGCAAATCTCCTGGAATGTTTTCATTACACAAACCAGTTCTCAGGAACAGCAAACTACAAATTACAATTTCATCCATTTGTAGAATTTCTGACCAAGTACACTTACAGATGTCACTTGTCATGTCAGACTTAAAGGTGAGCGTTACATAAAAACTGTGTGTATCTGCTCCTTGAGGATAATTTAAGAGTACAACAGAACAAAGAGTGAGAAGTCCCCAGTCATTCCTTACACTTATTTTAAAATATTCCCTGCTTTACAACATTCCTAATAAAGTTTAAAAACTTAGTTCGTTTGCTCTTGTAGTCCTTCTGGCTTAGGATGCTTGCTAAAGGAAATAATCCTGCAACTGAAGCTCAACTTTAAAAACTAGAAATTTAAAACAAACAAATCAAAATACAAAATAAACATCAGATTTAATCAAATGTTACCCAAAGAAAATACCGGTTAAAAGGCCAAAGTAGCCAACTATACATTACATCTAGTAAGAGCCTAGAAAAAAAATATAGATGTAAGGTACATATAACTTGAATTAAGTGTTTTTTATTGTCACAATACACACCCCAGGTGTTAATCTTCAAATTGATTTATAATTAACATAAAAGCCAACTCAGCAGCTTTGACAGCAGGACTGATTTGAGACAACAGCCAACAGAGGAAAAAAGCTTTGGCCACCCTTTCACGTCTTTAAAGCAATCCACTATCTCATTGGCTAGGTCTGTCACTTGAAAATTAAAAAAGCCCTTTCCTGGCACACAGACTGCAAGTATCTTCTTTCAATTACCCTTACTGAACAGCTGTTACTCTACAGCAATTCTAACCAAAGACCAACTCCCTCCCCTCCACTCCTCTGATGATTGTTTTGCCAAAGCAGTCACCAGCACAGCTGGACAGAGATGACCCAACACAGCCTCTCACTAGGTGTGAGGCATCAGGCTTCACTCCAAATAGATCACACTTTGCTCCAATGCTTGAATCCAGTTCACTTCAAAAGCTGCCAAGTTTGGGGTCATGTTTAATCTCAGACCCCCCAAGTTGTTTCAAAGCACAAACTTTAGATGGACGTCACTCTCTGATGTTGCACAGTCTATCAAGCACAGTGGTTACAGTAGCGGTGCCCTAAAAATTTTTTTGTTTGACATGATAAACAGACTTTTTTTCTTTGCAATTTATCTGGTTATTTTTCCTAGAGACTTACTGAACAAATACAAGTAATTCTTAATTTTGAAGTACCAAGGTCATTTTAATGTAGAGTATTCTACAAGCCAAAGTTAAATACTTTCAATTTATTTTTTAAGCTTACTCGGCTGCTCATAGTCATGTTCTAGATCAGGGGTGGGCGAACATTTTTGGCCCAAGGGCTACATAAAATTTTGAAACTGTATAGCGGGCCACTTCAGGCTGCTGTTACAGCATACAGCCTGTGTCCTATACAAGTTTAAAATCCAACATATGCTTATTAGTTCAAGGTTAAACAACAACCTGAGAGTAAAAAAATAAATATTTTAAATACAACAAAATAAAAATTGAATAAAACTTGACGTTCAACTCGCAAGCCAAGTCTTCACCGATTACCTTGACCCGACGGGTAACGGTTTAGCGTGACAAACTTATTTTCTCAAATTTTCTCTTGCTCTCTAGACAAATAATATCTGCGGATTCTATCATACACTCCTTCAAAAGCTCCCCTTCAGAGAGTGGCTTGCTTTGTTTAGCAATTTTATATGCAGGCAGGTAGCTTGCCTTTGTGCTGGCCTCTTGGATAGTAGAAGGCCAAAAAAATACATTTTGTTGAGCCTGTAAACTAGCGGCTAGTTTGGAAGATCTATTAGCCCGCTCCTCGCATGACAGATTGCTAGCATAGTATGTTCGGTAGAAAAATGCCAACTGAGATTGTATTCTTTGAACACTGTGACACTTTCCTTACAAATTTAACATATAGCCTTTGTTCCAACCTATGTAAAAACGTATTCTGCAGCTCATTCTTTGTTGAACACTCTGCATTCACTGTCAACTTTCTGCTTCCTCAATCCGCTCAATTTGGCGCAGGTTCCCTCACAGTACGATGGACCCACTCTGACTGGTGAATCAAATTGGTAAAGCAGGGTTTCCCAAACTTTCTGGGTCCATGCCTCCCTTGAGCTGTCAAATATTCCACATGCCTCCCTTGTGTCAAAAATAAGTTCTATGGTAGTGCGATATTTTACAAAAGATTATGAATTTGAAAAGGAAATGATGGGTCAAAGTAAAAACAATCCAATTTTTATTATTTTTAATCATTTTCAAAGCCAAAAATCTTGATCAAAATAGTAAAAATATCTTTGTAAAATGCGAACAAAATGACTTAGAAAAAGTAAAAATTTAAAAATGTTTTTTAAAAAGGGGGAGAAATACAACTTTTTGTTTGTGCCTCTTAATAAGTAGGAGGGCTTGTTTAATAAATTATGTTAACATAATTCACCAAAAATACTGGGTGGTATTTTTGAAATGGCAACATGCATTTCCTTCTCAACATTGACTCTTGATCTGAACTTGGATTTGATAACTGCAATTGGTAGGAAACTGCAAAGGGAAGCAGAATTCACAGAGCTCTGTTGCTTATTCCTTGGTACTCCAATAGTATGAGGTTTCTTGCACTGTGCTACTCGGTACGCAACTTTGTATGATGAAAGAAGAACTTTGCTGGGGACTGTAGTTTGGTTAGAAAAAGCAGTTTTCTGTTCATTCATTTAACTTGCTCGAAAAATACTCACGAGGCTTACTTATCAAACTACTGTGAACAATTTCCAAATGACGTTTTAATTTATTGGGTAGAAAGCTCTCAGCAGCCAACACTTTAAGGCAGACAACACACTGGGGACATTCTTCAGTGTCCACAATTGTGCATGTGAAATCGAAATAAAAAAACTGTCGTCATACTTTCTGTATTTGTGTTTCCGTTTCTTTTTAGAACTAGACTCCTTGTTTTTCACGTTTTTTACTCATATTTAAAAACCTCTCAAATGTGATTTTGTAACAAAAAACTCACAAAATGACCACTCGTTGAAACGTGAAACACCAAAGCTGAGGTCAACTGGTATGCTGCTTACAGACTGCCAACTCTTGTGGCCAGTGTCATGTGACACAATCTAGTACCTTCAAATCCTTCAAAGGGTTTTGCTCGTAATATAATTTTTCTTTGACTGGCTATACCTGAGACACCCCTGACCGACAATGGCGCCTCCCCAAGGTGGCGCGATGCACAGATTGGAATCACCGTGGTAAAGCTATCAAATGGCACAAATAATGAAAGTTAAGAAAAAACAACACCAAACCAAGTGGAATATGGCGAATATTGACTAATTTATTTCTGACTTCAAGGGCCGGTTAAAACTGGATACCCACAGGTGTTCTAGATACAGCTCATAATTATCTACTGAACCTTTATCCATTTCTGGAGCTAGTGGGAAAACAGATTTATTTCACATACCTTTTTAAGTCTCTTAGCAAGAGATATAAGTTTTAGATTTATTCTAATTAAATTTCACCGAAGAGAATTAAGACTATCGTTGCTCAGCATCTGTAAAGCAGTAATCTAACAAAGAGAAACTACTCCCAAAACAGGGTAAAGATATTCTTCAGATTTTTCAGACCTGTAGAAATCTATCTGCCATTAGTACTCCCATGAATCCAGCTGCTATACTGTCTGCCAATGCATCAGTTATGTATGACAATAAGAAACGTTGGACTTCAGTATAGTTTAATGTTTTTCACCACACTAAGAATATTAAGAATGAGCACTCAAGAACATCTGAAGTGGAAAATGTTAATATTAAAGTATTTCATTGCTTCTTGCCTTAAATATTCAACACCTGTTGAATGTGTGTTACTGGCAAACTTTAAAATTGAAAAATGATTTAGCTTTTGATAACCGATGATAGCCCACCAGCAAGCAGCACAACGAACCTGTGAAAAGAGACTGACATACAATAAACCAGAAAATATGGTGTTATCCTGCATGACTGTATCCCACTTGCTCCTGAAATTTGCTGGGATGAAAAAACAAAACCAGAGCATATTCTCCAAGAATTCTACATTAACGTAATTGAAGGCCTCAAGTTTCCTGCATAAACATGACCATAAAGTAGAGAATAGCAGTTTGTGGTTGAAGGTAAAAAAAAATCAGCTTCCATTACTGGAAAACAAATTTAGAGACATTGCATGCCTAAATATTTTTAAATATCCTAAATATTTCACATTGATGAAATCCTTATTAACATATGCAGCTACCTAAGCAGAACAGATAACTGCTCCTGTATAGCTATTTTCTATCTAAATCTAATGAACAGGTCAATTCATCATGTTTTGATGAGATAATCAAGAAAAGCTAAAGATCAGATACATAACAGTTTAAGATACCTTTGTACATAACCTTTAAATTTAGATTAATTAGCATGGTCTCCTATATAAATAGCCTTCTCCTTCATTTAGGCACTGCACATACTAAATTATATTAAAAAAATCTATCAAGAGTTTGTCTGACAATGTTCTTTACTATTCTCATGTGGCACGGAGTCCTACTTTTTATATGCAAAACTAAAAGCAAACTAATATACATTAACAATAGTTCTTAAATTAAACCAAAACATGCAAAAAGCTTAACATTTATCCTCAAAAAGATGTTATGTATAATTTTCATTTAAATGTAAACAATACCATTTCCATTGTAAAACACTTCAATAAATTCTAGGTACTTACAAAACATTTCAGTGTTCTGAGTAGTTTGAACCACCTACTTCCCAGGTGCATATTTCTATACCACATTGTGGGATCCCTCCCACATTTACACACCAACATCTTGAAATGCTGGGAAACACCTTTAGGTAATTACAGAAACTCACAAACTAAAAAATTAAAATTACCTTTAGCGAAAATCTAATATTTAATTATGGTATTATCCTACCCAAATCTTATTTCAGTGAACATAAATAATCATTTCAGGATTTTCATTTACTTATATACACTGGCTTAGAACTTCCTTTTCAGGAAGCAAAAATGCAACAGACATCTCCTTTTCACAGGCCAATCAGCACAGGGAAAGCTCTACTCACCCGCTTGGGGCCACTGAATATTTTCCTAGTGCTTTCCTTGGATTTATCCGACTGTTTCTGTTTCTTTGTCATTTCGGACACAGTTGGGAAGGGATCATCTAGGAATTCAAGACAGTCTGAAAGGCAATATTGCTTATTAGAGACAGAGGAAAAATACAGTGGCCTCTCTAGGATAAACGGAAGGCTGGTTTTCCATAGTGTTAGCATTATCCCGATCACAGATTACACAAAACAAAAACAAGGAATTAGAAACAGAATGAACTCTAGGGGAATAAGAAACAAGCAAAGAGAGGATCTGTAAAGGTACTGGATGGAATGTTACATAATGGGAAAACCACCACAACTCACATTGATCAGATATAATGTTAAGATATTTTTCAAAACTATCATCTGTCAGTATAATCAGCATTCCCCAAGCAGCAGTATAAAATTGAAGACTGCCAGGACACGCTAGGCCAAAGACAGCCAGGACTGTTCTTGAAAATGTAATACCATATATAGCACACATATACAGTATATGTAATCATATAATACAAACTCCTGGGACACTGCAATTGCAAAAATGCCTCCAGTGACAGCGAGACTGTCACTGCCCCATGACTCACCTGTAAGAAAATGTAGAGTGTACAGCAAATGGTTCTCAGAGATAGGAAACAAAGAAATTGTGCACAGGTCTTTGCTCTCTCCATATGTCACAGGGGTAGTAGCAGTTAGTCTAACTGACAAATTGATAAGCAATTTGTCTACACGGACTGAATGAATTTAAACTGAATTTTTTTTGTATTCTAAAAAATACACACGCAAATAAACGGAATACGGTATTGGTATAGTGTTCTAAAAAGGTGTTTCTCCAACTGGATCCATTATACTTTCCTTGCTCCATTATCTGTCTTGGAAACATATATTGTACAATACTGAAGGGATTCTGGGGTGGTCTGTAACAAATAATAGCTTAGTCAAGGATAAAGCTTTATTGGATGCAAGTGACTGATTTTTTGAATGAAAATGATCAGACTACATAAGCAAGTTTGAAACATACTGGACAAAACACGACAATATTCAAAATGGAGCCACTGTTCCTCAAAACATTGACGATGTGACAAGTTGTAATCCACCTTGTTTTCCCATCTCTGTTCACCAGTACTTTTCCTCACTTAAATCTATTTCAGCCACTAGAGGGCTTACTTGTTAAAGTTTATTTTTAAAATCCAAATCTGAGGTCACCTACTACAGCTCAACCCAGATACACTTGACTGCAAAATGCTCTTAAAATGTTTGACAGTCATAAGCAAAGTTTAAAGACAAATTCTATTTAAATATAAGAGTTATTAACTCTTCATGACAAAAACTGAGCACTCCTTTACAGATTGTAAGCAGATCTGCCTAAATAACATTAAACTTTGTAATTCTTAAACAGGCTCTCATTCGACACACAGGAGTGCTTCCTGACCTGTAATGGTGCTTGCTTGACTGTCCTGTGAGTCATTCTCTTTGGACTCTGAAGGCTGGGAGCAGGGCGAGTTCACAGACATAGCTGCTGCTGCTGCTGCTGCTGCTGCCTTCCTCTTTGCCTTTCTCTTCTCTGCTGCCTGTGATTCCTCTTCTTCCTCACTGTCACTCTCACTGAGGTCATCAAAGCCGAAGTACTTGATTTTGTAATTGGTGCTACCTGAGGCAGTAGTGTCCCCATCCATTCCCTGACCTTCACTCTCATCATCAAAACCAAAAAATTCCAGCTTGGTTTCTTTTTTAGACTTGGTTTGGGCAGGCCGGAACCTGGATTAAACATGGAAAAGAAGACTTTTTATTGCTTAGAGATTTTGGTTGACAACAAATGAGAGAAATAAATAACAGACTTTGAATATAGATTTGTACAATATATAATTAATAAACACAAGCAGTATTCAAAACAAGTGCTTAAAGCAACATTTAAGACTGTTTAATTTACTTATTTGTCTTGAGTATAGAACCCAAGGTTTCCATAATCCCTTGGAGTGGGAACTGACATGCACAAGTGTTTTATAGCATTACAAAAATACCTTTCTCAGTTAACAGAAGAATCTCACTTTGTCACACATACATAAGCATTTAAGGTTGCTTGTTAAGTAATAATGTAAGACTCGACCATTCAGTGGCAAAGCAGGCAATGACCTGAAACTTAAATGGGCACCCAGAGAGCAACAGCTCACAGCTAGCAGACAGGAAACTGTTCAAAAGATATCACGCCTGACTCCTCTGTTATGCCAAAATTAGAATTTTGGAATTAAATGGTTTCCCTCATGGCCCAGTTTAACAAAATGTAATACTCAATAATAATAAAGCTGGTTCAAACAATTAATATTCTGATATGTTTTTAAATGAAAAAACATGTTTTAAATTTGTTTCAAATTAGTTATGGCATAAAAAAGTAGTTTTAAAGAACTTAAGTTTCAAAGAATTACCTTGTTAAAAAAGGGAGCAGTACCTATCTATGGTGTTTATTTTATAAATGAATGGTATTTTTCCTATTATTCTATGCTTACACCTTAAACACCATAGACTCACAAACAGCTGACCTTAATTTACTTTAAAATGAACTACCTACATCACAAACATAAATCCACAGTTCTTTTGAACAGCTATACTCACAACTCTGAATGAACATTCTTACACAATTGCAAATCTACTGTTCAAAAAAATTAAAAATGTTAAATGTTCACAAATCTTAAATCTAAGCTAGTGTAAAAAAAACAAACCTGGCAGGCTTGGTGGTGGCAATTTCCGTTTTCTTCCTCAGCCGGCCAGCCTCTCCCAGGTCAGCAGGAGTGGTGGTGGTGAACTCATCCATGCTCCTCTCCATGGAGTCCTGGATAGTGACGTTGCACACAGACAAGCAGGATGGGTGCAGCACAGTATAGTCTCTCGTTCTACCTCTGCCAGTGCTAGTAGTTTTCCCGTCAGCGTTCCCAGCCACGCTGTTGGTCCTGAGTGAGGTCTGGGCACTTCTGTCAGAGTTGCCCAGTTGGGAGGACTGCTTACCCTTGTTGGGTCGGTGGTATGTCCGACAGACAGAAGGCCTGAGAAGAGTGTGGGAATGGTCTTCAGATTCAGATGACTCCCTAGGGACATCACAATCCCCTCCACCTGCCTCATCACTTTTAGACTTTTGAGAAAAGTCACTGTCTGGTTCAGAAGCAGGATCATCCACACTGCCATCCCCTTTTGCCTCGCTGCCCTGCCCATAGTTAGAGGTCCAGACTGAGTGCTTGCTCTTAGTCTCCGAGCTGGGGGAGTCAGACCTCAAGCCCAGGACAGGGCTCCAACTATCTAACAAGTCCTTGGTCTCGGTCTTCAGGGCAGTAGTCAGAGAACTGGGCGTCTGGTCGCGCTCTGATGCATTTTTGTACCAGGAGTAGCTGTTCTTTTCGGTGCCTTCATCAGACCATATCTGTGTTGTCTTGCCTGAAAGAGAAGGAGTGCATATGAAAGTGATCAGCTTTTAATTAGAATTGAGTCCCTGAAGAAACACTTAAGTGTAGAAAAGAAACCTAAAAAGCATAAAGCACAACAATTAAGATTCCTTGAGGTATAGGTTTGAGGTTACAGATTCTCACATTTGTCAAGCAAAACATCCAAAAGAATTTATGAATATTTAATACTGCAATTAGCACCCAAGCAAAAAATGAGAAAAACTTCCTTACAGACCCAGGAAAAAAAAAACAAAATTCATTTACATACACAGGTGATTGCAGATACGTTAATCAAATGTTTGCTCTGTATGATGGTATACTGCAATGTAACAAAAATTCCTACGTAATCATGTTTATTACCTGAACACAAAAATTAGAACTTTTTTTTATTTAATTAACTGTCAGAAGCAGACAAACTCAAGAGCAAGTGGCAAACCCCTCTATTAGTGGTTAAAAGAAAGACTTATGAAGAGCACACAGCTGAACCTGCATTTTATCCGTTTACAAAAACAGAGGTTTGGAACCTCTAATTTTAGTGTGCTTCACTCAAGACCACAAGCTGAAAAATCAAGGCCAGAATATCGCATTTGGTGCGAGACAAGATTTCTTGCACACAGTAAAATCTTAGCACCACAAAGTTTAGAGTATCCACTCTGAATAAACCTGTGATATTTACAATTAAAATGAGGAGACGGCAATAAGCACATAACACTCGTTTAAATTTATAGTCCAAACATGAAAAGCAATTAATTTTCCCGGCTCTGTCTACCATTCAAAGGTTAATATTAAAGTGCTGTTTTTACATAAACCCATAAAGCACGGTTTGTATCCATATTAATTTTAACAGATGTGGAATTAGGCTGAGTCACAGAAGTTGATTTGATTAAATCACTGTTTTACAAAAACGACATTGCAAAAAAGCACCAAGCCTGTTGCCTCAAGTCATGCCTGTTGCACAACCATAAAGTCAAGAAAATCACACCCACTTGGTACTCCTAGTGAGACTCGCCATTATTCTTACTTTGAAAGAGGATCTGAAAGCAACGCTTGTATACAGCAAAAATAAATGTCTCTTTTAAGCTTATATAAAACAAGAAAGGTATCACGCTTCACTTCTCTAAACATCTCAAAACAGGTGAGAAACAAGCATATACAATTTAATTTTTAATGTACTGTATTTTCTTTCATGAAGTTTTATCAATATCATATAAACAAAAACTCAGAAGAACAGAGGTCTACTCTAAACTATACACAAGATATTAAATTGAGCACACCATAGCAATCTTTTGAAAATGAAAAGTTCAAACTATTTTACAATGGTTTTATCAGCAAGGTTTTAATTTAAACCATCCTACAAAAAGCATCAAGTGAGCTCTCCTAAAAGTACTTGAGAATCAAGATTATGTCACACAGAAAAAAAAGATACAGAAGTTAAATGATTAAATGTTTTGGCGGCATACACAGTGCTTTTAACAACACTGAGAGAATTTTTTTCTTTCTAACGCAGCCTACGTTACGCCAGCACAGAAACACCATACCAGATTCTGCATCTCGTAGATAGGCACACATACATTTCTGTTTTTGCTTTTATTTATCACAGATAAAAGCACTTAAGCTCCTAACCACATTTTTACAACACTGAAGCAAGATGGGTGTAGGCTGATTTAAACACATTTGAAAAGAGTATGCATGTTACTCAGTTTACAAGATCATTATGTGGCGGAGGCATACAGCACCAAGCCCCATCTGCAAGAACAGCAACATACTGACAATTTTCACACTACTGCGTCATCCATAGCACCTTCAGAAAGACCATTAATTTCCCTGCTTTTCAACACTACTTTGCCATTTTCAAAAGCTTTCTATTATCATTTTAGGTTATTTGAAATGCAACACTTACTGGCAGCCTATCCACAATCTAAGAATGTGATTCCTAAGCAGAGAAACTAGTGATCACCTTATTTTATTACATTTAATGCTCAATAAATTTTAAAAAAAGATTCAGAAAGTAGATTTCCAACTACTCATATTAAATGATTTATGACATGTAAGAACAAAGAACAAATCTCAGGATACAGGTTTCAGCCATCAGCATATTACAATTGTTGCTCAGGTCTAGAGCTACTGCTGCCTGCCAGCCTTTGTTTTTTAGCTTCCCTCTGTCATTTTTGTGATGGCACGCTGTTTGAGATGTCAGGGACTGGAAAAAAGACTAACTTCTCTCAGGTCTTAACTGGTGAGAATTAAAATCTCCTGAGTTACCTAAAATAGTCTATCTGTTCATGCACTGAATGGAGCATTCAAAACTGAGATGGTGGCAGCGAGCCCACAGATTGCTGAGATAAGCATCAACAAACTCAGATGTCAATTGGTCAAAATGATTTTGAAAATAGTCATGGTCAAGGATGAACAAGGAACACAAATACTCACACAGTGCAATGGGAGTGCATTGAATTTAAAACTACCATAGTGTAGGACTGCTCCTGTCATAACATCTGCATCATGGGTTTATCAAAAGGAACTAAGCAGAACAAGGTACTTGGAATGTTAAAAAAAATAATTCCTGTATTGTTTCTACCTTTGGGACACTGGGATTGGGAGATGAAGACGGCAAAACCTATCTCAACTGTTCTTGTGGAAAACATGACAACCCCCATTATTTTCATACTTCTCCACTACACTGACCAACTGCAATGCCCAATCCACTCCACCTAGAGGTCTCTGCTGCATTTGTACCCAGATTACAGGTGCCATTTCAGGAGTAACAAACAGTACAAGAGAGAATGGCATCCAGACTTTTTTTTTATCCTGCAAAGCAAAAAACACTTCATGCTAGGGCACCAGTTTCTGTTTATTTTTGCATAGAAAAGAGCTCATTAACTATAAAGTGTTCGCTTCCTCAGATCCGACATCGGTACTTATCCTTTGACTGAAGGGCTTTGCAGAAGTCAAAATGGACATTTTGCCAATAGAAAAACAGCATTTCTCCAGTGTTGTCCAATCGTATGTTAGAAAGGTGGGCTTACTCAGTGCAGTGACAGTAGAGTGCAGAAAACGAGCACCTAGTTAAATATTTAGGGGGTCCAATAATTAATCAGGTAATGAACCCATGAAAGATACATTTAAGTGTCTTGCACAATTTAGATTTTTGCATATAAACGTTCAAAATGAAGAAATATGTAAATTTTAGTTTTCAAACTGTTTTCAAGCAAAAATGTTTTAAAAAGTATCAGAAAGGCAGAAATATTCATGTGCGAGATCTGTGGCTTAATAGCAGCACTACAACAAAAATATTAGTGCGGACATATCTCATGATATTTCACATTATTCAGAACCTGGATTTGGTGGATAAAAGTAAATGAATAGTTTAATTTGATCGATTACACAAATATCCTACTTGTCTTGTATTCCTAACTAAATGTAAAAAAAAAAATCTATTAGTATGGTATAAAGCGAGAGGTTTTAGCCAGCAAGATGTAAATGTAGATTGTATTTTCTTTTATTTTTAATAAACCAACCACTATTTCTTTGGACTTTGAGAAGAAACTAGAGCACCCAGAGGAAACCCACATTAACAAGGGGAAAACATGCAAATTCCGTATAAATACAGTGCCATCCAGAATTATTGGCACCCTTGTTAAAGATGAGCAAAACAGACAATGGAAAAATGTCTTTGTTGTTTATCAGCTTGATCTTACAGAGAAACTGAGAGAAATCTAACCTTTCAGCGAGTTAAATATTTCAAAGAAAAAAAATCCTTATAACAAAAACATTTTTCTCAAAAACACGTGTCACAATTATTGGCACCCCTAGAAATTCCTATGAACGAAAACTAATTGACATATTCTCATTCATATTTTACCTTCTTTAAGAACACTTGAGTCTTTAGGAGCTCTTAAGTGGTCATCCATGAAAACTTCCTGTTTCACTGGGGTATAAATATCAGGTGACGGGCAGGCCAAACACTCTTAAGCATCCATCAACATGGGAAGATCAGAGAATACACAAATGAAATGAAACAAAAGGTTGCTGACCTTCATAAATCAGGCAATGGCTATACAAAAAATAGTTTCACACCTGAAAATACCCATCTCCACTATTAGGGCAATCATTAAGAAGTTTCAAACAGCTGTGAGCTGTGATGAACCTGTCTGGAAGAGGACGCAAGTGTATTTTGCCCCCATGCACAGTGACAAAGATGGATCAAGAGGCAAAACTTTCTTCAAGGATCACAGCTGGACAATGGCAGGAGTTGGTTGCATCCAGGGGTCACCAAGTCTCCAAAACTACAATTCGATGTCACCTCCATGCCAACAAACTACTGGGAAGGCTTGCCAGAAGAAATCCTTTGCTGTAGTCAAACCACAAACATAAGCACCTGGAGTTCCCTAAACATCACTAGAATTTTGATTGGAACCAGGTTCTATGGTCAGATGAGACAAAAATAGAGCTTTTTGGCAACAAACACTGTGATGGTGTGGGGCTGTATTTTCTTTCCCCAAAGGCACTGGGAATCTTGTTAGGATACATTGCATCATGGACTCCATCAAATACCAGGAGATTTTAGATAAAAATCTGGCTGCCTCTGCCAGGAGGCTAAGACTGGGTTGTGGCTGGATCTTCCAGCAAGACAACGATCCAAAGCATACCTTCAGATCCACACAAGAATGGTTCACTGACCACAGAATCAAGCTTTTGCAGTGGCCATCCCAGTCTCCTGACCTAAACCCCATTGAAAACCTGTGGGATGAGCTTAAGAGGAGAGTCCACAAGCGAGGGCCAAGGACTCTGAAGGATCTGGACAGATTTTGTATAGAGGAATGGTCTCAGATCCCTTTATATTTTATATAAGGATTTTTTCTTTGAATAATTTTACCTCATTGAAAGGTTAGATTTCTCTCATATTTTCAGTGTAAGATCAAGCTAATAAACAACAGACATTTTTCATAGCCTTTTTTGCTCATCTTTACCAAGGGTGCCAATAATATTGGAGGGCACTGTAGATCCCCAAGAATCGAGCCCAAGGCCCCAGCACTGCTATATACAGTCTCCATGCGCCCACATATGTAGCAAATGCTTGAATCAAACTCCACTCAGGGAATCCCCCCCCTCCCATTTGTTCATTCTTAATACACACTTCCTAGATCTGTTTTTTACTCACATTTTACTTTCTGAAATGCATGGCTATGGGGTCATTTGAGGGAAGATGTTGTTCAACCAATGCATAATCTGCTGCATTTCAGGGGCAATATATAAAGGGATTTTGGGATTTCTGCTTCACATTTATGTCACTTATGACATTGCAGCAGATTTCCAGTTACAAATTGGCACAGGTGCCGACTTATTTTTGCCTAAGAGGATCAGAAGATGAACAAAGACATTTCCTTCTTTCACTTAAAAAAAAAACATCCAGGGATAACCCTTGGATAAAGTGGTTAATCGTTTAACAGAAATTAATACAAAAATGAAAACAACCATCTTTGCAGCAACCTTCCATTATATAAAGGACACTGAAGCTGAAAGGGGTACCATCTTTACAATGTTAATGCATGTCTTGCATGTGTTTCAACAAAAAAATAAAAATAGCTTAGAGTGCCAACTGCTGCGCAATGCAAGCTTGATTTGTTGTCACCTAAACTTTTCTTATGTTCCAGTTTGGTAACTGAAAAGCATTTAATTATTTACAATATACTTAAGAGGCTGGAAGTTAAAGATCCATCTTGTTGAGCTGAGCTATAGGTTTCACAAAAAAAATTCAGTCTTTATTACATTTTGTGAACCAGGGATATTAATTTTCTACCTAAACCGATAAACACTTTTTATGGCAGGCTGCCTCTCCTTCAGGTGAAATTAACCACTGGTCTGTGCACCTTTGGTCTTTATTAGCTCAGGGGTTGATAGCTGGTTACAGCAGCAGCAGCATGTTGTACTTCTGCTCTGATGTTAGCTCCTGTTACAGATCACTGCAGAATTCCCTTGATTACAAATTAAGCTCTTGTTAACAAACCTTTATCTCACCACACATGCTTAAAAATGTGATCTAGCTTCCAAGAGTAACCATAGAAACACTCCCAAGCAATTTTGAACCACCTTATATCCAAAACAGCATACTGAAATGTCACATTTTACAAAATAACTTAAAAATATCTACTTATTTTTGAATTGTAAATCATTTTGTAGATTTCTGACATACTGTCATGTGCATGACATTCTGTAAATAATTGCATTGGGTGAATTTTCTGACTTCTAAGAGCGTTTGTCCACGTATATGGACAGTACTTCAAAATTGGGTGCAAAATTAAAAACTGACAGATACGTCTGTTAAGTAATTTCTGCAGTGTAGTTCATTTAGTGCAATTATAACTTACAAATGAACTAGGACAGTGGTTCTCAAACTGTGGTACGCGTACCTGCAGTGGTACGCCAAATGACCCTGGAACTGTGTTGTGTGCGCTGAAAAATCGGGACGGGTTTTCATATTTTGTATTTTAAGACGTGTCGAATACGCAGCCTACGTACTACGATACAGTGCACGCTGATACTTCAGTGGACACGAGATATTCTGTAATTCTATACCACTCTATAGAAATGCGTGCTACGGACGCAAGTGACCAATTGTATTTAAAAAAAGCTACTGTATCTCCAGCAAATAGGGAGGTAAGAGAATGTGCGTGATTTTGGAACAATGCCAACGTTGTAAACACAGGAATGCATAGAAATACGTGCTACGAACGCTGGTAATCTTGTGAGCACAGGAAAGCGTGATAGATAACAGAAAATTATTTAAGAACTGTTCTATGTTAATTTGAGAAAAATACACCGAGCGTCTCTGTTTCGCTCCCATGCACATGAAATAAAAACTTAAAAACGGAAACGTGGAAAAATACAAACTTGCGGATTGCTAAAGCAGGTTAGCCACACTATTAGGTGTGGAGAAAAAGGTGCAGAACAGCTCAACTTGCTGTCCCCCCCCCCGAAAGACACAGTCATTAATAGAATTATTGAAATGAAGTATTATATCGAAAGTACGCTGATAGAGCGCGTTAAGATGAGCAGATATTTTTCACTGCAATTAGATGAGTCAGTAGTCGATTTGGCCAATTTGCTCGTTTACGTTAGATACGGGTTTGAGGGTATGTCCCGTGAGGACTTTCTGTTCTGTAAACCGCTACCAACAGGAACTACAGAAGAGCACATATTTCAGCTTCTGAATGAATTTATCGAAGAGAATGGCATCGACTGGATAAAATGTGTCGGAGTTTGTACAGACTGTGCTAGAGCAATGACAAGCCGACATAACGGTGTAGTTGCACGAATTAGAGAGGTTGCTCCAGAAATGAGTGGATGCATTGCAACATCCACCGCGAGACCTTTGCCGTCAAGAAAATGCCTGACGATTTAAAATCTGTTAGACTCTGTTGTGAATTGTATCAAGGCTCGAAAAATCAATTCACATCTGCTTTGCTCGACTAAACAGGCTCACCCCTCTCACTGAAATGGTGCTTTTTTATTATTTTTATTTGTTGTTGTTACTGTTTTTTTTTTCTGTAAAACATTTTGAGAAGCCACCTTTAAAGGCACTACGAAGTTTATTATTATAATATTTATTATATGTATGTGTGAGTGTATTTGCACTCGTGCTCATGTTGGTCATTGAGAATTTCTGGGGTTCCTATGAGATGATGACTTGTAGGTGGTACTTGGATGCTTTGGTTGGATTAGGGGTGGTACTTGGTCCAAAAAGTTTGAGAACCACTGAACTAGGATATACAATGCACATTACAAAAATGTGTATTATTAAAAAACAGATTCTACCCATGGACACTAACCAGTCCCTCTTACTGCAATTATGCCATCACCATGTTTTGGAGAGTAAAAAACAAAATAGTAGCTGGTCACAACTTATTGAAAAAGAGCAAATAGAGCTGACCTGCTCTCTCTTGCTTGATATAGTGTATATTAATGTAAACAGATTTAAAAATTACACTTACATAAACATGAAAAAAACAGACAAGGATGATGAAAGGTAGTTGAATTAAGTTGGCATCTGTAGCTCCACAGCCAAAACATTGTGTTTCTTTTCTTCTCTGCATAGAATAAACCTTTATTTGTTCCTCTGTAGCTACACTTGAAGTACTTAAGAGCAAATGAACTCTAATCTTCCACTTAGTATAACATAAACACTGTTATTATTTGCTTAATAAAAAGGAAGAGACAGCCCTTTCTAGCTCGATAATATTCAGTGAGAACATTGGACAGGGAAGTCCAAGTCAGCACACTTTTTTCCACTGGACAGGTGGCATAGCAAGGGGACAGATATTGGATATCATTAACAGTGTTCAGGAATTTGGACTTTGGCCCATCCAGACAACAGTTTAAGTTAATTTCTAAATAGTCATCAAAATGATTCAATTTACTCAAATGCCTGATGTTTAAAGTAGCCATAACCTTAATTTTAAATATATTTAAAGCTCATTTCTAACAATCAAAACACACAAACAGGGACAAACCAAGATTTTTCCCAAAGAGATCATTATTCAGATTCTAACATGACATAATCAAATACAGTAAACAAAACAGTTTATTAAAAACATCTTTGCCATGTTTTTCTGTGAACATGTACTACGCCTAATTAAGCTACACAAATATTACAGAAAAAAAAAAACATTTGCTCACTCTCCGAAGGAGCTTCTTCTAACTGGATCAAAATAAGGGTAGCTATTATTTCATAACCAGCCCTCAAAACAAATGTCAGGGCTTTTAATGCTCTGGTGGGCTTACATATACTCATTGTGTGCAGAATCAAATACAGGATCATGTTCTTTACTCAACAGAATAAGTACTTGATAATTTAATTAGTTAATTTTCTAACACATTGGGACATTGACTTCTATAAGTCAACTGATTTTGCTGCAAAATAGCACTCCTTAATATACTGTGTACACAGTACACTATTTTAAACTAGAAGACATGGGAATGTTGTTTTATCCATTTACCAAAACAGGCCTACAACTGTGAATGTCAAAAACATTCAGAATTTGTAAATTATTTATAAAATAATTTAATGGGATTTGTATCACAAAAAAATTAAAATAAATGAGAAAAACAATGCATTATAATTTAAATAGAAAAGAGGATCAGCACACATTTAAAATGTAAGCACAACCCTTCAGTTTCTGAACACTCAAGATCTTGAATAAGAAATGTTGGCAAGAAATTGGCTTTTTGTCTTTCATCAATTGTTTTGAGGTCATAGAGCATAAGCACGAGCCATTTCCCATTCTTAATCCATTGAGTCTAAACTGTCAGTTGGCCTTTTACTATTAAGGAACTAAACTAAAAAACTAAAGTGAGCTTGCACCCGTCCCAAAACAGCTTCCTCTAGCAGGAGAGAGTGGAAAGGAAAGAACGAATCCCCTTGACAGGGATGAAGGCTAGAAGATGTGGTTATTTTGATTGGCTTTATAGCAAACTTGGTTCAAATTCTTACTGGTCAATTTAACCATCTCCCAGCTGGAAAGAGACACAAATACAACTTGCATGCATGCTTATCCAAACAAGACAATCCTGTATTTTCTCCTAATCATGATTTGATACCACAGACAAGTAAACAGAATACAAATTGTTTAGATACTGGATAAAACATACAAGAGGAAAGACACTAATTATTCATATTTAACAACTGTTAAAAAGATGCATTTTACAATGGTCTCACCTACCGGACAATAAATAACACCATTTTCACAGACACCAATAGACTGCATAGGATCCTTCAAATGCTCATTTAGCGAAACAGATGTTACGCATGTAAAACTTTGTGTAATTTATGTAATACTGTGACTGACAGCTGCATATTGTGAACATCTTGCAACGCAGTAGTGGTAATTAAACTTAAAAAATCAAAAACATTCCTAGAAAAATGACTTTTTTAAAAAAGGTTTTTTTTTAATACATTCTTAGTGACAACAACTGATCATTCAGTTACAGTTGTGAGAAATAGTTTGTGAACCCTTAGGTATTATATGGATTTCTGCATGAATAGTTCCTAAAATGTGATCTGATCTTCATCCAAGTCATAATAATAAAGACAGTCTTATTTAACAAACACACAACATTTTACATTGCCATGCCTTTACTGAACAAATAGTTTAAACAATCAAGGTCATTGATGGAAATGGTATGTGAACCCTTATATATAGTAACTAGTGGAACCTCCTTTATTGGCAATAACCTCAACCAAATGCTTTCTGCAGCTGCTGATCAGACCTGCGCAGCGGTTAGGAGGTATTTTGGCCCATTCCTCTATACAAAACTTTCAGTTCATGTATATTTCTGGGATGTCTTGCTTGAACGGCCTGCTCCAGATCATGCCACAGCATTTCAATGGGATTGAGGTCAGGACTCTGACTTGGCCATTCTAAAATATGGAATTTCTTCTTTTTGAGCCACTCTGTTGTTGAATTTACTCCTATGATTTGGATCACTGTCATGTTGCATGACATCTTTTTGTGAGTTTTAGATAACAGACAGATGCCCTGACATTCTTCTGTAGAATTTCCTGATATAACTTGTAATTCATTGGCCCCTCAGTGATTGCAAGCCATCCAGGCCCTGAGGCATCAAAGCAGCCCCACACCATTATACTCCCTCCACCATGCTTCACAGCTGGGATGAGGTTTTGGTGTACAGTTTTGCGTTTCTCCAAATAGAACGCTGTGTACATTTACCAAAAAGTTCAATATTTGTCTCATCTGTCCACAGAACATTGTTCCAGTACTGCTGTGGAAAATCCAGGTGGTCTTTAGCAAACTTGAGATGGGCAGCAATGTTTTTTTTTTGGAGAGCAGTGGTTTACTCCGTGGTAACCTCCCATGAACACCACTCTTGTTCAGGGTTTTTCTCATGGTAGACTCATGAACACAGACATTAAGTGCAAGAGATGTATGCAGATCCTTAGCCATCACCCTAAGGTTCTTTGTCACCTGTTTGAGGATTGTACGGCACGCCCACTCTACCGAGAGTAGCAACAGTGCTGAATTTCTTCCATTTGTAAACTCAGCACTGACTGTGGACTGATGGAGGCCCAAGTCTTTAGAAATCTTTTGTAACCCTTTCCAGTCTTATGAGCTTCAACAACTCTTCTTCTGAGGTTCTCTGAAATCTCTTTTGATCGGGCCATATTGCACTTCAACAGATTTCTGTTGTGAAGAGCAGGTAACCAAAACTGTGATTTTTTTATATGGCAGGGCAGGTCAAACTCACACCTGAATTGATTGGAACACTTGACTCCAATTACCCTCTTTTCAAGATATCATTATCCTAGAGGTTCACATACTTTTTCCATCAATAACCTTGATTGTTTAAACCATTAGTTCAATAAAGATATGACAATGTAAAATGTTGTGTATTGTTTGTTAAATAATTTGTCTTTATTTATTATTATGACTTAGATGAAGATCAGATCATATTTTAGGAGCCATTCATGGCATCTGATCTCGTTTTAAAAAAGCAGATCAAAAAGTCCAACATCTAGCAGATGTACAGATAAATCTGCAAGGTGAAATTCTTAAATTTGACAGAAATGCAAAAAAATGCTCATTTTTCCCCCCATATTATTCCTAAGGGCTAACAAACATTCTGCATGTTTTAACCAACAACAGGGATGCAAACTACAAAAAGTAAACACTAGCAAAGAGGTTATGCAACTTATTTTACACCAGATTACACTTTAGTAACTAAGCAAGTAAAAAAAACTATAGAATGTTACTCAAATATCTAAAATTATGGATATTCTCTCTGGACAAACTGGCAGCCACTTTGTCACTTGTAGGCAGTCTAATAGAAAGAAAGGTGTGATGGTTGCATTTTAGTTTATGAATTACAGTTGTCCGTAATAAGAATAAGTCTTCTTGTGGAACTGTGCTCATTATTCACATACAGCACAGGATCACATCAGGCCAACATCCTATTTCAAGTAGTCTGGGTTGCTCATTGGCAGGAAGGCAATACAGCACAGAAACGCTTATAATGAAAAAGGTTCAGAAAAAAGGTAGGATTTCAAATATGATTAAGAAAAACAATTAGTTGTAACTTAATTAGCCAGCTTTTGTAATGAGCAAAGAAATTTTGTTTTCATGACCCGAGAACCCAGATATCTCAGTCTCATCTCCAACATACTCACAAAACCATCACTGTAGCAATACCACCTGGAAATTAACCAAGTTTTTTTGATAATATGGCTGGGACAATGGATTGATGTATCTAATCAGCATCAATGGTTAAAATAACCATCAGTCTAGGGAGTAGGAGAGGATATATCAATTTCATTAATAGCTCTGACCTGCCAATCACAACAGCATTTTGCCACTGACATATGCATGTCAAACTGAAGAACAACAGAATAGGCATTTTTAAGTTCTATCATCATTAAACCACAATATTTACCTTGGAATGTCAGATGTAAAATGCATAAAACCTGAACTTGATGTTTCAATTTTTTACTGTATTTGCCCATAGCTACTAATTAACCAGTAAGCCTACAGCAGTTCATTAAATTATTTCCTTAATTTTATCTAATTTTTCCTCCAAGTTTTCATTTTTTTAAAATATTTTGTCAAAGTTTAGATTAATTTAAGAACAGAGCCCTTTCCATGTTTTTTTAATCCAAACTGTTATACTTCATTTTTCACAATAAGATGACAACATTAGCTTAACTATGAAAGTACAAACAAGATTAACTAGTTATTCCTGCAAATCATATGCACCTGAACTCTTTTTTAAAAAGCAGATAAAAAAGTCAGACATCTAGCAGATGTACAGATAAATCTGCAAGGTGAAAGTCTTAAATTTGACAGAAATGCAAAAACTGCTCATTTTTTCCCTTGGTCCACCAGCACTAGGTAGATGCTTTCTGACAATTTTCTTATTCATTCTCAACAAAGATGTCATGAAAATAACTCGAGCTGTAATTTAATACTTTCACTAACTTATTTTACAAACTTTAGAAACCCAACACACATTACACCAAATTTAACAATGCCAAAGACCCTAGCTCTGAGCATAATCATTATTCAGGCAGGGATTAACACGGAAGCATAGGAACTCACTGTCTTCTATATCTCTGCTGCTGTCAATCAAGAACTCATACACACTTCTCTTTTACATTGTGAGGAAAGGATGCATCATCCCTTCAAAACAATCCATCAATGCTGGGAAGAAAACCAGTCACCTGTATCCAGTGGAGAGACAATGTTGAAGTATGAAAATACAAGTGGTAAACAATTTCTTCTGAACTTCCACCTGCAGACTTGAGGTTGCTCAAACAGGTAAAAAATTTCTAAAAAATTAGTAAAGGTCTCCAAAATATAGATCACTAAAATGCTAGCGATCAAAAAGGTATTCCTTAACAGTTTTGATATATTAAATGATAAACGAGCCACTTCTACAGCAAAACTGTGAAGTAGGTTTTTAAAATGGTTGACCCATTTTTATTTAAATTAGAAATGCCAATAAATCAGCTACTGAAATCCTTCAATGAGGTTAGTATCTTGTTTTATTTTTACAAGCACAATACTTTAAGCTGTATCTCATCCATACTGATTTGTTAAATGGCCCACCTGAACTAAAAATCAAGACTCTAATGTAGCAAAAAATGCCATTTTTTTCCAGTTTACTAGACTGTAGAAACTCTAAAGCCTGGAGACAAATTTTAATATTTAATAAACCTAAACGTTTATATTTTTAAACAAATAAACAAATATATTGATAATAATGCTATAAATATTATACAACAAAATTGTCAACTGAATGTTCAGTGTAACACTGTTTTCAATACCACGCTAACATTCCTACATTTAGCATTAGACACTAACAAAATAACCAATTCTTCCAAACAAGAAGTTTAATTCTAGCTCTGCTGGTGTGTGGGCAGCCATTAAGTACATACTCTCCGTATGATGTAAAACCTGATACAGCACTGTAATCATTCATTTTACCAAAAAAGAAATACACCAGTTGGCTCCCTGGACTTCAAACCCATTTACAACCAGGCTTTAAACTAGAAATTTTAAATGAGAAAATTTTTAGATTTTAATAGCTTCCTCAAATGTTAATTCCCTTGTTCATTTAAGACACTTTGAGGCCAATTTCCCATGTGAGCAAACGCCCCATTCTAATGGATTTACTATTAAGTGGGCAGGTTGCCCAGAGCTACCCTTGAGACAACCTAAGGCATTGTTTTGTATTTTATTTACCAGTACTCTGATTTAGCTTGTTAAAGTGCTAATTGTAACTTCCACTGTACTGTCCAGGACTCTTACAAAATAGACTTAAATTACCTTAATGGGGTTTACCCTGGTTAAATAATGGTTAATACAGTATTCTGAAACAAGGAATAATAAACCTGATTGCTTATAGTGTCACATGGTTTTCAAGTACAATCAGCATCTGACCTTTAATAGAACTCTACTTGTTTGGTTGAACCTTGTTAAATTTCTAATAGGTGTCTTACAAAGGTTTGTTTCAATTGCAAACCACAACAATATGCTTCAACACTATTTATTGTTGGCAAAGCCAGAAAACAACACTTTTAAAAGGCTTTTAAAAGATTAATTTAACTTATGTCCACAAGATCTGATCTCACAGTCTGTATTCTTTATTGACATGTAACACCGTTTTACATTTTCACAATCTGAAAATTGAAAAACTACATTTCCCGAGTTGATTGTGACTAATCGAATGAAGTGTCTGCACCCTATTACAGAAAAAAAGCATACTCTGACCTGGGTTTGGAGAAACAAAAGCCAGTAAACACATTTGCTTGCCTTTAAAATGATCTACAATAAAGCATTTCCACAGGTCACCTGTAACTTAACTTAGAAAGGTAGTAGCATGAGAATTCTAATCATTACAATTCTGCAAGCTCCCCAGCCATGTTGCTGAAGGCATTACACAAGTTTTGATTAAGAAACATCTGGATGAGATCCCTTGATCAACTTGTTACTAACAACCAAACATGAAGTTACCACACCATGCCATGTGTGTTTCCTTATTCTTACCTGCAGAGGTGCTCATGCTCAAAACTCTGCTGTTGCCATCATCCGGGACCTTGTGTGTGCTCCTGTCCTTCAGCCCCTGGAGATCACGGTCAAAAACTGAGGGTGTGCAACTGGGAGCCACTGCCTCCACAGTGATAGGCTGGCTCACCCTGCTATTGGCCTCCAGCACTGACCCCAGCTTTTCCATCCTTGGGGGCTCTGTGGCGACAGCTGGAACTGGCTGCTTGACTGGAGCAGCCTTGGTCTGGGGAATGCTGCGGGAGGTGACGGGCTTAGAGTCCTCATCACTGTCAAAACCAAAGGGGTCTTCAGAGGTATCATCCTCAGTATGTCTGGCTTTTTTAGGTGCCTCTGTTACCTCAGGCTTGTAGTTGGGCCTCTTGGAGCCCAGCTGTGCCTTGAAGGTGGTTTCTCCCCATTTAGTGCTGAGTGTGGCCCGCTTGTTGGACAGGACTTCATCAAACTTTGAGTTCCCATTCCCTCCCTTCCGACTGTAGGTTTTACCAAATCTTGATGTCATTGTGACTTCTGTTTCATATTCTCTGTGGATAAAAAAGTAAAAGTCAGCAACTCAAAGTATTTTAGACTCCTCAATTAATGCATCTTACCATGCTAGAGTCCTTTAAAATGTCACAGTTTTAGTAGCACATAAAGAGAATAAAATCTCTTGATTTTCATATTTGAAATTATTTTTAAAAATACCACAGGGACATATCAAGGAATAAAAAAAAGACGATTTGACATTTAATTTAATGCTTACTATGTTAATTAGTTTCTTCACTGCCACAATAAGAGATTAACTTTTTCTGTAGTTTTCTTCTTGTGGTAGGTATTGAATTTTTAAAAGAAAATGCTGTTTGCCCAATCATTCATCAGTAAAGTATCAATCTGAAGTGGCAGGCCTGAATTTCAAAGCACATTTGCATTGGAACATCCTGCAGTTGTGATGCAAATTGCATAATATTCAGTTTTGCCATGGAAGGGCAAAAACTTACAAATGCAGAGAGAATCTCTCACAGGTAAATGGCTTCAGATAAATGTTAGGTCATCTCTTACAACATTTGTGAGAAACGAGGTGTCACAGCTTAGGTGAACATTTCCCCAGAAAAAAACAGCTCACTAAATTGCCAAAGCATATCACGTAGCTGGTGATCTGGTGACAAATGCACTTCAATATTGAAATGCTGATCCAAATTCCCACATATTCTCTTCAGGTATCTTATTCAATGTGACATTATAGAAATCGGTACACCATAAATGTTTAAATATTTCACTGTTTATCTTAAAAATACTCCACTGCATTTGGTACCCAAGCACCCTTCTCCATTTTGTTTCCAAACGTAGCAGAGAAGTTAGTTGTGCAATACTTAAAGTTTTATGATACTGGGTACGAATTTTACAATTATACATTATACAATACATGTAATGTTCAAGACCGTACAAGAGAAATGTTTCTGTTTTCCATTGTTATGTCTGGTGTAAGAAAGGAACATTTTATTTTTTTCTGGTAACTGTTTTATCCGAGATATGCAATACTAACGTGGATCACAAAAACGTGCAGGATTGTTGCATATCAGAAAAACAAAAAGAAGTAATCCACACTTCAGAAAATGTGTCAAACTGGGTAGCAATTCACATTCACAAAAGGTTATAATTTGCATTTAAGGGTGGTATCTATTTATATGGTAGTTTTTTAAGTATAAAAATCAGAATAGTACTTTCTGCTTTGTCAATAGAAAAATCTTTTTCTATCTCACTGCTGCAGCTGACAGTCTTCCCTATGGACATCTTTGGAATCATGAAACACAAGAGCGCAAAAATGGAAACTAAGAGGAAGTGCATTTAAAACTGAAAACAGAAGGTTCTTTTTATACAAAGAGTTGTGATGTCTGGAACACGCAAGCCCATAAGAGTCATGTTTCTGAAGCTGATATACTAGCTTCTGCCCAGAAAGAGCTGAAGGTGATCCTGAGATCATTAGCTACTACTAGTAGTAGCCTTCTGCTAGACAAGGTGAATTGCACCTTCTTGTTTGTAACCTCTTATATAAATTTAATAAATTAAAAAAACAATAGGTTTATTTACATGCTTTTAAACACCATACCGTTTTGATACTCTGTATGAAAAACAATATAAAACGCATCTTGATTATGGTTTTCCGTAAGTAATACTACTTAAGAAGCGCAACACTGTTTTTAAAAACCACTAAAATAGTAACCCTGCTGCTCAAATATTGCACATTACCAAGTATGACATAAAATAGCTTGTGACGAACAGCATTTAAAATCCGTCCACTTATAAACAAAGCCCAAGCAAACAAAGCCAAAACGTCCTGTGTACTGAATCAACTCATGTTTTGCTTGAAAATTAAAGCATATACAGTTATATTAAATCACCTTGGCATCCGCTAACTTGGATACAACAGGCAGGATCGATTTTCTTCACAGTACGCATGCGTGAGCCCGAGCGCATTGTTTTGGGCTGTCAAAGCGTAAAAACGATGCATTTCAAACTAGTACAAATTACAACTTATTTTCTTAAAATAACGCTGACTGTTCTTAAATTTAACTTACAACAGTCTTGCAACGTGACTGAAGAATCATTAAACCAATGTGTTAATTATCCGTCAAGCAAACAGCGTTTAATTTTAACATAGCACGCACCGGAACTTTCTCTTCGATTGGCAATAATCAATTTGCGTGAGAGTTTGCGGTAATCGATCGTATTAATGTGGAGACTGAAAGCCGGATATCTGCGTCACCGTGCTTTTCTCAGATGTGTACTTGATCACGATCAGTTCGTACTCCTCTCAACTCATGATCCTATAAACTTCATAACGGTAATATACAAAAGAAGCTGATGTTTTTCATCGGGCCTACAGACCAAAAAAGCACTAAAGACCAGCTAAAGTGTTGAAAACGAACGTCACTTACAGTGGTTTTATTTCTACACCGTATTTTTAAGAATCGGTGAAAATATGTGTTGAGCTTTCTTAGCTTTCGTGTCAACACGGGTAGAAAACACGACTACTGCTGTACTCCTCATCCTGCCCTGGGTCCGTGACAATTCGCCCCAATGTCCCACTTTCGACAACACGACCAACGTCACGGTGTTTTCATTGAACTTGCACTTCTCGCAGGTCATTGTTCAAGTTATTCGATACGGGAATCGCAATGATCCGCTTCCAGGAGAAATCTTTAAATGCTACCCGAGACATAGATTGAGGCTAGGCTCTTCTCGCTCGCTCCGCGAGGCACGCAGGCCTGACAGCTGCTTATCTCCACACCGTTATTTACACCCCTCCTCAGCCCGCACGGCTGGGCTGAAACTCGCCGAGCCGCCTGCCTGCGAACCAGCCCCCGCTGATTCTGGCTTTAACCGCGACCGGGGGCGTCCGCTCGCTAAGGTACTGCCTGGCTGCGTCGCTGCGATCGCACCTGCGTCAAAAAAAAAAGCAACAGCCACCTCCCGTTTACTCGGAGATCACCAGGCCGTGTTTGGAAACCTCCGGGCCGGCCACTCACCTCACTCACACTCCGAGGCGGCCGCTTCCCTCTGCTCGCACTCGACTGGGCCTCCTGCTCTCTCGGCCCCCTCACACAATATAAACAAGCTGGCAACTACTTCCAGCGGCACCAGCGGCTATCCCTTCGAGTAGTATAGCGAGCCCGGGGTCACCAGGGACGAGCAAAGTTTGTTTTCAAAGTTCTATTGTTGTTATTTTAATTTATCTCAAAACTCGCCTGACTCTTTTCGGCTGCGCCGCTGACTGCCATTCGGGTTCCCCCCTCCCTCTTTCCTTCGCTGCCAAATCCACCGTCACCTCGCTGCGAGCTGCCGTCTGTCCAATCACAAGGCGCAATGCTGCCCTGTGGCGCTTAAACCGCCGTTCTGCGTCCCAGTGAGTGAAGACCTGATTGGCCGACGGCAGAAGGAAACGGTTTAAGATTGAAATCAAAGAGGAGAGAGGGGGAGGGCGAAGCGTCTAGAAGGAGACGTTAATACGTAAATTCAACGGGATGATGGGATCTGTAGTGATCAAAAGCAACATTAGGAGAGCAAAGATTATGTAATACATATTGCTTTGTCCCCTTTATTTACACACCTCAGAAATGCTTTTGGTTTACGTTGTTAACTCCTAGCAGCCTCATTTTTTTACGTTTCAATGTATAGCTGCGCGTCCAAATATCAGCCTTGACTGTCCTTTGGATTATATTCATATGTAGATCCGAGTAAAATAAAAATTAGGTCAGTCGATGTTTTTGGTTTTATCAGTGACTTCACACTGGAGACCACCAAGTGCATTAATGGTTATTTCATGTGCAACTGTTCCTCTTCGTTACAGCCGCTTTGAAATTAAGACTGTATTTTAAAAATTCTGACACCCGTTTTAATGCACAGTATTAAATCTTGAATATATGCGATGAATGAATTAAATATGCATTGAATTATATTTTAAAACCAACCAGTTTGCGAAGCACCAGTGCTAGGCACAGGGAGGCGTTCTGTGGAAAATTGAATTCCCCAGGTCTGCTGTCATGATACGGTGGTATTTACTGCCCTCTTGTGGCGAGGTTTTGAACATGTACATTTTCTTGGTACCCGAAAAGTAGTTTACTCGCCTTCTTAAAAAATAAATCTATAACCACATTGAAGGTCAACTGCACACAGTTATATTAGTTATTTTATTTTGTTGTGTTTTCCATGTTATATAGAAAATGCAAATAAATGAGTATTGAATAGCATTAACTTTTTTAGGTTGATTGGCGATATTGACAAACGATCCAATACCGTACGATATAGTTTTTTTTTTAGAATGTCTATACAATGTTAATTTTCCCATTCACTGCTCTCCTCCGATATCAGTCTGAAACACTACATTTATTCCACTGCTGTGAAGGACGGATGTTACAAGCAAGTGCTTTTAATCAGTAGGTTCCCATAGCCACCGCGTCTCTGTTGTCGTGGGAACGGAGAGGAGCGAGTCCTTGGGGGGGATGACAGTCCAGAACAGAAGAATTCCCGTGTCACGTGCGAAACAATTGCCAGTCGCACGTTGTTCCAAATGACCACAGCGACGTCGCAAAGTATAGCGTCTTAGCTTTCTACCGCCTCCTAGGACACAGCCATCGACACGTTAGTAGTGATAAAACGGGAAACGGGGTCGTGACTTTCATAATCCGCAAAAGCTGAAGAAGCAGGTAAAAAACAGTGCCTCAAGGTTCCCACTGATCTTGGACGATGGCTCAGACTTTGCCACGGGAAGGCAGCGGCACTATTCCTCGGCTCGCTCCAGGTCATCCGCTGCAGAACACCTTCATGCCCAACCCACCCCCGACACACATGACGCCAGCAGCTGCCTGCATCATGTAAGTGAGACGCCTGAACTGTGCTGTGCAGATGGGGTGCTGTTCAATGTCTCCGATAAAAAGCCTTTCTTTGGGGACTGCAGTTCAGCCTATAATGTCTCGTTATTGTCCTTCTTGTTTCGGCCACCAGATCTCTGCTGCAAGCTCCTTATAAAGCACTAGAAGACAAAACCACCGAAGAGGTCAGGGTAAGAGCTCTTTAGTGTTTTCGCTCGGAAAACAAAACAGAGAAACCCCGAGTAGATCTCTGTGCCACGGTTTAGACCCAGATGCACCAGCTCAAAGCAGTCTTCTGTGGAAACACAAAACACTCGCAGGGACAGATAGCCAGGGCAACAAAGGGCTGGATAATCATACGAACATTGACAGTCCTATTTGTGTTCTGTTTCGCTTGACAGTGTTTGAAAGGAAGAACAAGGGGGTAATGTAGAGTGAGGAGGAGGATGGTGGTAGCGCTCAGCCGCCGGTTCAGTCACCCTAAAACTCCCCCCCACCCGTTCTGGCTCTGTTTCGCCCCCAGGTGCCCTCCTCTCCGCGCGGCCGCCTGAGGAAGCAGGCCGGCAGTACCAACCGCTGGCAGCTGCCCTTCCCGCTGGGCAGCGACCTGCTCGGGCAGGCGCAGGCCGCGCGGGCCGTGCGGGCCACCATCAACGCCACGCTGCGCGGCATCAGGACAGGTGGGCACCGCGCCGCAGCCCCCCGCCGAGTCGCGCTGGGACCCCCCCTGCAGGCCTCCGCAGTAGGCCTTCGCGAAATCTCTCAGCCCGCCGGAAGTGTTCCCTGCCCCGGTGCCCTTGTTCTGCGGGGGTACGGTTAGGGCAAATCACCGGGATAGGTGAGGGGAATCTGCCCTGCGCTCAACGGCAGCCCAGAGCACAACGCGGAGCTTCAGAGAGAGTCGATGGTGTGAACCTAATTTCAGGATGAGTTTCGTTTCTGTTGTTTTTCTGCTATGGGAGCTGTGAAACCCTTCTTTGAGAACAGAGACAGAAATACTGTTTTATACTGATAAACTATACTGTTTTTGTTTCTTTTTAATATTGCCGTGTTGAGAGTTTGAATTCAGGCGAAAGGTTTGAAAGTTTGAGTCGGCCCGCCTGCCCCGCTGCGAAAACAGAGCTCCAGCGGCTCCGACAGCCTGCAGCAGGTCTCTTCACTGTCGCGGCGGTTGTCCGATCACACACCCTCTTTCCCCTGTTTCTCCGTCGTCTCTCTATACCTCGGAAGCTGTTTTTTTCCACGTTTTTTTTTACATTTGTTTCTCAAGAAAGAAGAAGACAAACAGATTCCGTCGTAAACCTGCCAACAGAAAACAAGTGGGTGCTCAAAGTCTGAAGAGATAAAAGGGGGAAATCAGGAAGACGTCAGTACTTCAAAAGCTGCTGAATTGATCTTTCTGCGGTGGCACGTCGCAGAAGCTGTCGTCGTGAAGAGAGGGAACAGCAAACCACTCGGGAGTCTTTAACGTCTCCTGGCAGCCATCCTAGCGCGCACACCAAGAACCTTTAATGCCCCGAAGCACAGAGCCGCTGTGTGCAACTTGTGCCATTTGAAATCTGCCTGTGCCACACTGTGCCGGCTGCCCTGCAGCCAGTGTTCCTGTGCCAGGAGTCCTGCCCGTCAGGCGGGCCGAGTGCGCGGCCGGTGCCAGGCACGCCAGCCTGTGTGGGTCTGACGAGGGGAGGGGGACACGCACCTGTAGAGATCTGACAGGAGGCTGCTGCCAGGGACCATCTGGAGACTGGCTCTCACATTCAGGCACCACACAAACGCGCGAACGTCCGCCATCGCTGGAGGGATATGTAAACTAGCGTTCGTGGCAAAAGTAGCGCAAGAATCATGAGCGGCGTTAATTTGAATTCCACTCACGAACACATGCACCTCGCCTTTCTGTGTTTTTATTACTGATGAAGGCAAAGATATGCTGTACTCGTTTGCTTTATATGTCTAAAGAACAACTTGTTGGTTTTGTGTAATGCACTCATTGATTTTAAGGGAAAGTCCTACAGTATGTAGATTCTATATCTACTGTATGAACGCGCAATGCATTTGGAAATGATTGTTAATTCAAGGACAGTAAATGAGTTGGAGTTTTTTCTTTTTGAGGGCAACTGCAAAAGGCTGCCACATTTGAATCTTTCTCTGGAGAAATGCAGCTCTGTGCAGCTCGCTGCATGAAACAGGCTCATCTTTTCCTGGCTAAGTCCCGCCCTGCCTCCTGTCTATCTTTCAGCTGACTCTCCGTTCTGTGAGTGTGAGGAGCCCACTGGCCCTGAGCCCTCTCTGCCCCGCCTAGACCTCTCGCGTGGCACCGCGACACCCACAGACCAGAGATGCTGGTACAGTGCCCCCCAAAAAACACAAGAAAAAATAAAAACGCTTAATTGTGACTTCGGCTTTCTCGCTCTTTTGAAATTTCCCCCAAAATACTGTATAGAACGGTGTCTCAAACCATTGGATTATAAAGCTAGTAAGTGGTCCAGGTTGTGATCAGTGTTGAAAATATGGTGAGAGTGACCATTGGGATGTGAAGCAAAAAAATAAAGGCCCTTTATTCCACATTGTCTTGTAAGTAAGGCCATGGTCTGTTATGACAGCAATAATGTGTTTAATCAGTTTGATGACAGCTTTCATTTGTTTAATCATTTCTGTGTTTAGCGATCCCTTAGGAGAATATTTCCCAAGGGATTGCTAGTGGAGCTTGATGCATGGGTAATTCCTGAAAATTTGCAAAAGCCTGACTGTGACTCTCTTATAATTAACCCTGTCAAATGCGATATATTGCCTTTTTTATGATATTTCCACAAGAACAAACGTTCATGATTGTCAGTAATTTACCATGTTTTCTAGTGTGTATGGTGTGAAACTCTTTCGGTTTACCTCTTTATTTACATATATACAGTGTGAGGCTCACGGGGTCACCTGGGCCAGCCACCCCTGAAGACCTCTTCTACATTTACTCCCGCAGAGTCGCTCACAATACGAGCCCAGGTCAGCCTCTCCCTTCCTTTCCTGTTCAATTGCCTCTGTCTCTTCTGACTTTCTCCCCCTGAATCTCTCCTGCCCCTTTCTGGATTTCTGTCCCTCTCGCTGTCTCTCAAAAGCTCTTCTTTTCTCCTCTCTCTGCTCTGTCTTTCCCTCATCTCTCTCTCTCTTGCTCCTGTTTCTTTCCCCCATCTTCCCTTACTCCTTTTCCCCTCTCTGGCACAGCAGCCAGGGAAGCCTGCCTTATCGTGCCTCACCTACTCAAACTCAAATGCCGAGGACTCCGGTCAGATAGTCTTGGGTTTATTTTTTTCCATCCTTAACTGCTGCAGTCACAGAAACTGAAGAACCGTCAAAACCCGGCTCATTTTTATTTGGTTTGATGCCAAAATAGAGTATTAAAAGATGTCTCCTCATTACTCATTAGTGCAGCCAGCACTTGACTCCATTTGACTGTTTCCTTGTGCTTCCGCTCATTTTTTTGTGCTTCTCTTTCAATGGTGTCTGTGGGCCTCTGCTGACAGATGTGATATTGGAGTGTCTGGGGAGCTACTGGGAGTTGCATTGCCCCTATCTCACCAAGTCAGTCACGCTCACTGAGCTGTACACCACAGCCAAGGAACAAAGAGCGAAGACATCGTGCAGCGGCACAGGTCTCCCTCCGTCTTCCAGTCAGCCTGTCCTCTGTATCTTTTCTGCTTGTCTGTCTAGTATTTGTGTTTGTATTTGTATGTTTAATCTCTCCCTAGATCTGCCAGTCTGCCAGTCTGAATCCATTGTTGGTTATGCCTGTTATGCACAAAACATATTGCTGTTACGTTTTGTGCCATTACAAGCCATGGTGATGCTGAATTGGCAGTGTTGGTAATGAAATTAATAAATATGGAATAGAAGACCATTTTTAATTTTAGTCTTTTTTTTTCTTCCATGTGCTCTTTGCCAAATATTGGCAGTGTCTCTTTCAGCTTGTCAGGCTTTCTCTTGGCTCTGGCCACTGAGGCCAGTGCCAGATATGCCTGCCTTTATGATATCCAACAGTGAAAAAAAACAACAGTTTCAGTGGTCAATGCACAGTGCAGTGAAGCTTTTTCAAAGTACATTTGCCATGACAACGAAGATTGAGCTCTGTTGTTTTTTTGGCAGTAACTTGGAGAAGAAAGCACTTAGACTATCAAGAGACAGGACGCAGCGTGTCTCAGTGAAAGTGGAAAAAACGTTATGCTGAAATGCTGTTTATGGCTCTGCCCTGAAAGTTTACCACAGTAAATCTGTGTGGTAGTTTGGCAGTTTTCCCTTGTGTTACCTTGCTTACGACTAAATGAACATCAGTGCACTCTCCTCAGTTGATTTTTTTAAATCAGCATGCCCAGACTTACACCGTGCTGTGAGAAGAATGAAGCTAGTGCTCTTAAAAGTATCATTAAATCATTTATGTTCTGTACAGTTTTCAACAACACTAGGCTGTGTAATTAGTAAAAAGCCCACGGGTTGTGGCACTAAAACCTAATTTGTTTCTAAGGAATATTGAAAAGCCACAACCTGTACTCTTCATTGAACTTTTTGCCTACCCTGGTCATGGTTAAATAAAACAATAAAATGTTAGTTTAAATTCTTTCTTTGAGAGTTACCCTTTTTTTTGTTAGTCACGTGAGTCAGGCAGAAAGAGAGAGTCCCAGCTCAGGCATTAAACTCCTCAATAATTTTCAGAACAAGGTCTTCTTGTTTTCCATCCTTCAGACATCACATTAAATCAATGGCTTGGATTCCCCTTTCCTAAAAAACTATTGAACTATTTAATAAAAATGATGAAATTCCCCTGTGGACGCTGAGGTACAGTAAGTGTTTCCTGTCTCGCATGTCTGTGTTTTGCAGACAGCCCGGGCAGCAGGGGAGACAAGAAGAGTTACCGAATGGGCAGTGAACCCAGCAGGAGATTCACACTCGGCACCAGAAGGCCGGCTCCCTCAAACCCCCTCTTACTGAGGCTACCAGTCAACGATCCCACCATCTCTAAAGAGGGTACAACAGGCTTTGTATCTGTTAGTGGTGCTAAATAACATGTATCCAGCTGGAAACATATCCCTTACTAACTCTGACTAAACAACGTTTGTTCTAATGTATTGTGTCAACCAGTGTTCACTAACTCGGTGAAACAGCATAATTTTTAGCAATAAGATCAGACTTTCAGTGTTTCTGTTTAACTGTATTGAACTTTACCTGTGTACTTTTAACTGTATTGTAAGCACGAGGCTGCACAACTTTACACTGCTAGTCAGGTAAATTTTTAGTAGTATTCTAAACACCACACAACGCGTTTAAAATGGTTCTTTGAAAATTAAAAATTCCCTGTCATTGGATAAACATCCTCTTCCCCCAGAATCCCTTTTATTACAGTCCACTCTTGAAATCCCCTTTTTGTTCACTTGAAGCCTCTTCAGGAGGATCTTCTTTCTTGGGCCTGTGTCATTTGATTCTCCTATCACCCCCCTGGCCCAGCACTGCTAAAGTCTATTCCGGCCCAATGTGTGCCAGGAAATGATAAAGAAAGAAATGAGAAAAGATCGGAATTGGCAGGTGTTGTGGAATCCAGTGAGAGCTTCATTATTTCCCATTACCTCCAGCTTACACAGCAGATGTGAAAGGCTGCTGAAGAGAATGCTTCCCATTAGAGATGATGTTTTGTATTACAGACACACATACAGCAGACCTCCTGAAGGTTGCTTCAGTTGTCAGATCGCTAACATTTGGATGTATGTGCACCCCAGTGTGTGCCCTTGCCCTCTCCTCGTCTTCAGAGTGCAGACTGGGAGTAGAGCGGGGAGGGAGAATGGTGACTGATGGCACTGTGGCCTCTGTCGTCCCCAGCTCTGTCTGTGGCCCTCAGGAGCCTGTACAGCTCCGAGCCCAGGGTGCAGCTCCAGGGGGTGGAGGGAGTGCTGTCTGCTGCTGCACTGCTGGGAATGCCCCTGCTCTTCCGCAGGTGAGATGTCAGACGTACGTCTCTCTGTCTGTCTTTCAGTCCTTGTGTCTCCACCGAGGTTTAAGTGCTCTCAACTGTGTTTAATTGGTAGACTGAAAAAATGTACATTGCTACCTTCCATGCTTTCTAATTTGAATGTTATTGAATAAGATGACTCACTGTGTGGAGAACATAAGAGTATATTTATATCCCCATATAAATCTACAGAACAAAAGAATGCCCAGTCAATCTGAACAACATGCATGTGTGCATGCAACCCTTGTGACAGTATTCAGTGTGTATCTGCCAGGTGCTTGTCTGCAATGATGAATAACATCAGCCCCTGCACAGTGTGTCACTTCCACAGTGTGGCGGTCAAGGTGAGCGAGGGCACGGGAATTCGTGGAGCACACAGGACACACACAGCTGCAGGGAAAAAAGATTGAGGGGTAAAAAAAGGGATGGAGAGGGGAGAGGGTTAGAGGGACAAATGGAGATGGAGGGGCCGAGAGAAGGAGATGGGGATGAAAAGAGCGAAAAGCTGTATTTCTGCAGCTGGAACAGTAGAGGGAGCTATCTAGATTTAGAAAACAGCTTCATAAAATGCATCATAAAACACAGCTCGATAATACTGTATTAAAGGTTGTTAAATATAATGTTTTATCAAATGAGATGTATCTTTATGATTATTTACCCTGCCCCATAATTTTTTTTAACAAAAGGTTAATTTACAACATCTTTGTATTGTAACTGAAAACTGAAACACTGACACTGTAGTGCTGAAATATTAAAATAATGGTCTTCTAAGGTCTTCTGTCTGACCCATCCGTCTGCATGTCTTTCCAGTACAGAGAGGCAGAGCTTCAGAGAGCCTGTGAGCGCTGGCTGGAGCTCAATCTGGTCTCTCAGCTTCAGTTTCACATCAGCCTGCGAGACCTTTCCCTGGAGCTGCTGCAAAAGACCCTACACTCCCCGAGGTAGCCGCTCCCCCGACTCTCACTTACCTGAATGCCTCATCTCCCTGTCACTGTCTCACTTAACAGCCCCAGGTACCTCCACCCTGCCCCTGTCTGTCTCATTCCACTATTAACCATCCTTTCTCCATCTTGACCCTCTGAAATTCTCTCTTTCATCTCACTCCTCTGCAATTCCCATCTCTGTCTGTTCAAAGGGGGAGTTTGGTTTATTTTACGCTATTTACACTTTGGAGTTGTTGCTATCTCTTTTTTCTGTTTCCCATAATTACTTTTTCCATTCTAAACTATAGTATCAGTAGAGTTTTGTAAGTCAATGCTTTATGAGTTAATGCTCTTCTTTCAAAATAACTGATGCTGTGTTCAGTCTCGGTAGAATCTCAAAACTGTAGCACATTTGCTTAAACCCCAGACGTGAACCAGTGTCTCCAACATACCTCATTGTACCAGATCCACACAGTTGAAACAACAACACACTGCGCCAAAGGGCCAGCCCCCCCTGTGAGAGGTCCTATTGAGAGAGGAGTGATGTCACTTAACAAGTTCAGTATTCATAATGACATGAAATAATGAAGGCTCATACATAATGAGTCCTTTTACACTACTGTCAAAGCAGGAAATATTTTAGGAATATGGTTCAGTGTGTCCAGTCCAGGTTGTGAAACTCCTGCCCTGCATTTTTGTCTGCTTCCCTGCAGGCTGTTCACACCCAGTGAGTACCAGCTGCTGAGGACAGTGCTGTACTGGGTCTTCCTGCAGCTCAACCCTGGTGTCCAGACCCTCCCCTCTCACAGCTCCATCCTCACCTTCTTCATCAGGTCTCTGCTTACTGCAGTGCCACCATCCAGCCCTGTGTGTCACATTCTCCTCAAGTTTGCATTGAAGCTATTTTTAGACTGCCACCTGGTATTCTTTTGTATGAGCAGTGAGTAAAGAATACAAAGTGTTTCTGTAACTGAAGCACTGCTCTAAAAAGAATGTTCCCATATTTCTGCAAACAGCACATTGATCCCTTCTTTTAAATAAACGGGCTTACAGAGATATTCAGACATACAGTAGAAGCTTAAGGTCTGATAACAGGAATTAGTTCCCTATGTACTGTATATTGCTGTGGGTATTTGAACAAAAATGTAAAATCATCTGTAGATACTGTTTAACAGGAACAGGAAATTAAATGTTTTGTGTAGGTTCCTGATAAACTGAAACGGGATAATGTCAATGGGGTGCATTTTTCTAAAGTAGTGTGCATGTTTTTGTTTAAGGCTGTTCAGTGTGTGTGATCCTAGAGCAGCGTTAGTCAGGTCCCAGCAGTGTGTACAGTTTGGCTGGGACTATGGGGTGGAGAGATGGGGGATTCTGCAGGGTTGGATTGAGCTGACTCACATCCATAAAAGGTCTGGACATCCTCAGAAGGGAAATGAGAAAGTCATGACAGGCCTTCTTAGTCACTGTGAAAACAAATATTTTGCTGGTCCACCATAGAGATGTAGTTTATCCGCGCTTATTATTTAGTGGTTTCTGTCCCGTGCCTTCCATTGTTTGCTAATGTCTCATAAGGACACCTCAGAGGGCAAAACTCAAAAAGAAACAGTTCTGTCTTGTACAGAACTCAGGAATAGAAGGGGCCACTTCCTTCTAAACCCTTATCGCTTTTGGAGGTGAAACCCCCAGGGCATTAAAGAAATGTCACCACTCCAGTTTGTTTGCTTTCTTTGTATGCTGCAGAGTGCAGATTTTTTTATGTTCTTGCAATAATACCCTGGATTTGACATTTCCCAGTAGAGGAAATAAGAATCACTTCGTAAATATAAATTATGTTTCTGCACCCATTGTGTAAATAACATGTTTTGGGATAACTGCATCAAGAGTTCTGTGCTGTTTTGTTATATGATTTCAAAAGTATTATTTCTAGATGAAACTTACTTGCCTTCGTACAGCAGAGCTCTGTGTGCCTGGGAAGAAATGCTCTACTTACATGTTTCAGGTGCTATTTCTTTCCCCGTGCGCAGTCTGTCAGTTTTCGTGCTACGTTGCCTGCAGTGTCAGCCAGCCAGTTGACTCGTTGCACAGCTCCTCCCCCAGCCTGGAGACCTCTCGACAGGCAACTCCACAGCTCCCTGACTTGTGAGAGCAGCTAGAGTGACTCCATTCAGGAGTCAGGAGATGTTTTTGCCACCTGTTGTGGTTTCCGCAGTTTGTTGCTTCCTGTTTGTACACCTCCGGATCTCAGTGAAAACGAAGGCGAGACTGGGCCGCCCTCCCACGCTGAACAACAGAGTGCTTCCTCTACCTCATTGCCCTGCCTGCTACACTGCTACACTTGAAGGCCAAATGACACGTCCTGAACTTTAGACAAGCATGTAACTGGCCAAATGAGGGCTTAAGAAACGCTGTACGGAAACAGCTTCAACAATTATTTCAGAGAACGTGGTACTGCACAGGGAGAGACAAAAAACAAATATTTCGGAAAAAAATAAAAGTTTCATAAATGCAAAGCCAAACCTGAAAGGGGAAAGCAATCAGCTGTAGCTTGATTTTGTACCTTTTCCATGATAATGTTAGGAATTTATACTTGAGGTATTGATAGTATGGTGACATGGCACTTAGCACTGCTGCCTCACTGCTCTTGGATCCTTGGTTGAAATGTAACCTGGGGCTCCTTGCATATCAGGAACATGGAGGAAACTTGCACCTTTTGCATGTTCACCCCATGTTCATGTGGATTTTCTAAGGGTGCTCCAATCTCCTAACTCTTTCCAGAAACAAGCTGGCTAAGTTGATCAGTGTCTGTAAATAGTCAACGTGTGCTACTACAGTATGTGCGTGTCCTGCGGTGGACTGGCATCCTATCCAGGGTATTCTTTGATAGGCTCTGGATTGCTGCAATGGATAGATTGTGCAAATACGTCTTCACGAGTGTAAGAGCCATCACATGCAAATAGAGACATGACTAAACATCTAAAATATTTTGTTAGTACACTCTGTTTTTCAGTGTGCAGCAAAATTTACAGCCTCCAAAAAGAAAAAAAAGGGTACTCACAAGAATTGCGTTAAAAGTTGTGACAACAAAGAGGTTTTGGGAAGTAGTGATGTGGGTTGTGATTGTGCCATATGCCTGCATTTCCTCTGCCTCTCCAGATTGGTGCTCTCTTAACTAAGATCTGCTCTGCTCCCTCTCTCCAGTTTACCCAAGACAGGTGTGTTCCTGGAACAGGATGTGGGTCAGACGTTCACGGCTCTCTTCCAGTCAGTGCGCTTGCATGGGATCACTGAGCGTGAGTGAGCGGTTCAGGGCTACAGCCCTTACACACCAGACTCCACATGGTGTTGACATACGGGCTTTCAGGCACATATAGATCTGAAAACGAGGAAACACTCTTGCTTCTTTCCCAGCATGCTTAACTCAAACTATAGTTTACCATCAAAGGTGTTGGGGCTTCAAAGTCTAAACTGGAATTTTCACCCTCATCCTTAATAATCATTTCTAATGAAAAATAGTAATTGATAAGTACAACCCCTAAGTATTGTATTTTTAATTTTAAAATGAAATTCTCTTCTACTCTATTGTGTCAATTAAACAAATTGATCATGTTGACACACTTTATTTTTAAGGAGAAAAAGTATTTGAACATTTAGCTGGAAGTTGAGTCTTTTGAATTTTTGTTGTTGGGTAATGCACACATAAAGGAGCATTTCTCACTTTGATTTCAGTGTTTGAAGTCTGTAAATGAAAGAAAAAAAACAAAGAGGCCTTTCTATTCAAGAAAAACAGGCAATTTTGAGACTGATAGAAAAGAACATTTCAATCAGACCATCGCACAAAAATTGTGCATTTCAAAATCAACAATTTGGAATACACTGAGGAAAAGAAAGCACAGGTATAATTACCGTTCAGATAAGTCTTAGCCAAGAAGATCATCTGCAGCTGATGACAGAAAAATTATCAGAGCTGTCAAGTAAAACGCTAAAACAACTGTCAGTGAAATCACCAACACACCCCAGAGTGTGGTGGTGAAGGTGTCACAATCCACAGTTTGCTGAAGACTGAGACAGCAGAATTACACAGGCTACACCACACGACGTGAGCCTCATCAGCACCAAGAACAGGAAAACAGATTGGAATTTGCTTCAAAGTACAAAGGTGCACCAGGAGAACTTCGGGACAAGGTTTTATGGGCCGATGAGACCAAGTTAAACCTTTGCCAAAGTGCAGAGAAAGGAAAAGTGCAGATGTTGCAACAAGCAGCACCTCGTCTGTGGAACATGGTGGAGGTAATGTAAAGGGAATGGATGGCCACCCCTGGAACTGATCTACCTGTCACTTGTCTTTATTGATGATGTAAGTAATGAGAGCAGCAGCAGAATGAATTCCGGAGTTTAATCACATTATATGAATCACAATTACAGTTAATTACAAGTAAATACATTTAATTAAATTAATGGAACAGAAGCATTCTGACAGTGAATGTAGAGAAAAATGCTTATCAGGCAGTGCTTCACCGTGTAGCACATACAGACCGTGCAACCAAGGAGTTCATCAGGAAAAAAAAAAACATGGAAAATCTTAAGCTGGCCAAGTCAGTCTTCAGTTTTAAATTTAAATTAGCAAATGTTTTACATGCTGCAGGAAATGTCAAAGAAGCAATTTAAAATATAACACAAGCAGTTAGGTGAGCTCAGTGGGTTGTGGACTTATTAATTTAATCTTGTGAACTTGTTTGATTATAGAGAAACTTGAGTCTGCAAGAACTGTATCGTGACCATGAAGCTTTTAAAGAGGACACTGAATTGGCCAAGCTTGTAAACCTTCCTTTGTGCATATGATAAATCTGATGAGACATGGTTAAAGATCTGAAAGAAAAGTGAAACAAAGACATCTCTCAATTCTTTAAGCACCGATTTGATCTTGCAAAGGTCCAGCAGAATCTTATTGACTTTCATGTTCTGTGACTGCTGTAAAATCATCAGTTGGTCTTGTTACAATTTTTGTTAGTACACTGAAATCCTTTTTGAATTGAAAGATAATCAGAATATATAAAACTAAGAGCTCAATGACATGTACAGTCCTAAATGCATATTTTTATAGGATGTGATATTCACATATTTCATGAAAATGTGTAAGTTATGTAAACATTACAGGATGTTTTATAGTTTTGGAGCCCTGGCCTCTTTTGAAGGGAACATTTTTTTATTAGGGATAGTAAATGGTGTATTTTTAGACTGCTTCCATATAAGTAAGTGAATTTGCCTGGTTTGCTTTAGTTGACTGGTTTTCAAATAGTCTCTACTTTATTTGACCATATCAGCCTTTTCAAGGGCTATTTTAACTCCCAACTACCATTCCTATCCACGGATTGCATTGCTAATTTAAAGTGTCTTGTATGGTTAATTGGATTCAATTACTGTAGAATTACTGAATGGCCTGGTAATTGCCTGGATGTACAGTGGCTTTTTGGAGTGTATGTGATCTGAGTTTAACAACTGGAGAATATAATGGCAATGCAAAACAGAGAGTGGGACTAGGACTGTTGGTTTGTAGGGAGCTACAGATGGACATGATGGATTAAATGGAGATACTAATTCCATTTGGATTTCTCTACCTCATTTCAGCCAAGTTTCTTCTGCTAGTGCATAAATGTGTTAATGCAATGCTCCAAACTAAAGACAGATGCTTCGTCTTTTGACCTAAATAAGAAATTTGAGTAGCTACAGCCTGGGAAAATAAAAAAGCATTTTGATTTGCCAATATCCATTCTGTCAGCCAGCTGCAAACAGACATAAAGGATTAATTTGTGTGCTGTGTGCTGGAAGACCATGGATGAATTAGCACAGAAGGAATGCTCTCCAAATGTGGCTTTAATAATCTGTACAGAATTTACAATTGAAACCATAACACTGTTAAGCTGACCTAGTAAAAGGAATTCCTGTATATTCGCAGATGGAATTATTAAATGAACCCTTAAGAGGTTTGTTTCCTATGCAAGAGTTCCAGATTGTCATTTCTAGTTCTTCACTGTTGCTGATGGGCAGATTTGAATTATCTGCTGTAATGTAGTGTTTTCTAAGGGTTCAGAAATGTCTTTTATATTCTAATAAATCTCTCTTAATAGAGAACCCCCCCCCCCAATTCATTTCTGGGCTTTATGAGGCTACATGTAGAGGTCTTAGTACTTTTCTATGAAACTTAAAATCTATCATGTTAGTCATGACAGCCAAGGAGTACAGTGGCTGCCCCTGTCCCTCACTCCTAATTCAGTCTTATCCAACACCATGTAACCTTTATATCCAGTTACCCAAGGAGCATAAAAACATCAAGCCTGGGAATTTGAAAAACGTGGGATGAAACCTAAAAGAATTTCCAGTAACCACTTGAACTCCAGAAGAGTTGAGAAACAATTTGCTAACTTGTGTCCAAGTAACCCTGCTGCCCAGCTTTGCTGTGCTAAGCAGAGACATGTTTTTTTTGGATATGTTGAAAATGTGCCATCCGTCTTGTCACTTGTGTGTGTCATTTTGTGGTTCAGAGTATCATTGACTGAAGGCAACGTGGGAATAATGTCTGCTCTTTTCCTGTGTATTTCAGGAGCTCATCTGGAAGAGATTCAGCAGATCAATGTGCTGCCCCAGTCCTGGCTGTTGCTGCTATTCTCCAGGCATTATTATGCAGTGAGTTGAATTTTTTTTAAACGAGTCTTGCTCTTCCACCCTTTGGCCTTTTTTTCAAGGTGAGCTATAATGTACTGGGAAGTGTGTTACAGACACAAGTGTGGCCACCAGATTCCTTCCTTTAATTGTCCACCAGGTGGCATCAAGAACAAGACATAAATCTGCTCACTCAGGAGGAGAAGGAAGTGGCGATGATCTATATGGTAGGTTTGGAGGGGGGAGAACACAATGGGGTAAAAGAAATCCCTGCTGTATACAGTACGTGTGTATTTATTTCTAGTCAGTTGCCGGATCTAAATCACTTTTCTCTGAAGGGAAAAGATGTTGCTTTATCACCTTTGCATTACATTTGCTAAACTGGTATGAATGGGTTTTGGTAGATTGATTAAAAGTCTTGAAAAAAATGGTGAATGAAAAAGAGGGAATGGGTTTGTGTGGATGTATAAGCTGTTCAACCAGACAGTTTGGCTCTGGGAAGGTTAGCAAGATCCTCTGTTTACTCTCTATTCTTACCCAGTCTGACTGAGTTTGAGATTTGCTATAGGTATACAGGTAGAAGTGTAGCGGTGATGTCATCGCCCTCCCTGCGCGTAGCAGGGACCTCAGCCGCCTGGGCTGGGGGAGGTCTCCTGTAAGTCATTCGGCTGGCTCCCTGTTGCGTTAGGCCAGAAACCTGGGTTCGCGCCCCAGGTGTTGCAGGACGAACCGGCAGGGTGGAGCGGCAAGGGCACAAGCCGGTGCGGAACCGCAATGGTCAAAGAAGCTTAGACAATGTTGTTAAGTACTGTGAAACCTTGGCAAGGCATCAGATGTATGGTATAAGCAGATCATTGCATTAGACTGCATTATCAGAAAACAGGTAATTCCAAGGAATAAAGCATACTTGAGGCTATTCTGGAAGCATTAAGTGGAAGGCAGGATTAGACCCTAGGCAAGACACCTGTCCATTATACAGACTCACAGGGATACTGAAGACCCTCCAATTAGCCTAGCAGGATCTCGAAAGAATCACTTGGAGAAAGTCCATATGAACATATAGGGAGAAGAAGCACTCTGAGCAGAAGGTAGCCGATTCTGGCATTGAACACAGGACCGGGAGCTGTGAAGAAGCAGTGCTTACCACCACATTAGCGTGCTGCCCAATAGACCTTTTGTAAAGCAAATGAAGTAGGTAATATGAGTATGAAAAGTAAAAAAAATGGCCAATTGCAATATTCTAATTCTAATTTTTTAAATACCATATATTTAGAGAAACCAAATTTACAGGTTAACAGGTTCTCTTATGAACAGTTCCATGACATCTTAATGAGCAAATATAAAGAGCTTAGGTTAACGTAATATTCAAAGGACAGAACCTTCTTACAGAAGAGTGTCCCCTGTCACCATACTGGGTCATTGAGTTCTGGTAATTCTGGTCTAGAGGGAAACGTATCACCTAGTGGTCCACCAGAACCACTTATATCAACAACGTGGTTTTCTTCAGAGGTCAGTTATCCCACTAATGACCAACTTCTGAAATCTGACTGGAAGATTTTAACTCCGCTCACAAACTTTTAAACTTCAAAAGGAGAGGAGTTCATAAACCAGCATAACAAGGAGAAACCAGGTACCAAGTACTATACTGAGCTGCACTTTCTAAATTTAATTTAGAAAGCAAAGGGAGGGGTTCTGATCCCCTGAGATCAGACAGATATGAACTGTATTTTGATTACATTTCTCTCTCTCCCTTACTCTCCCTCTTTCTTTCTCGGATGTCAGCTGCACAGTGGAGGGGATATGCCTGTAACAGATTTCTCCGGTCAGTCTGTGCGTTTTGGGTTGATCATAGAGAGGGTATGTAACCAAGAAACTCTTTGGCTTGTCAATAGCTCCTAAATATAACTCTTCTTAAGTTGATTCTCAAACCCTATCCATAATTTTTTATTCCTTATATCACTCTTCTACTTCCAGTAGCACAATTAATGTCTATTTCTCTTACAGTGGAATTTCAGATAGATCAGGACTGAAAGAAGCATTTACATTCTAAAACGATGTTTCAAATAGAGGAGTGTTAGTAGTGATATAGTTAAAGGTAAAATGTTCAATCTAAACAGTAATCGTTGCAGACACCAACTTGTACAAGCAAGAGTCAGGGAGGTCACATTTCTTTTAGTGCTGTGGTGGTGGAGAACAGGAAGAACCTTAAAAGACACAAATGTAAAGGCAAAACATACAACCTTATATCTACAAACTACTATTTACAACAGGAGTGAGGTCTTAGAACCCACACTTCCCCACAATGTGTCTGGCATTGAGTCCCTAATACAATCAAAAGAGGACATAAATCTTCATAAGGGAAAGTACGGCTATTCATAAAATAACTAATCCACCACAGGTGAGCCAGTCCTGTAAACTGATGTTGAATGTGAGACAACCACTGGTCCCTAACAGAAATGCATCCAAACAAATAACAGTGGCTAACTCTGCCTGATTGGTTTAAAAAGGAAACTTCATTAGTTCAACAAATGTAAAACATACAGTTGCATTTCTCAAATTTCGTCTTGAGACTTTTCAGTGCACAATACCTGATAAATTGTGGCTTTTCTAACAGGAACAAGTAATACAGGTTGTAAGGCTATAGAGCTCAGTCATGTCTTGTTGTCTTTTCTCCTGCTGTACTCTTACTCCTTCACTGATCTAACTGGATATCCCTAAGTTTGAAGACTGCTCATCTGATCCAATGCCTCGGCTGTCCAAACACCCCAACAGATACCCTTTTCTAAGAGCTCTTCTACAAGAGGGAACAAAGAAAGGCTAAATTCATATACCAGCTCAGAACATCAACAATATTAGAATTAACACACAGCAAGTGCTGTTAAAAGAAGACAGGTGTAAACTATGGGGTCAACTAAAATCATTTTATTGACAGTATCATTTTATTGTAAGTACATTTTTGGGGTCTTTTTGGATGCAGTTTTTGGTTCTTCACATGACTTGACACGACTCCCAAGAGTGCTGTCTTTTCTTGCAGGAACCCCAGTACTGCACTCTTACTGCTGCTCTGTATGGTTTCTACTTCCTTCTGAAAGCAACTCAACTCCAAGATTGCGACAGTCACGGTTTCTCCATACAGGTGAAAGGAGTCTGAGAGAGACACAGATCCTCAAAACAGTACTGAGGATATTTTATAGAACATTGTCCAATGTTAGAGTCTCATTGATTTTGCGTGGAAGAAAAGTATTTTTCTTCTTTCGTGTTTTTAACTTAACTGAACAATTAGGTGTCGGAAATTGAAAGTGGACATAATAAGCTGCCCTTGATTTACATCTGTACATGTACAGAGGAGGTTTCACTTCATTTTCAGTGTCTGATGTAGATCGGCTTAGTTGTTGTTTCTGGGTTTGTTTAAATTGAGCTGAGCTCTTAAATCATATAATTCATACATGTAGTAAACATCTAATATTTCTGAACAGGTCAAAGCAAACCTCCTCTTTCTCAGGCACAGCACAGTGGCTGCAGATATTTCACTGCTATTCACATGTAGCTCCCGTGTTTGTCTTTACCAACTGAAAGCAGGTTTTTCATTACATGGGACATGCTGCCTTTAGGCCTTAAAAAGTTTTTTATTGTTACTTTTAAAATGGCAAGACAAAAAACATTCTTATTTTCAAATTTAAAATAGAGATTCTATTACAACACTCATCCTGCCATTAAAGTGCGGAATGACATTATCCAGGGATAGTTAGAAGTATTCTCCACAAACACTTCCCGCTAAGACCCTAAAAACACTGGAACTGTTTTACCTCAGACATCCAGAGTTTAAAACATTTCTGAAATACAGAGTAGATCCAAGTAAAGATTCCCAGTAAAGACTTTGTCTCACTGCTGTTTTAATAACCAGGTTTTAACACATGGAGGAGGTAGGGTGGTGGTAGTCTGCTTGGAGCTCTCCCCTGGGTGAAGAGGTGAATAGGGGAAATTGAAAGCCTGTTTGTGCGAGTCAGTATTGAGCAATCGTGTCGATCTCTTCTCTCTGCCAGCGGCTGAAGCACTGGGACCCAGCCCTCTCGCTGCGGGCCTGTGAGCGACGCCCATTCAGCCTGCTGTCAGAGCGCGGTGTGCAGTACCAGATTACTGTCCAGGGGCTCGTTGATGGGCAGTGGCAGGAGTTCTGCGCTGGTCCAATCTGTCAGGACTTCGGCATCACCAAGAGGTCCTCCAAGAGCCAGGTACAGCCACCCCTGGCACATCGCTGGCTTTGGCATTACAGGGCTGAACAACACACACTCCACAAAGTGCCTCTCATTTTGCACTGGTTGACGTAGCTTCTTATTATGTAACCATAAATGGCACCCCCCAGCTGTGAAATGGCATTTTGGACTTTGCAAATATTCTTCTTGGAAAGCTGCACAAACGTGACTTCAAGTGAAGTAATTTTGGAAATGCAGTTGCTTTCAATTTTGAGTTTATTGATCAAAATAGATTGATTCTTAATCTGTGCATGCTCCAAATTCGGCAGAGACTGATGTTACTGTCAGACATGATGATGCAGTGCTACAGACATTATTATTACTGTGTCTGTATTAGGTTTTATCTCCTTCTTTCTCTTCTCTTCCTTTCTTGCAATGCTAAACAGCATTTTGAAATTCCCTGATGATTGTGAAATGTATTATCAGCTCCTGGTAGCACTCACGCTAATGGACAGTCGGCCCTGGGAGACAAAGAGATGTGGGGGGGCTGACTGAGTGTCTGACACCTGTGTCATAGCAGCTCCTGCCAATAGATTTTGGGGGGGTTGATTGCAATGTATAGTCATTAAATATCATTACTTTCATTTGCTTTGGCAACACTGATTGTACCCATCGGTCATGCTAATAAAGCACCTTGAATTGAATTGAATAGTCGAGGTGGCTGGAGAGCACAGTGAGCCTGTGGTGCACACAAACAGACTTGCCTCCTAGCACACTGACATCGAGACCCCCCTGGGTCTGTTCTCATATGCTGTGTTGTTTGTTTTTTCATCTGACAATCATGTGACAAGGGAGTTTCACACACACAGAGTATTTTACCTCCAGGTCTTCAGAAAAGAGAGATGCAGTTTGCACAAAGAAAATGCAAAAAAGCACACAATAATCTTCACATGCTCTCTCTAAAATGGCTTTTTAATTCTGAGAGGAGGGGAAATGGACTATCTAACATTTTGGTTGTGCAGCACGTTATACTGTACAAATGGTTAATTTAGCATCAGTGCTAATAATGACGGTGATAATTAGCACCTTCATAATTAATATTAAAGTCAGAGTAACAGTTCTACCCTTACATTTTTTAATTCTTTTGATTATAATACAAATACTTATTGTTTGCATTTCTTTTCATTTTTCTACAGGTGTTCAAAGTGAAGGGCCTCAGCCCTCCTATTTACGTGACCTTTGCACTTGTCTTCCCTGCTTTCTGAAGCCCATGCTAGCAGGAGGGAGCAGACAGCAGCAGCTCTCCTGAGCCTCTACATCATTAAATCCTGGTATCAGAAATCACAGACAGCGCAACTCTTGATACTCTGCACTACATAGACTAAGTAGGGGGGCAACTAGAGGGCACATGCTTGCTGCTTTATGCAAAGATAAGGACTAATCCTTATTTGGATAATTTCTTTAAAAGCAGAAGAAACAAAACATCACAGCTTTTTTAGGAGGGGCATGTTAATTAATATCAACTCCTGACAGAGTTTCACACTCTCCATTGTATAGTGGTGCTGCAAATAACTCTGTATGGAGTTCCCTGTTAAATAAGACCCCTTCATAACATTAGATAATATGAGACGCTGTCTCTCTGCACATGTTTATGAGAGGAGATGGGTGATATTTCCATTGAGTTGACTTCTTTGTTTAGCCTATGACTTTTACATGTTAAACCTAACCAGTAAGGCTATTTTGCTCTACCTTGTGTCTTGTAAGCATCTCGAATTCTGCACCACAGCTTGGTGTATAATATCGCTACTCTGATAGTGTATCAGATGTATACCCGGAATTCTGGATATTCCTTCACAAGCCCCTTGTGCTATTTGTTTCTCAGCATTGTTTGATGGCACAGTATACTGGCACTGTTCAATGACAGAGCTAGTTTCCATCTTCCAGTACAAACAGCAGAGCTCTCTACTCTCTGAACACAGCAGTTCACACACAGTGTTCTACAGTGCCTGCTGCTTCTCCCTTCCTCCCTTCTCCTGCCTCACTTCCGTCTCATCTCCCATCTCCTGCATTGAATCATGGCTGTGGATACACAGTGCTGCTCTATATAGCCCTGCAACAGGAGGCACAACAAACCAAGAGAACCGATATGCTCACCTTTTCTCATTTGTAGCAGAGATGCAGCGTTGTTCTGCACACAAAGAATGAATAAACTGTCAGGTGTTAGTTTCAGTGCATTTTTTGTTTCTGCACCAGATTTGTTCCCCACGTTGTGAATAGTAATTTGAGTTTAAAATATAAAGCTGTACATCCAGTCAATACAGTTAAGGGAAAGGAAAACTTTTGTGTTTTGGTTGGAGCTATTGAAGGTAAGCCTTCAGGTTATTGCAAGAAAAGGCAGAGCAGACTGGAAAAAAAAATTTAAACTCTTTAAATGTCTGTATATCAACAGACATTTTCCTGCTTTAGTTTGATTTTTGCTATAGTTTCCTGCTTTAGTTTGATTTTTGATCTTTTTATTGTGGGTTCACTGATTACTGTTAAGAGAAAGGATGGCCTGAGAAGCTATTTTACTATATCTAGGCAGATGGCATCTTTTAAATAGCATCTACTGAGTTGAAGCTATAATTGGTTTGGTTGAGCAAAAAATAGAGTATAACAGAAACAGGAATTGCAGTGGGGCTGTCCACCCTGCGAGTCTCTCCCCTGTACCTCCCTGTACCATCTGAAAAATGACTAGAGTCATTGTGAAATCTGCATTGCTATGTAACCAGCCTGCTTTGTGTTTGTCACGGGACCTTTGTAAAACTGGGTGGGATGTGTAATGATAGAGCACGCCTAGGCCTCATAGATCTAGGCAGATCATTATAAACAGCACTGTGAAAGACTGGACCTGCCTAAATTGCAAGACAGAGTGTGAAACAAAACTCATACACAAAGGGTGTAGGATTTAAAAGAGGCAAGCATTTTGGTTTGATTCAAGCCAGCATGTTCTTCACAGTAACGGGGAAGTCCAGGTTATTCAGATGAAGCCTGACTGCACTGTTCTGCCTATCAGTGTCCTTTTAGACTTTGCATCTAAATGTTTCAGGATCCAAAAGCAGCCTGATCAAAATCTTTATAATACAACTGGAATATTGCCAGTATAAATAATCTATTTCCCCATAGCGAAAGATGGTAAAACTGAGACAGCTGATCACCAGTACAGACAGGATGAACAGTAAAGAAGCTAGTGAAACCTTATTTCAAAGCAAAGAGGAATGCTATGCTATTAATTTATAATGACAGTTGACATTAAATATCCATTTGCACTTTAAAGAGGAAATCTGAATATAGTTATTTTCGCCTGTGGTGAGCTGCTGCAAGAATGCAGTGTAAATGCACAGTTTGCCTTTACCTCAATCCATTTAGGAAGCTGTGTAATCAGTGAAGTGTCAAAAACAGCTGATTACACTGCACCAGAGAAGCAGCTATTATCATTGCTGAGCTGCTGTGAACTCAGGCCCCCAGCGCTGGGGGACAGTGGAATTCTAGACACGCAAACAGAAACTAACACATTTTGTGAAATACCTACCTGAACAAGTATTGTTTCTTTCAAATCTGTCAGCTTCTACCCATGAACTAGATATATAATAAATGGTTCTTTTGCATGTAATGTTGTGGATTCTAGACACTGTTGCTTTCCTGAAATAAAAAAAACACCAACAGTCCAGTGTTTAGACCCCAAATTTTACATCCCATCCAGACAGTAATGTTTCTTCAGACTTTCTAACTTGTCAGCTTGCTCATTGCTGTCAGTCTGGATGAGCTTTTGTTGTTTCAGGTTATGCAGAAGGATATGTCACATAAAATAGAGATGAGCCTCATCTCAGGGCTTAAAATACTACAAGTGCCAAATGTCAGAAGCAGTCGGTCAAAGGATATTGCATTTGTATCAGGATTGGCGCCCACTGATTTATTAATTCAGAATTATGTGTTTCTCTGTATTCTAAATATGTTTCTCTGCTATTGTTTCTGAGTTCTAATTTCAGTGAAAGGAAGCAGTGTTGCTCCACGGATTCTGTATTTTCACATGGGCAGGCTGCCATTTAGGAAACTGGGAAGTCAGCCCTGTGTTGGCATATCCCATTGCATTTCTGTAGAAGTAAATAAGGTAGTATTCCCATTTGCGGTTGCCAAATGAGTATCACTCCCTGGGTTTGTTCTCTTGCACTCTGTGCTCAGTTGCTGTGTAATTTCCCAGACCTGTGAATTGGCTGTTTGAAATCAGGCTCCTCGTTGTTTGCACGCTTTTCATTCTGTCACCTGACTACACGCTCCAGCCGCAGGAAAGGGGAATCCCTCGTTCTTTCTCAAAGGGGAAATGCCTGTAAAGAAAGGTGAACTGTGTTAAAGCAGCAGTTAAGGAGGATTTGAGAAATTCTGTCTCAGTTGTGTAGAAAGCATTCTGTTTTTTTTATAAGCTGCCACTAATTGTCCGTGAAAGGTCACTGTTACCTCGTGTGAGAACATTAATGATATTAACATATATTTGGGGTTTGGCTCTATGCACTGCCACCTGCTGTGGTCTTTAAGATGTAAAGTCAAGCTCAACTTGAGCTGAAGCTCACTGCACAGAACGAACATATTGCAACAACTGATTGTTTTTTCCAATAAGGAGCCTGTTTTGTTACAGGAGCACCTGCTACACTTCTCACATGTGTGTACGTTTCAGGGTGAGATGAGGGAGAAAGCCAGGATGGTTATGTTTTTCTTTGTTTGTTCTAGTTCAGCATATAGCAAGGGTCTTCTCCATTTCGGACCTCAGTCCTACAATATTTCAAAATGAATCGTTTGAAAATAAAAGTCCAAGCATGGAAAATGCTAAGAGCAGTAAAACAAGAAAAAAGGAAGATGCCAATGAGAAAGTGTGTTAGGCATGTGTTGCAGTGGATTTAATCAATATAGTCATGACTATAATATAATTTGGGGTAAGCAACAGCTCCCCCATGACCCCTCTTAAGGAAGGTCTCTTCTTAATGAAATTAAGAGTCTCTGGTGTTACAATAGAGAAAAGAGATGAGCATGGAACCTCAGAGCTTTCCTTAATCAGCAAACGAGTTGAGCTATTGGGCAGACTGTGGTTTAGACGTTTAGATCAGCTAAAGCAAGCATCAGTGTCTTTTTAACAATATCTACTTTAAATATGGCAGACGGGGAAGACAGAAAATTGCTTTGATCACAGGTATACTGTAAAATTAGTAGATTATCCACTTGGCTTATTGTACAAAGAAAAAGTGCAGTGAATGCCTGAGGACTAGAAGGAATAAATACAACAATTTTAACTATTTTTTGCCAAAAACCAGCGAACAGTAGTTACCACTGAAAATTATTTTGATTGCAATTCAACTTTCATTGTATGTCTTAGAATTCTCTGCTAAACATTGCCATAGCAACATAACAATCAATAAAAGAATGGTTAAATATTGGAGCGGGCTCTGTATAAGAATAAATGGATTTGTACTTAGAATACGTTATGTGAAATAGTATGAAGATGAGTCTTAAAGTTGTTTCTATAACAGTTACTACAGAATAAATGTTGTCCATCACATTCAGCAGTGAAGGTCCTACAGTTCTGCAAGTTTGCTCTGTATTTTAAAAAAGAATATTAAAGAAATGAAAACCCCAAAGAGCAGTAAAATTTGATTAATAACACTGTATCATTCCTTGAGATGAAGAACAATTGATATATCAATTATATGGTGTTATACTAGTCTTCAGATATTGTCAGAGTTCTTTTCTGTTAATACAGGCATCTGACCTCTTAAATTGAGCATTTTCATTTAAAAGCTGAGTCCCCTCTTGCTCTCATGCCATAGGGATTATTTCTGCGTAAGCAGAAGGGCTGGCTGTGGTACATTGTAATGGAAGCATCTAAGCCATGATTGATGAGCGTGCAATCATTGATGAACACAGCACAAACACACATTCTCCATTAGTCTGGATAAAAACTCTGCAGACGTGTTCTTTTGTCTCTGTTGCTTGTAAGGCCTTTGAAGGGGCTGCCTCCACCCTACCAGCTCTCCCAGATGAATATATTGTGCTCTGTGACCTCTTCGCTTTTATCACTGCCCGCCCCTGTGGCACAAAGCAATAGACTGTGAAACAATCTAAGGGCCTTTCCAGGAAGTTTTTTTTAGCTTTGCAAATTAACATGGCATAAAATACTGCACAAAGGTTCCCATCCATCCATTATCAGTAGGCTGCTTATTTCTGGTACAGATCAGTTGTACCCAAAGCCCATAATGGGCACAAGGCAGGACCACAGCCTGTTTGAGACACAAAGATACTCCTAAAATCCACGCTTTGCAAATGTATAATAATTATAAGGACACCAATTCTAACTCTGTCACACTGGTTAATTGTTGAACTACCGAGCTTAGATGCTGTAGTAAATTTATCACATCACCATAGTATTTATTGACCTTTGAAAACAAACATGAATTAGAACCTCAAGTTTTTTTGGGGGGGAGGCAAAAAACAGAGACTGTTGTCTTTGATCATCATTGCTGATGATAACAGTACATATTTTTATTGCATCCATGTATAACACTTGCAGTACATATTCATTCATCATCAGCGAGCAGTGAAGCTGGTATTTGTCAGGGCGAGGCCAGAGCCCACCCCACACCCACAGGGAGCAAGGCAGGACTTGCCAAGGGGAGACCACACTCCTGGGGCACCAGATCAAGGGAGGAAGGGTTAATCTGGGAAAGCCTGGCAAACGTAGCCAGCACCTCTTTGTTTGCTGGAAAACGTATTGAAGGTCCATGCAAATGTGGGGACAAAATGCAAACTTCACGTGGAAAAATGCTGGAGGCCAGAGTCAAAACCGGGAACCTGTCATTGTGAGGCAGCAGCAATGACACCAAAGATATGGGGGGCAGAGCGGTGGCACTGTGGCTAAGGATCTGCCCCTGTGGCTGAAAGGTTGCCAGTTCAAATCCTGTGGCTGGCAGAGGAATCCTATTCTGTTGGGCCCCTGAGCAAGGCCCTTAACCCCAGCTGTTCCAGGGGTGCTGTATAAATGGCTGACCCTGCGCTCTCCCTCTCTGTGTGTCTCATGGAGAGCAAGCTGGGGTATGTGAAAAGACAAATTCCTAATACCAGAAATTGTATATGGCTAATGAAGTGATCTTATCTTATATCTCTCTCTTGGGCTTTTAAGAGGATGATTGTCTTCCACCATCGTCTCACCTAGTGAAAACAGAAGATCATAAGAGAGGTTACAAACAAGAGGCCATTCAGCTCACATATGGCTAGCGAATAATTTATTCAAGGTTCTCCTCCAAATATGATTTCTGCAAGAATCCAGGGTCAACAGCATAGCTGGGTAGCTAGTTCCATGCTCCCACAACCCTTTGCATAAGTATGAGCCACCTGTTTCACTTTTAAATGCAATTCCACATAGTATCCATTCATGTCTTCTGGAGGACAATAATATACACGGTCAATAGACTTTTTTTAATTTGGACATCCCGAGTAGAATGGGTTGGGTTGTTGGTCTGGTCCAAGACACAGTTTCTGCTTTTAAATTTATAACATGCATAAATTCAAATTACAGTAACCATAAAAAACGGGATTTAATTTCTGCCTGCATCTCTCATCTTTCTATCCACTTTCTTGCTCACACAGAACCTCCCTCAAAGGGTCTCATGTGCTTTGGATCCTGTTCTCATTAACTGTAGTTTTTGCAGTTTGTTCCAATCTGTTACATAAATCTTTTTATTTTACTTTTATCCTTTTGTTTTCTGCAATATTGTGCTTTTTTTTTCCTTTAGAAAACTGTAATAATGCCATTTCCCGTCTATTCAAATAAATGTTCAATAAAATACTTAAATTACATTGTTCTGTATATTTACACAATTTGGGTTATGTTAATGATGTTCTTTTTATGTTAAATTATTGTTTAAGAGAGCTGTATTACAATGCAGTACTGTAATTATTACCGCAATGATGGTATTCAATTTTGTTTATTTGATCTTTCCGTCTTTCGTTGCCGGCGCCTTTCGGACTAGTTCAGTTTCAAATCATAGCTCAGAGAAACTACATCCATCCATTTTCTAACCGCTTTATCCAATACAATTGAAGAAAAAAAAAATCCAGCATAACGACAGCGAGACATTCTGCTAATACTACGATTCCCAGAATCCTGTGTAAACAAGCTTCCGGGGAAACAAAACGGCGTAGGACCTCCCTCCCCCTACAGAGCTTCGGGATAGGTAGGAAGTCAGTGGGAGATGGGTTAAAAGAGTTCACCAGGGTAGGTTTGGGTGGATCTTAGTCGTTACTATCAACCTTTCCTTCAGAACGGAACTGAGTAAGTAAAGAGAGCTGAACTTGTGTTTTTGTCTGTGAGGTTTTCTTGCCTATGGTTTGAGACCGGAGGAGAGAGCTGGTTGCGTGCGAGATTGAGACGTTCGTGGCGTTTCGCACCAAGTACCGTGAAATAAAATCGCAGCTAGCGGAGGGGGTTGTTTCTGCGCTCCTTGGCTAGCGCACCGAGTAGTTGGATATACTGTACATGTTAATACATGTTGTTGGTAGCCCCCAGAGGCCCCGACTATTGAAGCTACTTCACTGCGCTTAATTGTTAGCTGTGATTTTCTTTGTTGAGAAAGTAGTTTAACTACGAATGAACAGTATCGTCGCAAGCTGTACTTACAGTTGTTGTTTCAAACTTTTAAAAGAGCACAGGGAATGATGAAAGAGAAGGCTCTCTGTACAGTCGAATAATACTATATCTTAAAATTACAGACAGCCAAGACCTTTTAAGTGCGTCGGTAGGTGCAGGGGTTTGTAGCATCCGAGCGCGGATATGTAGCCACGTTGTTGAAGTTTCACCTTGATTTTGTAAAAGTTCAATGTAAACAGTATGACGTTGTTTCCTGTACTGATTTAATGTTTTAAAGGTTTAATTGGTCGGCTTACTGAAGCTGCAATGGTCTTAAAGGTGATTGTAGCTATTGTATTTCCCTAGTTTGGTATTCAAATGCATTTATTAGCGCTCTACATCGTGTTAAAGAATGCATAAATATTGCGTTTGGCAGTAAGCTCAGTGGTCCTTTACACAATCAGTGTCTTTGTGCTTGTCAACCGGTGTTTTCCAATTATAAAAAAGGTTGAATACACGTGATCAGCTCTCGCAAAATTTGATCTCACTATCCGACACAGTTAGCATTTTTCTTTATTGCGTTTGCAGAAAAAGCCCTTATAAAATCAGCATATTGGTACAGGTTCGCCAGATTCAGACTTAATCATGAGAATGAATAGTAAGACACATATACGAACGATATTAGACAGGTTTTCTGTAACTTTCTCTGTAGATCTAAATTTGTTCACACCTGTAGTTTGCATTTAAAGTCTTTTCGTAACGGGGTAATGGATAGTTCTTCCGACGACAAGTCAAGCTGCTGGATGAGTCTTAAAATTTCACATTAGAGTGTTTTTGAAAGTCTGCATGTTGCCATCCGATCCTTCTGCTTTCTGAATTAAGGCAGTTCTCTTGTTATAAGACTTTGTTTCCCCTTTTAGGGGTGTTGGGGCTACTTTTACTTACTGTGGCTTGAGAACATCAGGAGCAGTGAAGTCCCACTGTTAGGTTTGGAATAAAAGGTATGCCCGTAGCAAAGTGTATTTGCACCCATCACGGGACAAGATGTTTTAGGGTCCTCCAAATGCACTCTCCTGCTGGCAAATGAGGTCTGCGTGGCACCAAAGCTGAAACAGAAAGATATTTTTGAGAACTTTCACTGTCTGAAGGGGGAATAGCACATCCCACGCTATATTCAATGAAGGCAGTTTTATATGCTCATGGTGAACTGTGCTCATGTATGCTGTGAATGGAATTACTTGTTGTCCAAAGAAATGTGTTATTTGATACATTTAGATGCAGTACTTAAACATAAATGGCCTTTTAAAGCAGTGAAACCTAAGAATGTCACTATCTTTGTGACATTATACAAATCTCATGAGGTCGGGATCTTGACTGAGACTGTGTTATGAGCTTGCCACCTCATATTCAGTGCATCTCTGGCCATTGGCAGGAATGCAATTAAAGCTGTGCCACATCAGTGTTATCTATTTTAGGGCCTCAAGGATCTTGTATAAATAATACTAATGAAGGAGGCAAACATATGAGCTGATTCATAAATATTTAAAGACTTCCTTTTGGCCTTTGCAAAAGAAGCCACAGTTGGTAGAACATGAAAATATTCAAACTTGCTCACAATGCGAGTCTTAGTGTCGTGGTATCTGCCGTCGCCTCTTTCATCAAGTACTGGTATTCCAAAAGCAGGCCGACTTTAAATTTTAGAAGGACAACTTTGTCTTCATTTCATCCCTCTGTATGTTGTCATCGTGTTTTTTTTTTGCAAAGTGTTGTGGAATGCAGCTTAAAATTACAAAATAGTTTTGTTCTCATTGTGAAAGATATGTACTACCCTGTGGTTTCTCAGTCAGGTCTTGAGACCTTTCCACCCACTCCTGCCCTTTTCTGCAGACACCGGTCTGAAAGAGACTGACTTCAGAAGAACTCAAAATGATGCATGTTTCATTCGAAGGGCTTGTTCCACTGGAGTGCAGTACCGCAAAAAAGTGCAAGTCATGAGTCTTCTGTTTGTACACCTCTGGAAAGGAGAACCAGCTCTTAACAGTGCTTTTTGTGTCTTATCTGTGTTATACTTCAGTGGAATGCTTGTTGTCATTGTGCATTTCAAGGCTTGCTCTTTATCTTCATTTGCAACTAATTGGGATAAAAAAAATGAGACTTAGACATTTATCTGTGATGTTAGGTAAAACCTAAGGCATTTGTTGGATGTAACCATGTCATCATTTGACTTCTTCATATTCTACCTGCATGTAATGCTTTGCATTTGCCACTATTGAATGTGCTTTTCCTGTTTCTTGCCTAGTTCTTATTAATATATTGAAGTTCACTTGCATTTCCTTTCCTGTGTTGATTGGCTTGCTGCTTACCCTCATTATCTGATATGACTCGATTACTCTTCTAAACCTATGAAACAGATACCTTGTGTACCCCACAAATAATGTCACCTCATTTTGAGGTTTCTCAATATATTATGCTTATTAGAGTCCCTAAGCTTTTCGTTTGAGAATGATTCTTCTATAGGAAACGTTTTAAAAGCTCTTTGGAAATCTAAATGTACAATCATACAATATTGGTATCCTATATTAGTTAAAAATGTAACATTGTAGTACAACAGGGTCTGTTATATGGACAAGGCTTAATTTGAGTTGCAGGGGGATTTTAAAATATTTGTGGATATTTGTTAATCGTGCACAAGACATGCAGAATTGTGAAAAAGTAATGATGTACCTTTATTATTAATTTGGGAAATCCAGAGTAGACCTATTTAAGACCATTCCAGTAAATTCTTAACCAGACATTTTGCTGCAAAATATATTACATTAATTAAGTATTCATACATTCATTGCAAGCAGTAAAATATTAAAATCAGTAGATGAATCTTCGTCTACAGCTGTTGCGTAGAATCAGACTTAGTTGCCTAAGCCTTTGAGACTAAAATATGTCTCTCAAAAAGGCTTAGTCTATGCAATCCACCTGGCAACAGTGTTTCCTTTAAACTCTGTCTGTGCCTTGTGTTTGTCATTATATTGTTTATAACTGAACATTTGGCTTAAATTTATTATCTTGCAGGACATTGGAATCTCCTGTAAAGTTTTAAATTCTAGCATCATTAACCAACACTTGCATATTTATTTACAAAAGCAAATTGGTTACATATTTGTCTTTATGCACAAGTTTGTGTTTGCTTTATTCAGTGTGGAAGTCTAAGAAAAGAGACTAAAAATGAAACTGGGTCTTCAAAAGTAAGATGCTCAGTGTTGTGCTCTATGGTTCTGAATCCTGGAAGGTGACCAACACCATCTCGGAGGAGATGACGTCTAACACCTTTCAGAGCAAGTGCCTATGACAGAAAAAGATGTACTGGCCAAACTGGAATGACCATCTGCAACGAAGGCTTTTAGACCTCGGGCCACTCACTACAGTGATCACAGAGGAAGATGGAAGTGGCCAGATCATGTCTTGTAAATGCCCCTCTGACTCTCTGCCACTAGCAGCGCTACGCTGGACGCCACAAGGGAAAACAAGAGGCAGACCCAAGGAGACATGGCAGTGCACAGTGGAGAGGGGACTCAAGTGTCATAAATTCGCCTAGGAAATGGCACCAAGAACAGCAGCAGGTCCCATGCAGCTGCCTCATGTGTCAGAGGCGGCACAGTAGAGCCCTGCTCAGATGTCAAGTCATCGTCCAGGTGTTGTGGGTTGGAGCCTTACTGTGACCAGGGTTCCCTGAGCTCCAGCACACACCTCGCCTCCATTCCGCTCTGAACCTCTGGTACCTGCTGTGTTTCCTGCGATGTGTTAAGACAAGTGTGTTGGTGGTTTCTGTGGGCAGGCACGGGGTTCATAGCTGTGAGCCGAGATGTGAAACACCAAATCGGATGGGTGTAACAAAAAAATTTTTGATTTTATGTGTGCTACCGTACACTATATATAAATATTTTGGTATTAGAAGCCATCTTGTGTGGAAGTTCATGGAAACTACTGAACCGAAATCATAGCATCGTGCTTTGTATATGAGACAAAGACAATTAAATATCCCTTGCTATATTTATATTAATCAAGTAATTTGCATTCCAGGTTCTACTTCCTAAAACAGAACAGCATAGCATTTCCTAAAATGATGAGGGTAACGCTGAGAGATAGCAGGGGCTTGTCCATGTAAATCCTGCCAAAGTTAGCAATGAGATAGGGAGTGAGGAAGGAGACAGGGTGTTGAAGGATGCTACCTTTTAAAATAGCTGACTCTCTGCTTAGTTTAGCAATTATTAAATGTGGTGTTACTATGTTTTAACAGCCCTTCTCTATTTAGAAGAAGTGTTCAGCCACATTGTTGGTACAGCGCACCTTAAATGGCATTCCACCCTCCCAGAGCTCTTGTCCCAGGCTCCAGAGCAGGTTGTGCGGTGTGCTGTCCTGCCCACTCCCTCCCTGGTGTTGCTGCGTTCTCTGGTTGTGAAGAACTCAGGACTTGGAGAACAAAAGCTGCGACGCATGCCTCTACATACAGTTCTTTCTGTTTTTTAATATCAACTCATATTGAGAGCTGTGGAAGTGGCATGCAATTATTTGCACACCTCGATTCACATTCTGTACTGCCGTTAAAAAAAATTCACTCTGTGATTTTGAGAGAAGCACAATTCACTGTACTGTAGTATAGGACTTGAGTTAGGTCAGCGTTTATTTGCCTCCTTTGTGTCATGGCTGTGTGAAAGGTAAGGACTGACATGAAATTCCAGTGGTTTTTGGTGTTGCTCTTTATTTGTATACTCAGCAATGTGCTGTTTTACTGTTATCCCTTGACTAGATTCTGGCAGTTAGTCTAGAAATTACCAGGTGATTTGACAAATCATAGTGCTGATTAAGGTGTTTTCAGGATCCGGTAAACTTGTTTTCTTGATAGTTCATTCAGTTTACCCACTTACAGCCCACGTTAAAAGAGCAATGATTCCAGTTAACCGCTGCTGGGTTACTGGATCACTCCAGTTACTGAAAATATACTGGTGAGGAAACGTTTTACCAAGAACGACATTCACATTGGTGTACGCTGTCTACTGTATTTGTGTGTATTGAAGTTCAGCCATTTTCTAGTTGAACTTTTTGAGTCCCTGATAAGTAAGGTATTTGTGGACGTTGGGCGATAGTCTTTAAGTGGTAGTTTAGAGACTTAGAGGTATCTGCCTATCTGCCAGGTAGGCAAAGTAATGTGCTGTTGGACTGACTCTCCATCCCACAGTGTTACAGGAAGAAATGAAGGAGGGTTACAGTAACTGCCTTTGTAGATCATATTCTACATTTACTGTAAATTAATCATTTTCAGTTTCACAAAAGAGTATAAATACAAATACAGTGGCAGTGCTATGTTTTTTTGGCCCTATACAACTAATCATTTGGTGAATGTTTTATAAAACAAGTAAACTGATCTTTTTAATAGATTAAATTCACCTCAAACATAGACACATTTTTACTTTACTGAAGCTGGTGGTCATGACTGTTTCTGTGGTTGCAACTTGAGGCTAGTTGTTTAAAAATCGTGAGGAATAAGACTGGGATTCAGTGCTGCAGAATACATTACATCAGCATCTTCCATTCAGCAATTATGTCAATGAGTTCACTCTTTGTAGGTCTAAACTGTACTTCAACAAAGGTGCTTAACTGTATTCTGTGCAGCCACCTACACTAGAACCTTGTATTTGAGGAGTTAGTCTACTGTTACTCAAGGCAAGGAGGAACTCTGAGGATCCTTTCTTATGCTTGCCACCTGAATGCAGAACCCTGACATCTGTTTAGACTTAATAGTAACTTAATTGTAAATATTTAAAACACCTTTGGACCATTCTCTTCCTGCCATGTGAAACTTAATCATTTGAGCACTGAATTGAAGTCTTTCTCACCTTCTGTCCTTCAAAAACACTATTCCATTCTTGTGTTCAGAGATCATCCTTCACAGTCATTCATTACTTCATACAGCTGTACTAAACTTTTAAAAAAGTTGAAAATCATTTCAAACACTAGACTGTGCATGTGATGTTGAAGTAAGTGGGAATTCTTTCAAACAGCTTCAACACGGTATCTCTGCATTTAGTCCCTCTACAATTTCCATAAGCTTCCTGTCCTCGTGCATAATTAAAACATCACGGTGGTAACCCAGAGCTCTTCTAGATGGCTGAGCCTCTCTGCCATCTTGGAAAGAGACTGAACACTGATATTTCATGATACACAGTGTGGAATGTTATAAGACTACCATAAACTGTTTTTTCTTTTGTTGTTGTTTTCTTGAAAGAGAAAATAAAAGGCCTCAAAGCATCCAATTCCCTGGAGACAACTAAGAGATATTGCAAGGATACTCTGATGCCCAGCTTCACTGCTCGCAGGAAGGGAGAGAGAATGAGATAAATGTTCAGAACGAACTGGAGGTGGAGATCTCTAGTTGTTGTGTGAACACTGTGTTCCTGCTGGTTAAATCTTATCTTTTAGTTGCTAGCTGTGACAAAGTACCTTTTGGTAAGTGTTCTAGGTGCATTATTCCAATCTCCAGCCGAAAACGACTTCCTGTCTAGTTATTTTCTAAGTGGGTCATAGTTTCGGCCAGGTAATTGGGAATCCAATGTATGGATTGGGGAGACCATTGGCCTGGTGTGCAGTGAGATGACATGTCATATTTAGCAAAAAAATCATGGTCAAGAGAGTTAGGGGCTAGGAAGGTGATAGAAGACCTTCTGTGGCACAGTGCAAGACCACTGGCTTCCCAAAGCCAGACATCAGAGCACGCTGATCCATTTGACATGTTCCAGCTGAGCCTTTAATTACTTCATGGACACTTCATTCAAACAGTATTCCCTTTACTTGTACTAAATATTTTGGCTTTAGGAATATGGAAGTTGCAAGATACCTATTGCATTTTGTAAGAAACTTAAAATATGCAGCTGTTAGGGATCATTTTCTTAAAGGGTCTTGGGGGGAGTGTTGGTGGGGAAAAAGTGTAAAGGTAATCCACGGCACAGGTGTCTTGGGTTCGAATTTGGATTGTGTTACTACTGGACTGTGGCTGAGATTCCTGGAGTGGCAGAGCACAGCTAGGAGAGCTAGGTGTCAGCAGGGGTAACTTTGGGATTAAGCCGGTGTCACACTACGACTTTTCCTAGGATTTTCAGTCGTAGCCTTCATTTACATAATCCTAAGAAAATCACAGAGAGTTGTAGAATCGCAGCGCGCCCGTTACCATCAGTTGTGTAGTGTGCCACCCCCAGCGACTCAGTTATAGCACTCTTTATAGCCTCTACAACTCTCTGCGACTCGCTACGATAATATCAAACTGGTTTGATTTTTTTTTTGTAGCGAGTTGCAAGTTGTAGGGGTGGGCAGTGAGCCTGATGTGTACTTGTGAGATGTGCCCAATATATTCCATGTTCTAACGCAATACTAATTTGCTTACAATGTTTGTTTTAAAGGTGTTTTATATTTTTAACTGTTTTCTGAAGATGTTTATTTATGGAAAACAATGCCTGTGTTACATTTTTCAAGATGTTTATGTGCTTGTTCTCCATGTTGTTGGTTACTTTCATGTGGTGCTCCTCTTGTGCTCCACGTTGATTGGCTGCCAAAATGAGGCGACCTCGCGGTACTTTCATGGCGCAGTATGAGATTTGGAACCATGATGGAAAGTCGTAAGGGACTCATGTAATTACTCACCCCCTATGATTCCTAGTTGTATAATTTGACACCCTCTAGGACAGAAAAGGCAGCGAGATTCAGCAACTGCAGTCGTTAAATTTGACATGCGCGCCGACTAGAAGTCGTGTCGAGTCCTGTAGTTTGACGCCGACTTTAGTTGACGAAGTCTCTCTTAGATGGCCTGTGGTCCCCAGCCAATACACTGTGTGTCCTGGGAGTGAAAAGAAACAACCCTTAAATGAAAAATACAAAGCCTTCTATAGTGATGAGCTGAAAATGTGAAACGCATAACTTTGAAATACAAAACAATTGTGTAATTCTTGAAATGACTACAGCAGAGAGCTTGCAGAATGAATTCTGCTTTTTGATTTGTTTTTGCCTCAGTTCCTAATAATACAATCCCCATCATTTCAAAAGCTGAGCTATTATACTTTGCACATGAACTATAAAGTATTCTGCCTCAAGTTTCAACGGGCATAATGTTGCTATTGTTTGCTGACTACATTGTTCCTAGCTAGCTGCAACAACCTCCTATTACTGCCTTTGTGCTGTTTTATAGCCTGGCAACTTGGATGCCAGCTGAGGACAAAGCTGTCTTTACACGGGGGAATGAATGCAGATGTGCTCCGTGTCAGTAGAGGCTTTGGCTTAAGGCTGGAATGGGTATCAGCTGCAGGCCAGAGCCTGTGGGCTGAATCCCCAGCATCGCTCCACCCTCTTATGTGTATAATTTGGGTTTGTCCATTCTCTGGGCTTTCAGGTCAGCAGTACTCACTTTTACTTTAGGAACTCTATCCTGCAGGTTTTAGTGGTTGAAGAGTGTTAATTCTCACAAAGCTAGATAATGTATTTATCGCGGTTGTACAGGCCCAGAAAACAATGTAGCTATAGGTCCTTGCTGTTGTGATCCTGTACTGATCATGATTGTTCTGACCTGTTTTGGCTTGGGTTTTACTCTTTTGTTATATATCAACCAAATGCAGAGGGTTCCTGTAGTTTTTTTATTCTTTTCTTGTCAGTGCTGTAAATGTTCAGTCTTTTCATAGGTTACATTCTGTTGTATTACAAACCTTCTAATGGGATTTTTGCTTCTCTGTGTATGGTTGCCATGTTAGCATGCCTAAGCTGGCATTTATAGCATGGGTAGTGCTGGTTACAGCATTGCCATGGGACTCGTGCTGCAGTAGTGGTTAAAATTGCCCTTTACTGTATGCATTACGTTGATAAGGTTTTGATGAGGAGGAGCAGAACAGCGTCTGTGACTTATCAAAGGCCATCTTCAGACAGCTGCTATATTGAGGGCTTCCTGCTGTGTTGTCTCATATGAACTGGAAAGGCTGCCTCATGCCTGTTTCACACACTGACACCTTTTTTCAGTTTGTAAACAGTTGACTTTAATGGTGCAAAGGCCAGACCTGAAATGCAAAATCCAGCATCTTAATATCGGGTCACTGTTTTAAAATATTTTTGTTCGGTAGGATGCACTAGTAGGTTTTCTCTGTCAGCAGATTTTACAACAAATACAAAGTGCAGGAAGAGCCAAAGAAAAAAAAAATAGGAAACTGTTAGGAACAGCACTAGTCTGAGCTGTAGATTAGAAGCAGGAGGGACTGCTGGTGATTGGAAAGTGTGAGAGAAACTGAGTCAGAGGACCATGGAGTTTATCTAACCTGAGAGGGGTAGTTCAGTCCATTCTAGTGCAGGTCTTTGGTGTAGCTGGGTCCTTGTGTACACAATTGAATGATAAAATAAGACAGACCTAGAATGGTGTAGACTTGAAGGTCTGCTGTTTTGCTAGCCCTGTTATATAGGAGTTAAATGTTTTGGATCTGTGACTTTTTTTAACTTTTGCAATTAATGAAAATGTTTCTGATTTCAGACTGGTTCTGAAGATGAAGCCAGACTGTTCACATTGTCAAGCCCAATCAAACCTTTACCTGCACCCTTAAGTATATAACTGAATCAAATATTGACTTATTTTAACAGAAGTGTTGTGACTGCAGTGTGAGATGGGTTTCTGTCATTTTCCTGTTTGCATGCCTTTTCTTACTTTGGCTCACTAATAAAGTGTGTTTATTCTGGAATGATTCCTGTGTGGTGTGTTAGTTCTGGATGAGGAAAAAAGCACAATCAACTCCAAATGCCCATCTTCACAAAGGCACCAGTCATGTTCCAGAAATTGGAAGTGAGAGGACTGGTTTGAGATGAGTTTTGGAAGGGAAGTTTCGTCCAGTAAATGCAACAGTCTTGCCTTTTGTTTAAGTCTACCTGTTGTAGCATACTAGGTTAAATGAAAGGTACAGTGCAAACCTGCCCTCTCCATTTTAACATTTTCAAGGGAGTACAGGTAGTGATTAAAAAAAATGAAAACATCTAAGTAAGGAGGGACACCAAAAATATTGAAAGCATGGCCTTAAACATAAGTAGTTTCATGCATTGCTTAAGCAAGTAACATTCCAGCATTTTTAAGGTTGTATGTAATAATGCTATACAGGCCTGGTTGCCCATTATTACGGCTTGCAGGGTGGTAAGAGGAGCCCTCAGTGATATTCAGACAGGGGTGATTGATGGGGAGCATTTGACTGGAGCATTATGGACCAAGATAGCTCAACTTGCTGATGTTTCAGAAGCAGCAGTATCTAAGTTGATGTCTTTATGGAGATTCAAGGCAAAGACACCATCAGAAAAGGGAAACGGTGGGCGTACAGTAAGTGCATATCCCAGAGTGGTGATATGCCTTAAATGGAAGTGCAAGGCGAAACAGGCAAGCTACTTCCAATCAAATTTGGCTGCAGTTTTCAGGTGGGGTAGCTGGTTTCATGGAGAGTGAATTTTGACAGTTGGTTTGCAATGCTCCAACCACTTCTCACACCTGGCTATGCACCATGTGAGTCCGAAGAGCACAGGCTGCGGTCAGCATAATCATCCTTCACCATATTCTCAACAAACAAGTGCACGTATGGCACCGACCTAAAGACGTTTCAACAGTGAGGGGTCATGGTGCTGCCACAACATTGTGGGGTGCATTTTCCTGGGATGGTTTTGGTGAACTCATTTCCCGTAAAAGGCAATGGTACCGAGGGATCGTCTTCGTCCCCATGGTGCAGAATTTCTTTCCTGCCAGCAGAGGTGGGGTGTCTTTCAGGATGAGCATGCCCTCATCCTCAGAGCATGTGAGGTCACCCAATGGTTTGATGAGCATGACAGTGAGGTTTTCCATGTGTCACGGCCTTATTAGTCACCTGGTCTAGAGCCAATCGAGCATTGATGGGATATTGTAGAGCGAACCCTGAGACAAGTTTTTCCACCACCATCCACCAGACGGGAGTTGTTTGACTTTCCCGTGAACGAATGGTGCCACATCCCTCCTGCGGTTTTCCAGACAGTGGTAGACTCTATGCCATCTGACGTGTTGGTCGCACGTGCTCAGTTCCCTATTGAGCGATGTTACTCCGGTGTTTCCATGTCCAGAGCCTATACCTCTAAACGTAGCTTCTGCCTGTAGCAGTACATTTCAAATTTGTATCTTGATATGTAGCTCGGCAATCTGTTGGAATCTGTATGTTTCCAGGAGACAAGAGGTGCAGATGGTACAGTTTGTAAAGAAAATGCTGTGCAGGAAACAGCCCGCCCATTAAATATTTTCAGCACAGGAAAATTGTGACATTTTTAGATGAAATGTTTGTAAGACTATTTTCTTTACTCTGGGTACCGACAGTTGTGGCAAACCACAGAATCAGAGTACACATACCTTGCACCAAGGAAGCTGCTCAGTTCACTGTTGTCTCTACAGTATGCTCCTTTCTACCTGACTACATGGATCTCTGGTCCTAGGAGAGCTAGTCATATGGAGTAAGAACTGATGTTTTCTTGTGCAGTCCCAAGACCACTATCGTTTAGAAATAAAACACTTGCAGGACATTAGTTCTCTCTGCTCTCTTTAAACTTTGCTCATACTGTTATTGTTTCAGCAGCGTGGGGGTTGGGATTTCAAAAGGATTGCATTATGTACGAACAATAAAGAAGATTTTCAAAAAATCGTCAAGAGTTGATCTTACAGATTTGTAAAGGTTGGGGAGGTACACAGCAGTGCTGTACAGCACAAGTACAGTTCCTCCTTCCTCTGCGGTCTGTTCTCACTGCTGCTTCCCAGAGGTACTGTACCAGTCATGTTACAGTTAGAACTGAGACAGAAGACAGGTCTTAAACTTGCTTTAAAACAGGTGTTTCATCCAATTTATTTTTTACTCTGGTTTTTTAGTGTACCAGAATGTCATATTGATTGTAAAGTACTGAGTAAATTTTTGTAAGTCTTGTTTAACATTAAGAGTGAGCCTCTGGTGCTCTCAGTATTGGATTTAGAATTAGAGTATAGAACTGGACGCAGTCAATATGTTCTGTCATGTTCTACATACTCCACTGCAGTGATTGCAAAAGTTGTTTTTCCAGCTTCCATTAGGCCTTGTGTGGGATGGTAAAGCCCTGCAGCTAATAATTTTAATGTTTGTTGAACTCCAGCTTCCAGTAACTCCTGGCAGTGTGCTGGGGGAGAAGAGGAAGTGTAGCTGTGCTCGTGTGCGTTTCCCATCAGGCATGATCACTGTAACAATGAGCTGCTCCATGCTCTTTGTGTCACAAAAGCACTGGGAAAAAGAGAACGTGGAACCCGCCAAAGTTGTGTAGCCTCTTCATTGGCTTCCTTTCAGAATTGTGGGTAAAAAAAAACAAGTCATGACACTTCAGAGAAGTGCGCTGCTGTACTGTAAGTCCTGACTCTGAGACAGTAATCAATTCATCTGGCAATTAGGATACCAGATTAGGTATAATGGAGATGATTGAAACTGAAAATGAGAAAATTATAGCCCTGATTCTGCTTTTGTTAGATTTAGTTTGAGTTCACCTTTTTTTATAATTTTCCACATTGTCTCTATAAATTGTTTTTCCTTTTACACTGTTTCTAGGAAGAAGTTGGAATTGTTCCTTCATTCTTCTGAGGTCTGTACTGGTTTATACAGTGGCTTCTTTTACTGCGAATTGTGTAGGGGTTGTAACAATTTCCTCATGCTTTATTACTGGACTTTTGACTCCTGCCATTATAAATGTACAGTGTGAAGGAGCTGCAAGACTGCATACAAAGGGAGCCCATTTGTATTCTCGGTGGAAAAAGCATAACAGGCAAACTTGTGAAGAGGAACAGTAACTAGGACTGCTTTGAGAGAGGCTATTATTAATATTTGCAATATGCGCTACCGACCTTGTCACACCAACCTAAACAGCTCAATTTTTTTATGTAATGTCCTTGATCTGGATTACACTGTGCTCAAGGCTCAGAGTTTCTGACATTTGGTTGCAATGAACAGAACTTGGGTTTGAGTTCTCTATAAATACCTCTCTTGCATATGCTTTACCCATGCATTTCTCACATTAAATGTATTTTTCCCGCTTTTACTTGGTTTTAGACAATCTGAATGTCAGATTAGCCTGGATATGACCCGGAAAGTGCGAGAATCAGTGGGTGTCTCTACTTTTTAACTAGAATAACACATTGCTTTAGGAAATTAAAGCATATTGCTTTAACATTAAAATCCATATGGTATCTTGAATCCTGCTTTGAATGTTGCAAATTCGGTGCTTTGTATTATCATATCAGTTTTGAAGAGGAAAGCAAACAAGTCTTATCTGGGAAATGTCTTCATTTTGCATTTGTGCAAGCATTAAAACTGGTCTGTGCTGCGGAACTGAATGTTTCTTTAATTTTACAAGTAAAGGATTAAATAAGTATGATTTGTAGAGTCTGTAGTTGCAGGAGAAATTAGCAAGTGTGCCGTAGCTGCCAGATGTGAGGGGGAGGGGGGAGGATGGGGAGGAGGGCGAGAGGTGAAAAAAGGGGGGTGGGGGGTGTGTACAGTCCATGAGTCACTGTAGATCTCCACAGGCAGGAATGAAGAACCTGCTGCTTCTGCTCGAGAGACTGTATGTTTCTGAGTGGCATCTCCACCATCTCTGCGCTACTGTCTCTCCCTCTCGTTCACTCTCTCTCTCTTTCTTTTCTCGCAGAAGTGGAATGTGCAGGTTTGGAGATGCCTTACGTGGATCGGCAGAACCGGATCTGTGGGTTCCTGGACATCGAGGAGAATGAGAACAGCGGCAAATTCCTGCGCCGCTACTTTATCCTGGACACACGCGAGGGCAGTCTGGTGTGGTACATGGACAACCCCCAGGTAGGGAATTGGCTGCAGCGGGCACTGTAGATGTGCTCACATCCAGCTGGCAGTGCAGCGGACGATCTCATCACTGTGTAGATCTTTATCATGTGCAACAGGCTGTAGACCGAGGGGGCATTTGCTATTGTACTGCACTTATTGCACTTATGTGCTTAACTACATGCTGCACTGTATAAATGCAGCCTTTCCCCTCTGTGCTCAAAATACTGATGGAAAACAAAGCTGCAACTGGATCCTGGGACACTCAGAAGTACAACAATCTCTTCACCAGGTTTGGTCAGTAGTCTGAGAAAAAATTCAGTGAGTTTGTGAAACTTCTTTGTGGAGGTGGATATTTCTGACATTTTTGAAGAGGTAGGCATGCAAATGACACCCAGCTGAGGTAACGTCACTCTGCTGCAAAGGTTTGGAGCTCTAATGTTGGTAGGTTAGTATGAGGTGCGAAGTAGTAGCATTAGTAAAACAACACTTCACCCACACTCAGATGGACAAGTTCTTTGGGGTTATATTCGCAGTGCAACAGACTGAACTTCTTGACTATTCAGTCAGTTTTGCGTTTCTTGCTTCTTTCTACTGTGGTGTAAACGTGCACAGGAGCCACAGGACATTGGGGGTGGGTGCTGTGAATGTTTGTCCTTTTGTGTCTTTTCAAAAAAGGCATAGGAATGTGTAATGCAACTTTTTAAAATATGGATCTGCATTACTGGTTAATTTGACTGTAAGGGTGTGCTTAAAGAATAAGTTTCATTTTCAATGGGCCTGTGAACCTAGTTCATGCTGTGTGTAGGTGTCTTTGTGCATGTGGGAACTATGACAATTTGACTTGAGTTGTCTGCAAGCTGTAATCAGCAGATCTCTGAAGAGTGTTTAGTCAGCGCCGACTCTGGTGGGGCCAAGCAAAGTTATCATTCCATCATTTATTAATACTTTCCTAGGTTTTAAATAATTCACTTTGTGTCTATTTATATTTCTAACAGACATGCTTAAAGTTTCATGCACTGCTCTCGCCTCCTTTCGTAGGATATTTGTGTCTACTAGCCTTTATGAAATGGTGGTATGGTTCTTTTCAGGCACAGGAAAGCAGTTAAAATGTTAATAAAGCAGTGCTGTTTATGAATCATGTCACTAACTCCTAAACCCCCTATACATGTATATAAATATATATTCTATAAGTAGAAGTACTGTTTATAGTATAATCAAGGTGGATGCGACCATAATTGTTCAAGCACATCTGGGATGACTGTGCTTAGAATTACTGCTAGAGGAAAAGCATTTGAATTTAATTTATGGGTTGTGCGTACTGTATACTGTATATGATGTTAAAAAAGATGCCACCCCCTCTGCAGCTATGCATTTTTTCCTGATGTATTTTTTTCTTATGTCAGTTGTAAATGTTAAGCCTTATTTCGATAGTGTTGTTCCATCAAGGTCTGGGATCTTACAGAATGAGCTCTCATTCATGTAAACAAGCACAAAGTATTTTTTGTTTTAATAGTGGAAGCACTTTGGTTGTCTGGTGAGTCTGAGTTCATTTACCCAAAGGCTTTTTATGTGCACGACACCTCATTTGCAGCATTGAAATGTATGTCTCTGCGGTATACACATATGCGTTTTACTTGTCGACAAACATCCTGCTGCCCTGAAGGAGAGTTCCTACAACTCCTATCAGTTCCTCCACCCATCGTGAGCCCTACTAGCTTGCATTTCTAGTGCGGCCTTGCATCTGTCTGTCTGTACCACTGTACACTATGCAGCCCTGCAGCAGCTTTCTGCAGTAATCACGACTCCACTGATATTTTTACTGCTCTGTCTAGGGTCACTGATCACCTGGGAACACATCCCACATATGTTGCGCACGATGCTTTGAGCTACCTGTGGAATCTCCCACACTGAGAGTCACGAGCTGCCAGTCAGAAGCACCCCCCCACACATGCTGATATTCACAAACGCCCACACCCAGACTTGACAGTATCTTTATTTTGCATTTAAATACACCATTCTAGTTTTGTATGTAGGGAAAACTGAAAAGACCATAGCTATGTGGCTACAGAATGTTTTATATTTCAAGGCATTTTGTCTTCAGTCTGTGCCGGAATAATAATGTGATATTAGTCATTACAGCTCTGGGAGACATTTTTGTTTTATGTTGTGTTCTCAGCTGAGTGAGCCTGTTAGAAAAAGTTACATGTGACCAGGACCGTGACTAACCCTAAGTGACTCTCTTAGCCTGACCCCTGATCTCGGAGACAGCTGTTACTTAACTTTCTTTCAGAACCTGCCACCTGGAACTGAGAATGTTGGTGCGCTCAAACTCACCTATATTTCCAAGGTCAGTGGATCATTTTGCTTAGGGCTGAGAGGATGTGTGATGTACATTTTATAGGAGCGATAAAATGATCAAAGATAATAATTGTGTGTTTTCAAGAGCACATTAAAATAATTAAATTTGTAAATCTGTTTGAAAGCTGTGTTTTGTGGTGCCTTTTTGTTGAACTTTGTAAAATGTGTCATGTCATGTCATTATTCCAGTGAGGCAGTGAGTGCATTAGCTACTATAATGCATTTCTGTCTCCAAAAGCCCTGTGACGCTCCAGAGCCTCTACATTCTTAGACGTGTTCCAAGATGAAGTCTTTTTTTCCCATGCTACTTTTCCCTGAAAATGAAAGACAAGTTGCCAATGTTACCTAATCTAAAAGGAACTTTAAAAACTGCCACTTGAGATTCACATTACATTAGCATCCAGAATAAAATTAAGCGAAACTTCTAACATTTCTCTGTGCTGTTTTCTTATCAGAAAAAAAGGTGTGAAACTAGCATATTGGTCAATGTTAACATGTTACTCAGACAGCATAACCTCAGTGATGTTCTGCTGGATGCTGTCAGCAGCCAGTGTCTTGAGACTGGAGAGGAGTGTGGGGTTGTCCACTGACACGATATCTGAATAACACATTGATTTCACACCCATGTCAGTGTGAGGTTATCTTGAAGATCTGCGTGAACGCTGAGCCCAGACAAAGCTCCTGCTCATACTAATGCCGTCTTTCTCTCCCTGTACAGGTCAGTGATGCAACAAAGCAAAGACCAAAGGCAGAATTCTGCTTCGGTGAGTATCCAGTAAAGAACTTGTGACTTTCACTTCTCCTTTCTGTTTCATACTGTGTGATCTCTTGGGTCATTTTAATCTTTCTGGAAATTCTGCAGGTGTTCACTGGGAGAATTCTTTCAGATACAGAAATACGGTATACCATAAATAGTCAGTTTTTAACAGAATTTTAAGAGAAAGAATTGCACATGTTGAGCACATGGTTTTAATGTAAGATGACCAATGTTTTAGTCCCAGAACTATGCAAGTGGGTGTCTTGTTCTGGATGAATGTTTCTGTAATGAAATAGTGGCGTCAGCAGTGTTGTTGGATGATTTAGAGTTTAGTATTTTTTAATCAGAAACAAATTTGAAATCAGATTTGCTTTGTTCCTCGGATTCCCTAATATCAGGCTGACTTGATCCAGTCCCTAGGGACAGTAAACATAAGGTTTTGTATAGTTGCCTTAAAATCATCCTTAGATACTGACCTAGCTTCTACTATGAGTCCTGTGCAGGGGTTTGTGGGTACTCGGAGGGCACAGTGTTCCCAGCAGCCCCTGGTATTGATGAGAGCGCTGTTCCAGAGCACACCCAGGCTGGCATTGTTTTGAGTAAAGAAGGAAGCTTGAAGAAGTGGGCTAAGGACTGTTAGCCTGCTGTTACTGATACCGCCAACCTCTTCACCCCTTCGCCATTGTTCTCGAAGGCATGTGTGGTACAGTACAGCAAAAGTAAATCTAAAAAGTCTGATCTGAACTGACACAAGCCATATACTTTTCTGAACGTGCTTTAAAACTTTATTATGGTAGGAAGGGTCTCCACCATATTGCCTTACCCATTGTTTTGCTTTATATGGGGGCATGTTTGTGTCAGGCAGTTAATGACAGCAGCAAGTCCCCTCTTCGTGCTTTACTTATATGGCTTTATTTCCTTTTGGTTAGTGACCTGTTTTAGCTAATTCCTCCCTTTTTCCACATAGATTGTATAGTTCACATTAGGCACTTCAGGTCCGAGCAACTCATACTGGAAAGCCATAGTCCAGTAGGTCTAATAGGTCACTCTTAACTCATCAGTTTGTACAGACTTGAAACATGAGTTTTAACCAGTTGGTATGCTGATTGGTCTAAGTCATGAATGGTGAATTATTCAACTATCTAAATAACTTAGTTGAACATAGCATCTGCTTCAAAGTTCAGAAAGGAATTTCATTAAGTCTTCAGAAATGTATGATTTCAGAGTGACCTGTAAAACCTGCAGGTATTTGTGGTTTACTAACTTTTTTTGTATTGCCTACTATTCATGAGATGACGTCTAAGTTTCGCAAAATATTATAAGGTAAGATATGATCACTTTATTAGCCATATACAGTACAATTTATTGCACTGGGAATTTGTCTTTTTCGCATACCCCAGCTTGCTCTCCATGAGACACACAGGCACACAGATGGGGAGAGAAGCTTGGGGTCAGAGCGCAGGGTCAGCCATTGTACAGCGCCCCTGGAGCAGTTGGGGTTAAGGGCCTTGCTCAGGGGCCCATCGAAGTAGGATTCCTCTGCCGGCTGCAAGTTTTGAACCGGCAACCTTCCAGACACAGGTGTAAACTTAGCCACAGAGCCACTACTCTGCCCCCATATTATATATTGGCTTTTTTTCTGCTTGATGTTAAGAACTTGTTGTCCCTTACCAAAGCATGCTACCCATTTTATGAATGCTAAACCCAGACATTTAATGGTGCAGATGCTGCTGTTGAAAAAAGAGGCACCAGTTAAATGTAGTTTTGCACAGTTTGCTCGAGTTTATTTCATGTTGGGAGACGTGGGACAAAGGAAGCACTGGAGTAGAAAGCTTTGAAAGTTGTCATTCAGGCTCTCTCTCTCCACCTGCACGCAGGTCCTTTATCTAGACACACTGCAGTTACGCTGTGTTTGGGAGAGAACCAGTGCTCCAGGGCAGCTCAGATGTGACAGTTTCCTGTCTGGGGTGCTGTTGTTGAAGCGCCTTTTGTCTTCTTGCAGTGCGCTGCTGCATTCGCACTCAATTGAAGGAAGCACTACAGTGACCTGCCATTGACGGCGTTGTGTGTTTTTTTGCTCGAGTGGGGGGAAATCTCCTTCTCCTTGGCAGGATGCTGGCATCCTCATCGGAACCCAAATCCAAAACCCTGGGATATTTATAGATCACGACTTGCATGCCCCATTTGTTTTTTTTAAGAAAAGTTCTAGTGTTCATCACCCTTTCTCGATTGCCTTATGTTACAAGGCCTTTTGATTCTTTCTGGGAAAACACAACCTTTTTTTTTCCTCTCTTCCATTTCTTTTACCGGAATAAACCCAAAAATGATGGCTTGCCCATGATTCATGGTTCCGACTTGTCACCCGAGCACAGATGAAAGCACTTCTCCTTACAGCAAGAGGTGCCAGCTTTTACTCAGGGGAGGGAGTAGAAAAAGGGGAAAAAAAACAGCAAAGACCCATTTTGCTCCTGCTCTGTGAGTGAAGCATACTGCTGGAATCTGTGCGTAATCATATCCTGTTGTGAGTCACCCTCTGCTCTCACTTTGTTTATATAGAAGCTCGTCTTTGTATGAACTGGATCGTGCTGGGTAGGGGCAAAGAGGGGATGAAGTTTTAAAGCACAATTGATGAATTTAAATTGTAATGACTTTACATTTTCACATGCAGCACAAGTTCTTTGCTTAGAAATACCAATCTTTGGTTGTATTTTGTTTCTTGTGTGAATGGACACTTTTTTCAGAGAGTTTGGAAGAACAACTCCTTGAAATGTACTTTAACCTTATTAAGGGTTTAAATCCCCTTTTCACTTTCGCCTCATCTCCCAGTGCTGACTTCTGATGGTCCTGGCCTGTGTTCCAATGGCTCTGACAAAAGGCCTGTTCTTTAAACTTGGGCTGTAGGTCTTTGTCTCTGGGTGGTGTTATGTGTCTGATAAAGAGGAGATTACCCCTTCCTTGCTTGCTCCTTCACTCCTCACTGAGGGAGTGAAAGTTATCGCCTCAGAGAATGATGTCTGGCCAGTACTGCAGCAATAAATGCTGTGCGGGGGAGGGGGGTCAATGTGCATTAGTGCACGTTCAGAAAGAATGAACGTATTGTGTAGAAAAAAAAGCAGCTCTGCAGAGCACACAGCGTGACAGGGAGAATGAAATCTATTCTTTCATGATAAGTCTTAATAGATGCTGTTTTCATTTAGTTCATTTTTGCGGGTAGCTGGAAGAAGAGAGACAGTGAAGGACACTTCAGAACTGCACTCTGTATGTGGACTTTATTGACCCCAGACTTGAAGGTCTCAGTCATAAACAGGTCCAGCTTTATAAGTTTAGCCTTAACAAAATAAGCAAAAAATAATTTTAGACTTTCAAAAAAAGTGATACAGAAACCTGAAACTGCTGAAAATCTCATATGATAAAATGTTCCCAGGTGACTGAAAACAGAGACTTGAAAAAGGCCTTTTCTATTTTCAGAACTGCTTTGCATGGCAAAATGGTTCCTCACATATGTGGGTGGACATACAAGTTAAGAATGCCTTTTTCTTTAGCGTGCCACACAAGGGTGAAGCTGGGGCCACTATACAAAACTGGGCTTTATGGCCAACTGGACAGAAGGACCAGGCACAGTTCAACAGTTCCCTTTCACATTAGTCATCGTTTTTAATCCTCTGGATGTTGGCCTTTTTTCCCAGATCTTTAAAGTTTAGTTTTCCAGATGAAGTTTATCAACTTATAAAGTGTCATTATGTATTGGTACATTGCAGTACTGTCTTTTTTTGTTCTTATTTCTGAAAAGAATGCGTGCAGTACAGGCAGAATTATTTTTATTTACCTCCTGTAATTTTCCTACATGCTCAAACCTTGTTAGTTCTAGACTGAAATTAAAATTCAAGTTTTATTGACATGAATGATGAATTACGGTTGTATCAAATCAATGACACTTTTAACATTTAAAATGGAAACATTATAAATTGAGAGGCTCACTCTGTTTCTCAGGCTGTCACCGGCCATCGAGTACTGTACTGCCAACTCTGAGTCCCCCTTGTACCATCGGATTGGAAGCAGTTCTGATTCTTATAGGATTGCGAATTCTGGGGGTTTGTTTATTTTAGGAAATAATTCTAAGCGGCATATCATAAAGTGCATCTCTTTCTCTGTTTCTCCCTGCTGGAACTGGGAGCACAGCCTGTCCTCTCTGAACAAGCAGATTTGCCTCTGTCGTTCCGTTTCCTTAGCCAGGCTGGGGTTGGTCACTGAGCCTGTGCGTTGTAAGGGTCAGCTTCTCACCCTGTTGAGGTACTCGGCCAACGTGCGTTGTCTTTAGGTTGTTGTAGCTTTCTGGTTTGTGTTGTGTGCGAGTCCCAGTAGGTGAGGGTATATTTGACTTGTGCTGTGTTTTGGGTGACTCTGATTTACGGTATTTTAACAGTGTTGTCCTGAGTCTGACTTGTCAGGCTGGCTCTGGGCAGTGAGCTCTTGTCTTGGTAAAGTGGGGCCTTGTGGGGGTAGGAATTCTGGTCACTGATTGTTAGACATAGCCTATATTTTGTTTTGTTCTATGTATTGTTAAGCAGTGGGTATTGGCCTAATTCTGCCCTGGAGGTATTGTTTTATGATTTTCTCTGTGCATAAAGAATGTTTTACAATCCTCTGAGTGGGGATTCTATGGGGTGATTGTCACATATTGTGTAATCCTGGTCAGGCATTGGGCCCCACACTTCACTGCCATACAGTGCAGTAGGTTGGATTGCACTTTCAAGATACTTTCTGGTCCTACAACATCCATGGTCCTGTATGATTTTAGTTTGCTCAATATCTGCTTATCATGACAAATTTCCTAAAGTTCTGTGAAGTTTGTTTCTAGACCCCTGTCTTGGATCTAAATACTAGCTCTTTATTCTATGCTGGTGTCTTCTAAGCCACCCACAGGCAGAAGAAGTGTTGTATACGTGGCAATACTGATAAATATAAGCATCCGTTTTTATGGCTTCATTAAAAAGGTGGAATTGGAAAATGGGTAAAAGTTTCATCCATCTGCCATGTAGGGTCATGCACAGTGTATTGTATGAATTTAGAAGTTCTTTTTGCCAAAAGTAGAAAGTATGACTGTTTTTGGGGTGGTGAAGGAGGGGAAAAGCTCTCTTTCATGTAGGTGATGCACTCATACACTGGTTGAGGTTCATCTTAATATTAGCTTTTCAGGCAAGATATAAACATGTTTCACAGGGAACGTAGCCTGCAGCATGAGTGTGACTTTGCAAGCAATGTTTCAGAAATATATAAACAGACATGTCATTAGAGTGTGTGCTGTGATGGGGCAGTGAAGATGTAGAGTCATGCATGATTATTAAGCATTGTTGCAGGAGTTCTTTTGTTATGTTTACTTGCCTAGCAGAAATAAAAATAGAGATTCACTCTCTACAATATTGCCCTTCCATGGTTCAGTCCTTAAGCTCCAATCCATTATTTCTTCACACATCAAGTGCAACAGAAAAAGATTTTTAAAATGATTAAATCACACTGTGCCATGCCTTCTTCTAGTTTGTTGTGGCTATAAGAATAAGTGGTGGTGATGTCGGGATCTCTAACATGCTCTTTAAATGGAGAAAAAAGCAGCCTGTGCAGATTTATTGAACCCGAGGAGACTAACGGTAACGTGACAGCTCAGAGTTCTCCAGGAAGTGACAGTTTGCAGTTTCTCAGGTGGCGGTTCTCAGGTTCTTTCTTAGTTGTGTACAGGTACATTCTAAAATCAGGGGCTCATGCTAGCTCCTAGCTCAATGAGCATTGAAAGAAATGACCTGAGTGAACATATTGTATTAATGTTTTCTTTGTAAATGTATGAACAGCTACACTTTAAAAGTCCATGACTCTCCTGTCATTTTGAGGTTGTGCATTGATGGGTCTGGAGTGTGACCTAGAGCTGGAGAGTAGAAGAGGTGATGAATGACCTTTTTTCCCCTTTACACAAATGTGGGACATAGAGACACATTACGAGCAGTTTTACCCTGTATGAAAGGCTCTGTGCTGCTCGTGGCTTTCTGGGTTTCTAAAGCAATTAGTTGTGCTTCCCTGTGGATAGGCTGCTCAGCAACCAGGAAAGTTAATTGGGAAAAACACTTAAGTGGTTTTTAACAAGCTCCATGGTTAGCTTCGTTAAACAAGCTCCTCTAATGAGCACCTGTCAGCAGCTGGGTGATTTTTTATTTTTCTCTTTTCTTTCTCTTTTCTACAGTCATCAATGCAGGGATGCGAAAGTTCTTCTTGCAAGCCAATGATCAGCAGGACCTGGTGGAGTGGGTGAATGTTCTGAACAAAGCCACTAAAATCACGGTGAGTGTTTGCACAGGGAATCTTCTTTGCATCACATGCTCAGAGATGTTCAGGGCTAAGAAACTGACAGGAATATTTGGACTCAATGCTGTTACTATTACTGTTGTTTGTGTCTCTCCCATCCCTATCTTTTGTTTTTTACTTGGCATAGCTCTGGTTTTGAAGGATATATTCCAGTGTTACCTCTGCATCATACACAAGCCTTCCCACTTCCTGTGCAGGACCACCCTTGAATCTAGAGCAGCCAGGAAACTCTGATCCTCTGAAACCTATTGCATCATTGTTATGTTTATGTCACTGACTGCACACACCTCCCCCTTCTCCAGTCCATGTTATTTTTTCAGACAGGTCCTCCCTTGTTAGCCGGGCTGTGTCCATGTAATCAATTTCTCTAACATTAACAGATCACTCGTGTCCAGAGCGCGATGGAAGCCGACAGAGCTACAGAAGCCCATTGATCTAGGCTAGGCAGTAAGCACTGTAACAAGCCCCAGAGGCACCATGGCACCGAGAGACCTGCTACTGTTATACAATCCACTGAAGCTCAGGACACTGATGTGCAATGCTATCAGCCACTGAGGCTATAAATAGAAGACAATCCAGGGCTTCCACAGTGAAAAAGATGCACAACATATTGCAAAGAATAGGCAGAGTGTTTTTTCAGCTGCTTGCCCACTCTTCCTTTTAGGCCACAGCAGCAGTAGCTCTCTCCCTCCAAGCCTGGGTCCTCCTCTCTGTTCCCCCAGATAATCGCTATTGTTCAGACAGGAGCACAGAGTGTAAGCCACTCTGAGGTCAAAGACAAATGCGTCTGCTCTGTGTCCCCCCCCAGTGTCCGGAAACATTTGAGCGTAAGGATTTAACGGGCAGGTCTGTTAAAATATTTGTTCTCACTTCAAATAAAATGCCACAGACAACTGAGATTTCAGTGTGTAATCGCAAATGACAATGACACAGATGTGTTGTCAGATTTTGTACAGATTCCAGTATCAGCCATGGCTGTCATAATGTGATGTAATTTCTGTTTATTGTGAGGCTTCATCCTTTACAGTAAAAAATCAATTTATCCAATTTCTCTTATTTTCTGAACAGGAATTTCTTTAAATTTAAAATGAGCATCATTTACTGGATCGTTTGGAGCTGTGAGTCAGCTTGTGACTCATTATTCTTTATTATGCTATTTTCTTTGTGGTATGATTATAGTTTGGTTGTTACAAGGAACTGAAGTGCATTGGAATTGAGTCCCACTGTTCCAGTATGAACTGTTGCTGTAGACGGGTGGCCCTGGATGCCTCAGACAGGTTAGCTAGCTAAAGCAGGGAGCGTGATGGAGGCATTCTCTGGGCTGTATAGGTGGAGGAGCAGAGAATACAATATTCACACAAATCAAAATATACAGGAAGAACAGCCTTCTCTCATTTGTAGGTGTTCTTGCGTTCACACTGCAAGAGATGTTATCTTATGGTTTCTTGCCTAGAGTACTCTTCTATTGAGCATCCACATCTATTCTATTCTCTACAAAAAAGGACCTTGTCTTTGCATGGCGAGTTTAGAGGTCTTTCTCCAGCTTGAGAAAACCCATCTCTGTTGGCATGGCCTTGCTGGAGCCTTGTGTTACACATGCAGTTTGTAATGCAGAGAGGCAGAAAAGGCACACTTACAGATAAATAAGGTTGTTTACATACCTCTCTTAGAGCCTGTTACTCTTCCCCCATTGGCTTTAAGAGCTGTGCATAAAGCAACAATTTATTTCTTCCAGTCACTCATTTCCTTCCACAGACTCTGTTCAACCCCCTCGAGACTCTTGGAAGGAGTGATTTTCTATGCTTTCCCACACACAACTTAAAGTTCTCTGCATTCTTTCCACTGTGCCACCTATGGGAAACTTTATGAAGTCTCTCAATTTCAATTTTTTGGTAAACTTTAGGAAAGTGTGGCTTTTGGTTGTGCAGTGTCTAGTCACTTGTCTTAGTTTTGATCTGAATGAAAGAACAGTTGCCAGACTGAGGTTTCATGACCTGACCTGCACTCTTTCAGGCTTTTGTTAAGGCATTTGTTGGAACCAACTGATTCTATCTGCCACAGGTGCCAAAACCATCTGATGTGCAACAAAACTCAGAGAACCAAAAAAGCACCATAGAGGGTGTTGGTGCCAAAAAGCAGGTCTCCTACAAAACGGAGATCATCGGGGGCGTACCCATTATAACCCAGACACAGGTAAGTTAAGTACACCAGTTTGAACATAAGACCTTCATTATTAGTTATTTAATCTCATTAGACTTGTGAAATTTGTCATCTTGTTTAAAATAAAGCAATAAAATAGACAAGTTAAGTTTTAACGTTTTATTTTATTAAATGGTTTTAAATTTCATGCAATTAAAAATATACTTTACAACACTGAATACAATGTATATAGCTTTGCTGCATTAAAGGTTTATAAAAATATTTCACTCAGCTTTTTCTGTAGGCTCGTAATTAAAGTTCCTCCTTGTTTCACTATAAGGTGTTGAGTACTGTATATAGGATACATCAATGTTACAACTAAACAAAATCAAAGCGTCATTGTATAAGTAGACCTTTGCAAATGAAGAAACTGACCTTTCTGCAGGAATATGCAAAATAACCCATTGAGCCATGTTATGAGTATGAAAATGAAGAGAGCTTATCAGGTGCAGAGAGAAATTATCTGTATGAGGACATTTTTCCTGCCTTTTTATCCTTGTTCAATTCTAAGCAGTCCTGTTCTAAAGAGGGTCAGGTGTGTGTTATTCTCCTAAATGTGTAATATGTATTTCTCCCTATAAAGGCTGCTTGCAGACTATATTCAATGGTCTTGCGCTTTGGCAGGATACAGACAAGTTAAGAGCTGCAACTGGGCTATTAAACCAAATCAAAGGTTTAATAGCCAAAGTTCTATGACCAGTGTATCCCTCACACGTTTCTATTTCTTTTTAAATGATATACTAAACACTGCTGTAAACTAATAACTTTAAGAGGCCATTTTAAAACAGTTCGAATGTTCAGAACTATGAAAATATCGAATCCATATTATAGAATGACTGTACCCTTGAGGTTTTTATGACAGTTATAGCAAAAATAATGGGGTGCCATTAGAGAGGTGAAAAGATATATTAATTTTCACTTTAGTCCCTTACCTTGGTGTGCTGGGAATATTTAGCCGATCTGTCCTGAAACCATCTCAGCAAGTGGACACTGAGTATTGGAGCCTTAGTTTGTGTGCAGGCATTCAGATGTTCATTGTTTCAAAGGGACAGCTAAGCGAATTCTTTCCCAAAATAATTTAAATAGCACTAATACCAAAGACTATACAACCAACATTCCTGCTTTCCAGGAGTCTGAAGGTATATTTACTTTAGTATTATACATTTTAACTTTTGGTCAGTTAGTTTTTTTCATTTGGATAGTATGCTCTGCTTGTTAAACAAGTATTTAAATTCATATTCTTCTGTGTCCTGTGTGCAATCTTTTGCAATTTTTGGACAACTTGCTTGAATAAAAATCACATAGCGTTAATTAACTATGAGATTTGACTTCATCATAGATCTTAGCTTCTCTAAGGGGTTTGGGCTGCACATGTCTTTTCTTTGAGCTCCCTGACAGATGTTGATCAGCTGTGTTAACAGGGCTGTTGGCATGTTGCCCATGTGGCAGACAATTCTTTGGCTCAGATTGTTGCTGTTTGTGTCTCAGCTTGTGTCTTTTGAAATTGAGTCTCATCTGTGCTTCTCTTGTTCCTTACTGTTTCTCTACTCTTTAAGTAAGACTCGTGTGCCTTTGCCAGATGTTGGCCTATGTATGTGTTCCCCACTACAGCAGGAGGGAGGCGATGGTCAAAATGGAGCAGACAGGGGTGGATTGAAGAGGTCCCACAGCCAGCTGCCCTACTTCATGGGAAGGCCAGCTCAGGACCAGGCTTTGATCAAGGCTGGCTACTGTGTCAAACAGGGGGCTGTGGTGAGTTGACTCCGGGCCCATCTTCACGTTCCTGCTACTGTGATGCTAAAATGACATAAATATATGGATACAGTTCAAGTTGTTACTGCTAACTAATGCTTACTCAAGCTGGGATAAGAAAAAGGTGCGAAATTTCTTTTTATGTGTTTCTATTATCTGTACCTTCAGATGAAGAACTGGAAAAGAAGATATTTCCTGCTCGATGAAAATTCAGTGAGCTACTTCAAATCAGACTTGGTAGGTTTATATTTATTTTTCTGTGAAATCCTTTTAAAGGCAAAGAAAGAGGAAAAGGGAGAGATGGTCATTTTAAAGTTACTTCCTTAAGGTATTTGTAACAGTGCCCCCAAAATATCAGAATTCAGACTGTTTCCTTGCTGTGGAAAAATACTGGTAGGTCATTATCAGACAAAGAGGAGACCTTAGCTAATGTATTGCAGGAACATCTCTTGTAGTACTTTTACAGGTTCTCTGGAAAGAGCTGGCATGGTTTCAAGACTATTTTAGTATTCCTGATTGCTCAACCTTCGTCCAAATTGTTTAGAATAGCTTCAAACTCCCTAGAGTGTCTTATACATTTGGTATAAGGGTTAAAATTAAATATCTTACTCTGAAAATTAAATGCGTTCCTCCATTATCAGCATGAAAACTTTCCGCCTTAGATGTCAAACCCCTCTGCCCTGCACCTTTAGCTGTACGTCCGTGGACAATTGGCTAGCAAATGTATGCTTGTGATCCTCAGGTTTGCAAGAAACAAGTATAACAACCTCTCTCCTCTGCACACCCCCCTTGCATTGAACATAGATCATTGAAAATAAAAGCATTTCTAACAATACACAGTGCATTTCTACAGCATAATTTGAAGACGTGCATGTTTGGGTAGGAAGACATTCCTTATCAACTCTGAAACCTGGCTTTCTTGCCATGTTTTTTGGTTTTGAACTTGTGGTTTTTCCTGACTACTTTTTATTTCACTTTTACATGGATGCTGTCAACATGCCAGGACACCACAGAAAACCTTAGCCTATTAAACGACTAAGACCCACTCCAAAGCACCATAAATTCATGCTTAATTTGGAGATTAACGGCCACATTTTTCCCTTTACATTATAATCTCAATTTTGCTGTTTCCAGAGTTCACATTTAAAATTCTGACACTGATAGTTACCACTTAAAAATAATCTTATTGAGATGCTAATTGCAAGGTCTGCTGCTGTTTTAGGTCATTTCCATTCGTGGTAATATAAAGAGTCTTTTAACAGTCCAAATACATTAGTTTATCACACTGTCTTGTGGTTAGGTGTCATTGAAAGTAATGTACATCTTTGATCATGTTTTTATCAGTATCCATAATGTATAGTAAATTTCTGTCTGTGCAACTGTGTGAAATGTGCATTGTCCCCCTAGACGTCAGTGTACAACAATGCATAAAAGGCAATGGTTTGTTCATTTTCTTGTGATAGTAATATGTAGCACTTATTAAGCCATTCAGTCTCATCCGACAGTTAATCTATTTTAACAGATCAATATTCATTTTAATCGATAAGTGTTAGTATCCAATATTTTAAAAGATAGTGAATTCCGAAATGTCCATTTAAAGAACTTTTTCAAGGAAAAGTTGTCAATAACTTAGATCCCTTGAAGTTCAGTATATTGTTTTGACCAGATCTTTTAAAGTGTGATGTAGAACCACTTTCTGATGCCAAGGAAACTCCTTCCCTCCTACAGTATGTACAGTACTGCTGTTATTAGTCTGTGAAGCTTGTTTTTGTTTCACCTGGCACAGAGCTTGAAATCTTATAGTAAAATGAATGGCTTCTTCTATTTGTCTGGATGCATCAAGCTGAAAGCTGATATGCTCACAGCACTGTTTCAACATGCTGGGAGATGTGCCATGAAATTCCGTTCATTGTTGGGTTTTTTTCATGTGTGAAGAAAACTTCACATGTTGCAGCATGTTAGTGCCAGAGACACCTCTTTGTCAATAGTTTCAATAGCAGAGGGTCTGCTGTTTTGAGAGTTCCAATTATGTTTCTTTCTGGGACAAAAGAGTATGTCTTGACTAGTGAAAATAAAGCAAATGAGTTAATGCAGGTGTAATTGAGGGCAGAAGATGTCTTTTTTGTTATTGTTCCAAATTAATGTGAAAGTTACTGTACTTTATGAGAAACTTTTGAAAGGGCAGCATGGTGGCATGTGATTAGCACTGTCGCCTCACAGCTCCTTGTACCTGAGACTGGCCTGTGATGTCTTCTGTGTGGAGTTTGCACGCTGCTTGGTTTTCTCCAGGTGTTCTGTTTGTTCCCACTGCAAACTAGATACCTATGTGTTACTTGATTTTTAAATTGTCCACATGATGGGCTGTTGTCCCATCCGGGGTGCAGTCCCACCTTGTGCCCTGTGCTTTCAAGATAAGCTCTGGGGTGCTCTGACCCTGACCAGGGGTAAACATCCTTCTGATAAAAGATGGATGGAGTGGCTTTGGGAAAGGAAGCTGAAATATAATAAGGGAGAGAGAGGATGGAATAGGCAGATAACATTAATTCAACCATAAACTGGCCAAATTTGATTTCATCCCTCTTTGATGCCTAGAGTTTCTTTTTGTTCTGTTACTGTTAAAATATTTTTTGGATTCAGATACTTATTACTAGATACTCCTTTGAGATGCAGAACTTGCAACTCATTTACCAAATAATTTATTCTAGCAAAGGTCACTCATTGCTAATAATAACACACCAGGTTTTTTGTATCTAAAATTAATTTCATGTTCTTTGGATCTTTTATTGACAAAACACAGTAGGTTCCAGAACTATAAATAACAAAGTGAGACATCTTCAGCACCCGCTCCTACCTAATCTTGTTTCTTGCAGCCCTGGTATTAGTGTCAGATAGAGGGCAGATTAATTGCTGGTACCATAAAAAGAAAAGAAAATGAGTACCTAGGAAGTCTGCGACACTGCAACTCTTTTCACTTCCACCCACACACTTCTGACACGCTGCCATCTTGTGTGTGTGTAAAGGGAGTGGGTCTTGTCATGTCTCAATTATCAAGTGCAGTGATAATAAAAATATGGTTTTTGGAATTAATTTTCATGTTGAAGGTTTTTAGACCTAGAGGAATGTAGGAGAATGTGTTACATCCTACAGCAAATAAACCTTTGCAGATTTAGGCATCTCTTTATATTTCAGAAGATGAAGGATTAATATACTTTCCACACACGGCATAATTACTATTTCTGAAGATACTGTGCCAGCCAGCCCGAAGACTGACCATCTGGTTGAACTTGTGATATTTTTTTATATATTTGTTTATTATTAAATATTTTTAGTATTTATGATGTAGTTGTTCAGGTACTTAAACCTGGCTAAAACCTTTAAATTCTGCGCTGCTGCTGGATGGGGGCCTGTTTTTAGGAGGTCGAAGAGCTGGGATGAAGCTGTCACACCAGCTTGTCTGCTGTTTAATGAAACAAGATGCTGTTTACAGTCAGGCAGCATCTACCTCTAGTGTCAGCACAAAACCCCACAAAGAGATGCGCAGATCAGCGCCTATTTTTAGTCCCTCATTTGGGTGAATGTAAACAGCTCTCAAGGACGTGCGCTTCACTGTTTATTGTACCTTGTGAATTGCCAAAAACGCTCCACATAAGCTGATTAAAACTTATCCTGATTTCTAGGTAATCGTTTTCATCAATTGCATTGAAGGTGTGCATTATAAAGAATTCTTATTTTGTTACAAAAAAGATTTCATGCTCAATCTTGTATTGATGTCTATTTTAAGTTTCAAATACTCATTTAATTGCTTTTTTGCAGAAACATACTGGAAATTAGGTATTTCTTTTTTACTGCAGTCTTGTAGCCGATCTGTAGTATTATAGCCTTCTTTGCTGGTGCAAGACCGCAGCTCAACAACCCCTTTTTACAAGGCCTAGATCCTTCTGTGTGCTTCAGGGGTCCGAATCAGAGTGTTCAGGGGGTCAGGGTGCTGTAGATGTCTGACTTTCTTCTCTCTCCTTCAGGACAAGGAGCCCCTGCGCATGATCCCTCTGAAAGAGGTTCACAAAGTGCAGGAGTGCAAGCAGAGGTGAGTGTCTGTAATGTTACTGCAAAGGCACTTCACTCTTGTACCTGCTCCTTTCATGGATGAGGGAGGGATGCATCTTGGAAAAAGTAGAAATGCTGAGAATAATGAGGGGGATCTGGTGGTATGTAAGTGACTTTTTCTGACAAAACCAAAAATGTTGCTGTTCTGTCTATGTTGAATGCACTTTCACACTGTATATAGATACTTAGAGGAACAGTATTTTGATGCTTATAAACTTTTGTTTTTTTAGTGACATAATGATGAGAGACAATCTGTTTGAAGTTGTTACTACTTCTCGAACTTTTTATATTCAGGTAAGAAATGGAGAAAACAAAGTACCTGGATTGTCTTTGTAAAATCTGAAAATGTTCTGTCTTTTGAGAGACACGGATTCATTTCCAGAATGAATGAATGTGGATATTTGTACATCCTTACAGTACTTTTCCTGATACATTTTGTAAATGCCCTCCTCTAAAACTCTTGCCTGCCTTTGTCTTGCTTGTATGTTAATCCCCCCACCTACAGGCGGACAGTCCAGAGGACATGCACAGCTGGATCAAGGCAATCTCGGGGGCCATCGTAGCGCAGCGGGGCCCAGGGCGGTCGGCGGCAACCGTACGTATCGCTCTCCTGAGCCGAGCCCCGGTTCTCTGGCTCGGGGGAGGTTAAGGGGCAGGGGGCGCACAGACCAAAGGAGCTCCCTGTTACTGTCACTCATCACGTTGCCTGGTCTGCAGCTGCAGTCTGTGTGTGTGTGTGTGTAGAAGTATGACCTCTGTCAGCTCACTTCAGAATTTGTACTTGTGGAATGGTTTTAATACGGTGCCACTTTTCACTGCCATGTATTTTTTTTGTAAACAATTCAGGGATGCAAAGGTGTTTTTATACGTCCTCATCCACTGTTTGCATGTATGGTTATATATTTTATGAATGTACCTTTCGTAAGTACATATAAAATATATACTGTTCCTAGGCATGCAGACACAGTCATTGGTGGAGGGTGCAGCAGACTGCTTTCAGGTAGTAGGAGCCAGTCTCTCAGTGCATGAGAACCTGGGCCACCTGGAGGAGGTTGTCTGCGAGGGTCTTCTTCCAGGATCTATCGGTCTAGAAGCCTGCTGCTTGTTAAGGGAATCGGAGCACATGCAAGCCAGCCAGCTTCTCTCTGTCACTCTCTTTCTCTTGACTATTTTCTCTCGGCTTGGACGGCTCTCCTCAGTCTCCTCTAATTTTAGCTTTGCAATGTGTTGTTGCAGATGCGGCAGGCCAGACGGCTGTCGAACCCTTGTATACAGAGGTATACATCCCGAAACGGTGAATGCAGCACGTATGTGAGCTCTCGTGTCAGAAATGGCTTCTACATATTTTTTTTCTTTTGATGCGTAGATTGAATTAAAAAAACACACACACACAAGCGGAATAGAGTTTTAAGGCTTCCTGCTTACAAAGCAAATAAAAAAACCCTCATCTTTAATCTCTGCCCCACCCCCTGTCCTCCTGCTCCCTCACCCCATCCATCGTCAACCAACCCATTCTGACATCACCTGATAACCACAGGCTGCTCCAATCAGTCAGACTAACGCATCCCTTTTTCCAGCTCCCCGGGATTTTGCCTTTTTTGATCAGCTTAAACCTTCTGGTTTTTGGTGTCCTTCTCAGTGACCTTGTAAGCCAGCTGATGTTAAAGCCCCAGCCCTGAGATAAGGGTTGTGCTTCGTTTTGACCTACAGTCTCCCCCAGAGAGGATCAACATTTTTTTTTTTCCCCCACCAGGAAATATTCGACTTCAGCGCCCTTTCTAAGGTTCCAGTATGTTTCTGTATGTCTGAAAAGGAGTTTTTACAATAATAGATTCCGTGTATGTTTTAATGCCTCAACAGGCTCACCAAGGTACAGGAGAATTTAGATGTGCCACTCATCTCCTGTTTTTATGCATTTGTTCACTTTTCTAATTCCATTTTTTGTTTTAAATATAACAATGTTTTGAAGATGCGTTCCTAGTAGTTGCACAGCAGCTATTGCAGGAAGAAGTGATTTTGTTGTGCTTGTAGAAAAGAAGAGACTGGCACTAGTTCTGCAAATCATGATGAAAAACACCCCAGATACGACTGCCAGTTACTTTTTATACATGATATTATAAAAGCCAACACAACACATAGCACAGCCCTGAAACTAACCCCTTCATCACTATTTCTGCTCACCCTGTGACCATCCAGCATGGGAAAGCTTCATGTACTGGGTGCCAGCTGTGCTCCCAGCTTCTGGCTCCTTGCTGACTGCTGCTTTGCTGACCAATAGAGATGCAAAGTAACTTCTGAACTCCTTTGTCCATCTCCTATGCATGGCTGTTTACCAGAGTTTGTAATCTGCATGCATGGTGCTCAGTAAGTCTGGAGCATGGGTCAGGGGTTGTAACTAAAGGATTAGTAGATTATGAATAAAGTTGACAATTGATTTTTTTATTTCTTTTTATTCGTGGGTAATGATAATTTTAAATATAAAAGTTTCACTGCCCATTATTTGTGCTGCTGAATCAAAAGCAGCTGCAAATTTTTGTTCTGAGGAGGAAAGATAAAGGAGCAAGATTTCTAAAAAATAGTTTCTCAGGGTCAGTAAAGAGGAAACCAATCCCTAAAAACCTTTTCAAATCCTAAAATTTCAGGATTTGTCTTGGTGTCCCGGATTATGATTGAGATGGTCTTGTTTTCTTTATAATTCCTGCTGGTGTACAGCAGCATCAAGGTCTTGAAGGTATTCAGTGAATGGGTTGTTAATAAGTAGAAGCAACCATACAGTCATTGTGTAATGTAGCTGCTAAATATGAATAAATACAAAGAAGTGACTGCTTTCACTTGTACCACAGACTACCACAACCATTAACCAATTTAATTACACTTTACCACCTCCAGAATGGAAAGTAAAATAATGCTAACAGTAGTGACAGTGCATGATATTTTATACATAATACAGGTAGCATTGGTTTTAATTGAAATACTGTTATAGCATTCATAAAAGAGGTGGAAAGGTGGGTGAAATGAGTGGGTTTGTATATCTTAGTAAAATAAATTGAACTATTGAATTTGAATTGAATTTGAATTTTTTATTGTATTTAAGGATTACACGAGAAGAACGTGCACACTGGTTTTCCTTAATCAATTTAATTAAAACATTGTCTAAAATTTGCACTATTTTGTACAAATGCCAGTGTTTTATACTTGAGATTCCTGGATCAATTAGCCACTGAGCTAGATGGGCAGAGTGGCCTGTCATTTGTAGCACTTCTAATATTCATTCTCTGGACTCACTAAACACAGCATAGTGGCTTCCAAAGTGACACCTATCATGCCCCAACATAAAACATAAGTTTAGCAAGATCCTATTTTTTTTAACAGTACTGAGTACTAAATATAAAATATTTTACCTCACCTTTAAACAATGTGGATTGACAAGAATTTTTAAGGCAAATCATATATACAGTACAGACAGTGCTTAAATTTGTTAAAACATGTTTGATACAATTTGCAACAATCGACAGTGTGGAGATAACTTTCAATTCAGCTGAAAGTATGTGATACTGTAGCTCTATTGCAGTGCCCATTACAGCTGACAAATCGAACACTTTATCGGTTCAAATTGGACAACTTAAAATGAAACCTTGGCATTTATGCGGGCAGGAACATTTTTTAAAGAATTGTGTAAAAATAAATAGATAAAGATCTGGTAAATAAGATTGGACTCAGCGTTCTTTAATTTTTACATCCATTCCCTTCCAGAGCAGGATATGTTTTGACGAAATTTCACACAGACTAGCTGTTGAGACTCCCTGAGCTAGTGGGACTTTGTACTTTCAGTCCCTGGATTTTGATACTGAAAAAGGGTGCAGGATCCTGGACAGGATGGAAAGGCACAGCATGCTGGCGAGAATCCTGGGCCTTTTGACACGGGACTTTACTGGAGACTTTGTTGACCTCTGAAGGAAGAGGACAATTAGATTTCAATTACTATTAGTGATCATGCACCTAGTGAGAGAATCTAACCTGTACCATGTTTATTTATTCTTCTTTCCCTAGGAAAATAAAGTACAAATCGATGTACCTTCTTTGGAAGGGTTTTCAATGAACTGCATGCCCTTTTTTGTTCGATATGCTGCTGGTGTTTTTGTGCCTTCCTAGCAGGAGCAGACTACAGAAAATGGATTATGGTTATTGTAGCTTCATCATGGGAATCATCTTTATCACATTTTATCATTTGACAAAAGCCTTTTTGAATGTGAATGTCGGTATTTTGCATGGCTCCCCGCCTTCATGTCCTTCCTTATTTACTTTGCATCATGCTGCCTCTTTGAAAACATTTGTAAAAGCATTAACCTTTTACCTCCAAGGCAGCTGTGCTATCTTTGACAAGTCTTTTGTGCATTGTCTGCTTTTCATTTCATTGTTTTCTCTGCAGTGTGTTGCATGGTTCCCTTCTCTGGCAAGAAATCGAGCATTTCTCATGTGCCGTGCTGAATGTGACCTTGTGAATAACAGTCGAGGTCTTTCAGTGAGTGATGGACAAGGCAGTTGTCAGATGCTTGGGGTAGAGAGATTTGTTGGCAATTAGGTCATTTATTGTGTATTGGGATATACAGTGATGTATATTGATTCTATTTATGTGATTCTAGAAATCTAATTTTTATTTCTTAAAATAACTTTGTTCTTCAGAGTTTTCTAACTTAAGAAAGATTAAGCCACGAGACCTAGTGAACTCTGTTTCTACCACATACCATAAATTAATAAAGCTGGAAAAAATTAGGTCTGGACTGATTCTTCTTGCTGCACCATACGCTCTTTGTGCACAAGCAGAGCAGGGTCCACTGTGTGAAGAGAAAGCAAGCAGAATATTTGTCCCTTTGGCATTCTTACAGGTCAAGTCAGGCTCTAGCTAGGCAGGGTCGAAAAGTAAGCTAAGCATAGTCTCTTACAGTGAGGTAGGAGGGATAAAATACTCAGGTGTCATCATCAGGTTTGTTACTTATTTTTAAATAAACTAAAGATTTTTAATATTTTTTTACAGGAAGTTGAACAATGTAGTGTTTTATACCTGTTTTTTTTTTTAATTTGCCATACTAATAAAGGTTTTGCAACTTTTGTGGTTTTGTCTGGTTTCCTCTTAACATTTAATCACTAACCTGAAACTAATTGATTTTGAGGGTGAAGATTTGGTGATTAAGTGTTAGAGGCACCTGTCAAGATCAAGGACATTTTTTTTAACACTAACATCAAATTCTATCGGTTCTGTCAGCTAAATTTCTTTCACTCTGATTAAAAAGTGAGTGTTTCCCTTGTTGACAGGCGGTGATATTATTGAACATGCAGTATTCAATGGCATACAACACCTGAAGATTCATTATTTGCTGGCGGCTGTGCCCTGCTGCTGCTCACTGTTCCTCGCACTCCAACCCTGTGCTGAATACCGATGCTTGGTGACCGAATGATGCAGTGCTTTGCTGGAGCAGAGCATGTCTCTTTATTTTGGTCCCTGTGTGCTGATGCTTTTGCCTTGTCTTTTTCTCTCTCTCTCTCTCTCTCTCTCTCTCTCTCTCTCTCTCTCTCTCTCTCTCTCTCTCTCTCCTTTTTGTTTTTCAGAGAGTAAAATCTGACACTGAAATACTAACATTCCAAAAATGAGTACTACCACTGCTACTACTACCACTCCTGCTACAGCTGCTGCTGCTACAGCGCGATGACTAAGTGCTGTGCTCAAGTGTCTCACTGACTGTGTTTCTGTGTCTGTGCCGGGCACACCCTACTCTTTGCAGGAGCACGGTGACCGTCCCACACCCTCAACCTTCTACTGCAGTGACCAGGGCCCGCCCGTCCCTCGCTCGCCCCTCTTTGCAACGCCAGCCTACCCACAGTCCTCTGTTCCCGAGCCCCGCAGCACCTCGACCCCACACCCTGTCCACTCACAGCCTGGCCTGGGAGAACGAGGACTTCATGAGCCTGCTGCCCAGACCCAGCCTGCAGAGGGCCAGCCGCTCCAGGCTGTCACTGCAGGAGACACGGCTGCCCAAGTGAGGGATGCCTCCCGCTGGAGATCCCGAAGGCCTAGTAGCGGCAGCAGTGACGACGCCCCTCTGGAAGCTCTGGGTATTGATGATACTAACCTGCCGGTCAGCGAGGTCTGACCTCTATCTCTTGCAACCCTGTGTATGGCAGTGGGCAACAGGTGTGGGAGATATGATTAGCTCCAACAAAAGGGTCCAGTGCCAGTTTCCTTGGACTGGAAACTGAGCAGAAGAAAGAAGACCTTTAGGCTTGGGAATGGAGGACATGGACTGGACTAGCTGGGACAACAAGGCAGTAACACAGAAAGATTTACTGAACCCATTTTCTTGTACTTGTTTCTTAATCTGCATCCACCTTTCATCTTTACTGAAACACGAGAATTTAAGTTATAAGCTGTTCTTAAAGGTTAAATGTGAGCTTGAGGAGAGAAAGCCCTGCAATGCCCAACCCTGCCAGAAGAGGGCATCATGGGAGACCAAGCTGAATCTTGCACAGACACCCAGGGGAAGTTATTTTTTGCTTAAGTCTCCCATACCAGATACTCTTAATTTAGGGTTGGGGCAAAAAGCTAAAAGGTTACCTAAGAAAGCAGCCACACAGAAGAAAGCTTTTATACTTTTACCAGGTTTTGGCAGGACTTGGTTCATTTTTGCTAGAGCGCTGACCTATGTCATGCTGAAGGGCAGTTTCTGACTAGATTCCTCCTCCACATTGTGACTCTCTCCTTAGCTCTTTTCTCAAGGACTTTCCAGACCCCAGCAAGTCAGATCTAGTAACATGCTAACATTTTAACCCAAAGATGTTCTTTCTTGTAGATGCTGTTTGCTTTGTTGTTTTTTTCTTGAATTGTTGGAAATTCAAAAGTATTGCCACACAGAGTGGAAATACGTGTTTTAGCAGTGGCTGAAAAGCTTAGAGTGTACCAGTGCACAAGATTTTAGTTTGAAAGCTATTACCAGTCTGTTTAATTCTGTTGGTTTTGTGTACAGCAATGAAATTCAGTTATGTGCCCCATGTTCAGTGCTTCAAAGGGAAAAGGGTAATGTGATAAAAAAAAACATTCTTCTAAATGTAGATTGTTTAGTGTGGAATAGTGCATTGTAATTTCACTTGGATCCTCCAGAACTTTAGAATCTGCCCTTTAAATTCAAAATTGTTCTTCAGTCTTGCTGAATTTTGAGATCTACAACACCCTAAAAACTGTGGCTTCAGTTGAAAGTAGGTTATAGACCTATCATATGGCTCCCTAAAAATGACAGGAGATAAGAGGCTGAGAATGATTTTGGTTAAGAGTCAAATCATTGGCTCTTTATAGGTTTGCTACAGTACTCATGCTGCAGGATGTAGCCCATTTTATGTGTTGCCTGCTGCTTGTGATAATGAGGTTTTTCTCTCTAATCCCTTTTTCAGTCTCACCAAGTGCTCACAGCTGTTATTTTCTGATGGAATTTATTTTTAACTTATTTATCAATTAATTACATCTCCAAAGCCAAATTACAAGATTTTAACAAGCAACTCTGCATATTACTTCAGAGAAATTGAGTAAATCTAATCATTAAAAAATGTTTGTACCCTATAGATCATTTAACAGATTTTGGTATTTTTTTTAGTCTTTTAAAAATTATTTGTTCAGTTCAGGAGCTTGGCTTTTGATTGATTAATTCCTTGGGGCTCTTGAGAGCAGTTGTTCTCACTCTCCGTTGCAATGACACTACCAGGGACTGCAGTGATGTCCCTTCCTGTGAATGACAGCTCTGCAGATGTGCCTGTCTTCAAGGCTGCTCAATCCTTGGATTTCAGTCCACCTGAGCTTTCAGTTAAGGATTGATAAACACATGACAAGATCAAACCTGCTGGATTTGGGCTCTAGGTCCAGACCTGAGGAGCTCTGCATTAGCCTGCAATAACTTGCAGTGCTGTTATTATTGGCTAGGTAAAGGATGTATGTATTACTTAATAGTTTCCATTTTGGATCCAGTCCAACTCTTTCATAACGTGTTTTGGTTTTATTTTTGCCCTTTATTAAATAACCTCTCATATATGGTTCACTGTTTAAGAACATGATTCTTGAGAAATATGTACTGGATTGTTGTATTTTTATATACATGAATGAAACTTTTAAAATTTGTTTTAAGTATAACTCAGGTTTATAGATGCCACCGTGCAAAAATATTCACTAAAGATTAAAGCTCTAGTGCACTAACAGCAACATCAGCCTATGAATAGAGACTCACCGCTTATTTTTCCTAATGTTTTGCACTTCACCCTTTTAAAAGTGTCATCTGAGGGCTTGTTAAATGGTTAAAAGAACATGTTCCTTAATCTTTAGAAGAAAGACTGCAAGTTGCATGTAGGTGTATTACATGTGGTAAAATGTTAGCCTCAGTCTAATGTATGTAGATTGTGTGGGTATATTTTCTTCTGTATTCTTTTACCAGTGCAGGTGTTTGTAGGGTATTCATCTTGTGCCTATACTGACTAATCTAATGTGGGTGAGTGATCTAGCTGTATCTCTGTAGTTTCTAAACCTATGGCCTGTAATTGTGTTGCACACATTATACTGTATAGCTGTGAAGTGCCTGCATTATTTCTATAAAAAACAAGCTATTTTGATCCTGATTTTTGAAACTTGTGTACCTGATGTTCTTAAATCATGTATTATTTATTACTTGGAGTAAAAAAGTGCTTGTGCAAAAATATTGAATGTCTTTATTGAACAGGGTAGCCAACAAAACATGAGATTTTACTTATAAATTTCTAGGGTTCGAAAAAAACTTGTGGAAAGAAGATTGTAGAGTCATATTAAAAACAGATCCTAAAGTTCTTGAAGCCTGCAGTCAATTTGGCATATTACACAACGTTAATAATGTTAACACATCAACACAAGCTGTGTTGGAGTTGAGAGTGGCAGTTCCTAGCAGGTGGCAGGGACAGGAGGGAGCATGACCACTGAGGCTCACCGTAGAGAGAGAGAACAAATATGACAAAGTTCAAGGTCATGTTGCCATTCTCTTCAGTCCACAATGAACATTGTCATCATGCAGATGAACGGCTTGTCTGTTACAATTGTACGAGTCCCTGAACGGGGCTTGAAGAATCCACCACTGTTTTTTAAGTCTGTCCAGGAGTTAATTATAACATATGATACATAGCTCTCCCCCTCTCCCTTTCAGTCTAGTCAGCATGGGTTGGACATATTGGGTAATTTTCTCATTATGATTATATTGAAAGTGTAAATTGGACGTTATTATATATAACTGCTAAATGGTAACACAGCTCCACCTACTGGTTTTAAGTTCAAACTTTTTTGCTAGATGAAATCTAGAGGATTTGTAGAATGTAATGTAGGGAAATCAATCTGTTCAAATGATTTGTTCTATAAATTTGCTCATTGAATGCATTAAAGGATTCACTATTCCTCTTACCTCCACAATTACCAGAAATACGAATTCAAATAGCAATTATGATATTTTACCATTTAGGTTTTTTATGGGTTTTGTGCATCATACTGAGAGTCTAGTGCAGAAAAATCTGCAAATCATGTGGATTAGCTTTAATTAGCCCAATTACAGAGGTCTGAAAACTAACTTTTCCTGATCATTCAACTGTTTGAATCAGTTAAGTCACAAGAGGTCTTCTGGAGTGAAAATCTGAAGGCACCGTGACTCTCTGGGACCAGGCTTACAGACACCCGATTTACTGAGTGTCCTAATTAATTCTGAGTCCCGATTAATTCTGGACTCTGGATAAATGGCTGCTTCGAGTTGTATTAGGTGACCAAAGCTTCTTTAGCAAACCTATATTTCTATAAAAATAAAACCAATTGTCTATTCCCATTGATATTCATGATCCTGGTGTATTGCAATCCGCCAGGTTTTAGTTAACTTTCAATCCTCAGTGAGTAAAGACAAGGAAGCTGCTAATATTGACCAATTAAGTGCACAACTAACGTAAGTAAAATAATAAAGAATATAAGAAAAAAAACTAGAAGACATAGTGGCCTTTCTAGGACTGGGAGGGAATATGAGTGGTCTTCCCACCAGGTTTACTTCCTAGACTGAAGGTTCCCAACTCCTTACAGACCTGTTCAAATTTGCTCTACCTAGAGCTGAGAAAAAGCTGAATTGCTCTAAATTAAGACAGAAATTAGTTCAACTGGACCATTAAGCATTGTGTTGGAATGAAACCCTGCAGAACTGGGTTTGGGAATTCAATACTGGGCAATCTGCTTTTCAGCCTTCAGATAAGCATCCAAGGGCCAGGCGCTTGCTTACATCTACATGCCGGGAGTTTTAGGGATAAAATGTAGGAAATGGTGTGACTGCTTCTAACACTTTTGAAATATAGTAGCTGGAATCATGAAAACATGGGAACAAATAAAGGTAAAGGGAAAGGCTTATTCCATGCTGAAAAGAAAAGAGACAACGTTTTGGCTGTGGAGCCTTCTTGGTGTGTGCTTTCATGTTTCATCACTGAAACATTGCTACCATCAGCGAATGAGGATGAAGATTACAACAAGAGTGGCTACACTGAGTTATAGAGAGGAACGCTGGAAGAGGTAGAGGTGTAGCATTATATATCAAAATGGTGTAAGAACTTAAAAAGATATGAAGGGTCTTAGAAACTGGATCCGGTTTATGAAAAAACATTCAAAGGGTATAGAGATGGGAGTATGCCACAAACCACCAAATTAAATTGTCATTAATTTTAATTAATTGAGTGTGTGTGATGGATGAAGATTTATTATTAGAAATTGTAATCTTTCCCATATAGATTGAGAAACATCACTGGAACTGAACTTAAATTACTAGATATGACTATCACCTGCTTTCTAAGTTTATTAGAGCACCTGCCAGAGAGAATGTCAGCATTGATCTATTCTTTTTGAATAATCGAGATAAATGAAGAAAAATTAAAGTCTGGTTATAATATGGTATGCTTTAACATTGTGCAGGCAGAGCTCATAACAAAGGTGCACAATTTTAGGAAAGCAGGCTGAAGGAATAAGTAGTAAAATTGTACAATCAGTAGAAAATGGATGGAAATATTTAGAGATATTTTGCTTGAAACACAAAACCGGTTCATCACAAAAGTAAATCAAAGGTTACAAAGCACTGGTCATACTGAAAACATATAAGAAGAGTATTAAAATATTTTAAAAGATCATCTGGTTAAAAACATAGCACAAGAAATTGCAAGCACAGGTAAAAAAAGTATATGAGAAAAATATATATATCCACAAGAGAATTAGAAAGGAATATTGCAAAGGTGGCTAGAATCTTTTTACTACTACGACATCAAAAGACCAGTATAAGATTAAATAAAGTGCCACAGTGATTACAAAGGAGAACATTTTTAGACAATGAAAGTGCCATTGCTAATATTTCACTTAGTTGTTTTTTTAGGAAATTAACAAAATAAGCAAAAGGTACGTTTTGTGTTAAAGTTAGTACAAAAGAGGATGAAGTATTACAGGTTATAAAAACACTTAAGATTAGCCCAACTGGGCTAGGTGGGCCCAATGACCTTTTTTTGTTTGTAACCTTTATGTTCTCAGACAATCTTAACGCGCTGATGATATTCTAAAGAAAACAACTTATTCATAAATATTATCTCACTTATTAATTAACAAATCCCCAACAGTTTCTCAACACAAAGGGAAGGAGAGTTGACAATACCCCTTTGTCACTGTGTTACACTGTCTTTAATGGTACAGTAAGGCCTTCAGCCTGTAGATAGATCACCGTCAGGCCCTTCCTGGTTTCTTGGCACTGCTGTCCCAGGCTTTGTCTCCACGCATAGACAGCACTCTCATAGAAAACCCAGTCCAAGAGCTGTGCTGAGCTGGATTTTCTTCATTGTACTGTACTAAGGGGAACAATTAGGGACTACCTGTCATATTTCCTGACTATGTGGGTTATCTTTGACTGCCGTCCAAAGGGAAAAGTTCTAGACCAATTTCGTTTGCAAAGAATAGAATCTCTTTTATATATATAACTCCCCTCCCCTTCATCACTGCATCCATTATTTAGTACAGCTGGGCTGAATTTTAAAGCAAGCGCAATAAAGGTCTTGGAACAGGATGATTCTGACTCATGCTGAAACTTCTCCTCATATCAGCTGCCAGAATGAAGGGAGCACAGTTAATTCACGCTCCTTGCAGGTTTGAATAGGTGAAGACCTGTCCTCTCTGCTTTACTGCCTGCTTCTGGCCAGAAGGTTAACTCAAGGACATCCTTTTTCTTCTTTGCCTGCCCTTGTGGCCTTCCCTCCCCTTTTTGGAAGCAATAAATCTTATCAAATTTTCTGCCTCCATTTAAAAAAAAAACATATTTCCACTATTGCAGAAAGGAAAATAACTTTTCCTTAACTCAACTAAAAATGATCCCACATCTTGAAAGATTTACCAACGTTAGCAGTTTTACTTTGATAGGGCTATGTTGGCAAATTATTGCATTAAAAATCCCGTCATAAAACAACCATTAGTAGTTCAGCGATATACCATTTGATAAAATAAGTAATTTTTTTCTAGTAAATCAAAGTTTAACTAAGCTCCATTTAATGCCTTGCAACTCTAGGTACTGTACAGGAATATGTAAAAATAATCCCTTAAAATCAAAAGAGCAGAAAAAGAAAAATAAATTACTGTAATTACTTTCATTTTATAAACTTATATGGAAGGAATGCACTACACATTCATGGATTAAAACAAATTGATTCATGCACTAAATGGAAGGTATGGTATTTCAAAAGCTCTTGAGTATATGAGCAGATTGTTTCCAAATGCTGCTTGAAAAGAACCTATCAAAGTGAGAAAGGACAAGGGCCAAGGGTGTTTTCAGGCAGAGAGCACCCGGGTCAAAGGATTGGTCAGATTGAGAGTACTGGGGCCAGGGGATTGGTCAGGGAGACAGTCAGGGCCAGGGGATTGGTCAGAGAGACAGTACTGGGGCCAGGGGATTGGTCAGGGAGACAGTACTGGGGCCAGGGGATTGGTCAGGGAGACAGTACTGCGGCCAGGGGATTGGTCAGAGAGACAGTCAGGGCCAGGGGATTGGTCAGGGAGACAGTACTGCGGCCAGGGGATTGGTCAGGGAGACAGTACTGCGGCCAGGGGATTGGTCAGAGAGACAGTCAGGGCCAGGGGATTGGTCAGAGAGACAGTATTGGGGCCAGGGGATTGGTCAGGGAGACAGTACTGGGGCCAGGGGATTGGTCAGAGAGACAGTATTGGGGCCAGGGGATTGGTCAGGGAGACAGTACTGGGGCCAGGGGATTGGTCAGAGAGACAGTATTGGGGCCAGGGGATTGGTCAGAGAGACAGTACTGGGGCCAGGGGATTGGTCAGGGAGACAGTACTGGGGCCAGGGGATTGGTCAGAGAGACAGTATTGGGGCCAGGGGATTGGTCAGAGAGACAGTACTGGGGCCAGGGGATTGGTCAGGGAGACAGTCAGGGCCAGGGGATTGGTCAGGGAGACAGTACTGGGGCAAGGGGATTGGTCAGAGAGACTGTATTGGGGCCAGGGGATTGGTCAGAGAGACAGTACTGGGGCCAGGGGATTGGTCAGAGAGACAGTACTGGGGCCAGGGGATTGGTCAGAGAGACAGTACTGCGGCCAGGGGATTGGTCAGAGAGACAGTATTGGGGCCAGGGGATTGGTCAGAGACAGTACTGGGGCCAGGGGATTGGTCAGAGAGACTGTACTGGGGCCAGGGGATTGGTCAGAGAGACAGTACTGGTGCCAGGGGATTGGTCAGAGAGACAGTACTGGAGCCAGAGGATTGGTCAGGGAGACAGTATTGGGGCCAGGGGATTGGTCAGGGAGACAGTCAGGGCCAGCAACTGCAGTGTGTCCAAATATAAGGGAGTCCCGTTGCTAACGTCATTAAAATTACAGCCTTTTTTTAAGGCCATCCGTAAAATAAACGAAGGAGAGTTTGTATGTCAGGGGCGGGGAACGCAGTGTATAAGTCTGGTATATTTTAAAATAAATCACAATGATCTATTGGAAAATACGACTGTGCGGATTATTTGCGATTGGTTATTGGCGCATTCATTCCAAAATATGTAGAACTGGATAACGCGACCTCTTCCCCCGCAAGACTGAGTAACAGACAAGCTTACATTTAGCTAAGCTATGTTCGTTAGTGTGCAACATGTAAGCGATCCAGAAATGTAAGTCGGGTAGCGAGAAACGCAAAGAACAGAAAAGACAATTGGAGAGGAAAAGTTTCAAGTGATTTTTTTTTTCAATTGCTTACTGGACACTGTCATCAGTGAGACAGAAGAACGTTTTTCTTTCTTGAGAGAATTCAGCCGTCTTCTTGGCATTTTGTTAACTTAAAAAATACCGGAGATAATTCAACTGAAGCCTGCAACGAACTTGCCTTGTTTTTAGGAGACATTCATGGCGGCAGCTGAATGAAAGGTTCTGTCTCACCTGCTCCCCCATGAAGTCAACACTCCGTCTGAAGTACTGCAGTATTTGGTCAACAAAGATACGAAATCTGCGTTTCCAAACGCAGTGATAGCATGTCAAGTGTTTTTAACAATTCCAGTTGCTGTCGCCAGTGCTGAACGCTCGTTTAGTTAACTGAAATTGATCAAAATTTATCTAAGGTCCACCATGTCACAGGAAAGCCTGTCAGCTCTATAGAGAACAGTACCGCAAGGCAGGTGGATTTCAGTCATATCATCGCTAAGTTTGCTGCGACGAGTCAAGCTGTAAACTTTTAAATAGCTCGTTACTAAGTCTCAAGTTCAACATGTTAGCCCGTTTGAATTCTGCTCTCTTGCTCTGTGTGCACTGGCTGAGGGAGAAGGAAGCCGGGGGTTCTTTTGTATTTACTTGCATCTGGGCCCAAGTATGTGTTTCTCCGACCCTAGTGACACTACTGAGGCCGGGGGATTGGTCTGGGAAAGAGAACTGGAACCTGGGGACTGGTTTGGTATGGAGAGGTATAGGGCAAGGGTTCCCAGTTTAAGTCCTTGGATCTTGAATCTAGGAGGTTTTGTACATCTCTTTAAATTAAAAATGGTATGCCACCACTAATAGCATTAAAAAACAGTGACTGCACTTTTTAATCAACCTAAACATAATTTGACCAGTTCTAGTTGATAACAATACAGGAGCATACTTTGAAAATGTTGAATGTAAGAGATAGGCAAAATTCTTTTTCAGACAATTTACAAAAAATGGCCACACATGCAAAAAGACACATTTAAAATTAATTTCAATCACAGTCTAAGGCTGTGTGTTATGTCTTAAGTTTGTTTTAATACTGTTAAATACAACTTTATGCGGAACTCCCTGCATACCGTACAATATACTTAATTTAGTTTGTGAAATTGTATTATACACTTTCATAATCACACATTTTGTACATGAACAGTTAAATATTAAGCTGACTGTAAGCGCTGTGTGTTGTAACATTGCAAGGACACCTGTGCAGCTGAATGGCACTTAGGGACACAAATGAGTCCCATGATTTTGTCCAAAGGTTGGTATGTGCAGTAAGCTTCTGCTGAAGGTTTGCTGTTATCCTCGGGGTCTCAACCCAGGAAATGTTTTGATTGTCTCCTATGGTCAAGGGCTCTTACAGCTGGAGATTTGTATGAGTGGGCCGAGTTGTTACAAATTGTCTGGAAAATTGTAGATTCATGCATGTAAGCCTTAAAATACAACTATGGAGGGGTTGATATACAAGTATACCAGCTCTCCACTCCTGCGGGGATGCCCTGTGATGGCTCAGCTTATTTTGTGGGGGTTCACAGTGGACAGTGATATCATGGTTGATGTCATGAGCCAAAAGAAGGAGTAATGTTAGCTGACAACATCATGAACAGCTGGAAAAGCTCTGTTACTACAATAACAGGAGAAAACACTTGATGTCTGTCAATGGTCTGAACTATTTTTTTTAACCAATTTTCTTCGCAGAAGTTGGGATGTTGATGTTCTGTCAGCTGTATTTTGTTCTTCAGCTGCCTAACCCAGTTGCTTGACTCTAACAGAAAACAACAGCATTTCCACAGCTCTCAAACTGGAGTCATACGACAGACCTCATTATTGCCAAAATGAAAATATTCTGGTTAAATCTGCATGTTACTCTCATTAATCACCAGGTGTGTCATGAAAATTATAAAGCCTGTACATGTAATAAATGTTTATACAATACCCCCTTTCAGGAAGTATCTATATTTTGGCAGTATTACATACGTACAGTATTGACATATTACAATCAATAGTTTTTGTCATTTTAATTAAGCACTTCATGGAAATCGCCCTTAAACCATGCCACTAAATAAAATGATATAAACATTATATATATGCCAGTTTTTGGTCCTTTTTGGAAAGTCAAAATTAGAGGTTTCAATAGTTTGCATGGGTGTTTCATGCAATGTCTGCCTTTGACATTGAACTAGAGGTTATATAAAGTAAATGAAGTGCAACACACACCCTACTTTATGGTTTCTAAACTCACAGAATTTGAAATAGTTCACCAAATCTTACAGAGGTTGTTTGAAAAAAAAATCAGGTTTTATTTCCTAACGTGGTTCTGAAAGCCTAGAAAAACAGACATTGTTATTATTATTTTACTTTGGAATACGTTTCCATGCTCTAAGCAAACTGCTGGCTTTACCGTCATAAAAAATAACCACATTATAACAAAACAAACATTTTATTGTGGTGACTAATAAGCCTTATGGGAACACTTGAAACATTATATATAACTACCAATGCACAAGCACAGTATGGACTCATAAATATCAGGATGCATATTGCAACCCTTTTTTAAATGATTTATTGAATTATTGAAATGTATTGATTTAATTCAATTAATTGTAATGTTGAATCTTATTACATCACACTTCTTGCACTTTGAAACTTAGTTACAACTGACTTGGAAAGTTTACAAATTGTCATTATGATGTGCATTATCCCTTGGGTAAGGGTGTTTTGCTTAATTAATAATAAAACCTAAACCCTTAACTTTAACATTGAAACCTATACCAAAACCTAGGTTTAATATTAACATCCTAGATCTAACACTAGAATCCAAACTAAAAATGTAACTCTAATCTCAACTCTTAATCACCAACTCACATTCCTTTTTTATAGAAAAAATGAGGTATTTGAGCCATGAACTAACATTCAGAAATAAAGGTGTTTGAATGGCTTCTCCTAGTTTTATAACCTAGCATTTGCTCTAAAGTAGCAAGCATCTGATCTGTCATTGTGTTTACACTACATTACTTAGCTTAGCCAGCTCAGAATGATTGTATTGGCTTTTACCTAGATGCTAGTCAGTTGTAGGTCAGCCAGACATTTTCATAATTTAGAGTTGTATGTTAAGGGAAAGAACAAGCACAAACAATTTTGAAGCATGTGGAGTTGATCAGGGAATACAGAAGTAGTGAAGTGATTTCATTGTCATGTGGCCTGACTATTAAGTACAAATTAGCAGAGCCCAGTGAAGGGAGCTCTGCTTTATTGCTTTCACAACATTGCATGCTGGTAATTCTAGTAAAATAGTGAAATTCTGTTAAGCAAGAAATGAAAATGCTTCATTAAGGACGAAAGGGTTGGCCCCTAATACACTATTGCAAAAGAAAGGCAATAAAATAATCTATAGCCATCCAGTTTGACCTTCACTGCAAGCATGTTGTTGGTGAAGGTACCCAGATTCCACTGACAAAAGGGGATGTTCCAAATGGAACTCAGGCTCTACCAGCTTTAAAGTTGCCTGTTTAGTTTTACTATACTAGAACTGAAAAGAACATTATGAGTCCACAACAATATTTAGTAATGTCATTTAGACACCTTTATTATCCACCTTATGTAATAGGTTGTAAAGAAGTGAGTTATTTTCTACACATAATAACTGGAATTATGGTTTACCTAACTTTTTCCAATAAATTCTCATATATTATTCTCTTCTATTCAGGACACGGGCCCTTAGCTTTGCACTTATTCAGACTCGGACTGTGTGTTTGCAGTAAGGAAACTTTTTCATGATGAGATGTTTCATGCTTATTCTTTAGCTAAAGCATTCAGTCGTAAAGCTTCCATTAACATGTAAACAAACGAGTTCATCAAGAAGGCATTGTTTATTTGAACTGTATATACAATTTTTTCTGTATGTATACAGTGTTGTAGTGACTAACAGTTGTGGGTGTTCTTTAATGGAAACACCTTTAAAAAGAAACTGAGAATTTTGTGATGAATAATAACAATGCAAACAGTCAAAGTAACTTTACAATAGGTTCACATAAATTGGGGAAAAGAGTGCTTTGTCACTCCAGATTCTAATGGTATTTTTAGAAACTGAGTATCAAAGAAATGTATTGCTATTTTTTGTGTGGACGTTTTTAGAAAAAAAAAAGTATATTGATTTTAAATATGAATTGAATGTTTTGGTGTCATTTTGATTTCTTAAGGTCATGACTGACCTTGATACCCTGGTGTGACATTGTTGCAAAAGCACTTCACCTCCTGACTAGTGAGAGAATTAGCTTGTTGCTGGTTAGGAGGTGATTTAACCTGTGGAATGACAAGCCTGATAAGAATAAAGGAGAAAAATAACACAGAAAAGAAACAATATACCCCAATTATCAAGAGAACAATATACTGCAATCAATGCTTTGTGCCATTACTGTACAGCATGTCATCTGGGGAACTGACAGCCAGAAAAGTTTAACCTGGAGAGATTTGCAATGAAACACAGCGCCATGATCTGGAAGACCTCAAGTGATGGCACCTTATTCAGATCAACACGAAGGTCCAAGTGTGATGGTCTGACCAGGAATGTCTACCCGCCACAGAACTTCACTTAGTGATTTATGGTAACCTGACTGTCTTGAGCTACATTGACCCTCTGACCCCCTTTGCTTCTCTTCCTGCAAGTTCAATCTGACTGACAGTTCAAACTGGGGTAGAGTGGTGGCTCTGTGGCTAAGGATCTACACCCCCCCCTGGCTGGAAGGTTGCCAGTTCAATTCCTGAAGCTAGCAGAGGAATCCTGCTCTGTTGGGCCCCTGAGCAAGGCCCTTAACCCCAACTGCTCCAGGGGTGCTGTACAATGGCTGACCCTATGCTCTGACCCCAAGCTTCTCTCCCTGTCTGTGTCTCATGGAGAGCAAGCTGGGGTGTATGAAAAGATGAATTTCTAATGCAAGCAATTGTATAGGGCTAATAAAGTTATTATGTTACATGACAATATTCCCGCTGGACAATGTACACCCTCATGCTGTTTGTGTAACACCATCTTTCTTGCAAGATGAGACTGTGAGAGTTGTGGCGCGGACGCCCTGCTTGCCAGACGTGAGCCCTATTGAACATGTGTGGAATGAGCTCAAATGACATCTAGGGCTCAGACAGCAGTGAACGGGCACATGCTTGTCCAGGATCAATGAGAGGAATGGGACAGAATCCCACAACACAGCATTTGTCAACTGTAAAGCTTGCACTGCAAATATACAGCTTGTAATTGCTTCCTACAGTGGCTACATATGACACTGTTACAAATAGGGGGTTACAAAAAAAGATAATTACAGAAAATAGACTGAGCAGGTTTATCATTAATTAAAATAAATAATCATAACCTCCAAATTGTAAAGATACACTAAGAATATACCATAGGGGTTGGTATATTTAGAAGCACTTGAAATCTTTATTCTCTGGCACAACTTTGGCTGAATTCTCTATTTTTGTACCCTTCTATTTGAAACAGTATCATAACTTCCTTTGATCAGTGTCTCTCAGACTCCCTGCCATTCAGCAAACACCTCAGTTTCTTTGTTGCTTTAAAGCTCCCTAGAAATGCAAATGCTGACCATAGTTTCTAAACTCAACTCAACAACTCAATAGCCCTTTCCAATAGGCAAAATTTAATGGTAAGTATATAAGAGCCAGATTTCTTAGTGCACAATATGTTTTTGAGAGTAAGGAAATTGTACTACTATATCATTATAATTGGTTGTGATTAACTTAAACCCGTTTAGAAAATTAATGGCACAAATGATATTCAACAATGACTCATCTGTACTAGAGTTTGTTTCAAAAAGTACAGAGGTTAATGCGCAGAAATTAGTACCATGTGTGGAGACAGTGGAAATACATGCTATACGGTAACACTTGATAACTGGACTGACTGATTGCTTGATAAGTACGTGGAGATCCCATTTTTATTTTAGACAAGTAAAGCATCTAGGTGCAAAAGACTGTGTATCATTGTCCAAAACAATGGGTGATAATGCCGTCTGCACCCGGTCCCCCTGGTGCTTTGCTGGATAGGAAGGTTGGACAGCAGAAAACTGAGATGTTCTGATACTGCAGGTACAGTAACACTAAGCACAGTGTTCTAAAGAACAACAGCCATGACTTGTAGCTGAAACAGTTGTAGGTTGACAGGAGTGTTACCACTTCCTAGCCTGTCCTCATCCAATCTCAGAGGCCAAGCTATGCTGGGTCTGGCAGTCCTGAGAGGGGAGCCTCTGAAAAGGTTGCCGCAGTAAGAGGTGCTGGTAGACCAGTAGGTGGTGCTCTTCCTTCATACACTGTGTGGTGACAGTGGACTTTGTGCTGTAGGAGGTGTCGTCCCTTGAATGAGATTTTAAACTAAGATCCTGACAATGTGGTCATTAAGGATCCCCTGACACATGTCTTGAATAGTGATGTTAATGACATTTCCTGGACTAAACTCCACATTACACTTACACAGTCTGGCCTGCTTAGTTATAATTGATAAGCTTAGCTGATACCCTTATCCAAGAAAAGTTTAATTAAAGTTCCCCCTTAATTCAACAAGTGAAGCAATTTCTCCCATTTCAGCCTGTTCTGATACCACTCTGCCCAGTGTGTGCTGCACTGTGGTGGTGGATGAAGATGATCCTCTCCTATATGTAAAGCTCTTTAAGATTCTTTGAGATGAAAAGAGCTCCATAAATACAAGGAAATATTCATTATTGTGCATCTGAACATCTCCCATTTGAGACTGCTGTTAGTTTTTTACAACGTTTGTAATTAGCACGGTATTCATATGCAATGAAACATTGGCTACAAACTTTATTTACACGAACATTTGTGTGTAAGGTTAAAGCGAGGATTATTAGTAAACGGATCTTTAGAACACGCTCTAACGTTGTTTCGGTGTCGATAACAAGACATACACGTGACGACAAGGAAAAGCGGGGAATTCTTCACTTGATGCGATCACTCACTCAGTATAGATGGAGTGGTACAACATCACGCTCCAGTTTCCCCCCCGGCATTCTCTTCTCCGCCCTCTCCATCAGCTGCTTCGAATGAGGTTCGGTCTCGTTCAACTATGCGCGTCCTGCGAGATAGACTCTCATCATAAATGAAACCTGGAGTCGCCTGGAATCTGAGGGCTTTATTCGGAGAGTTGGCTCTCTTACCATTGATTTTATTTTTGCTTTTATAAAAAAGTTGTATAAAATAATGCTGATAGGTACGTGACTGAAGTTTTATTTTTGTCTTTAATTGATTTCGTGCACACGAGTTGTGTTTAAACGCCCCTCTTTGCTGCCTGTACTTGATTTAGTAGATAAAAGTTGTAGTTTAAAAACAGAGGACAAAATATCTGCTCTGCCTGTTTCTTTTATTTGTTAAACGGGAGAAGAAGCAACTCAACCATAAACTTTAATTCACTTGCTCTCCTTTATTGCATCAGTATATATTATCGAGTCGTGTTACTTTCAAATATAACTTTTATATTTAAGAGTTGTTTTTCGGTGACCTACATACTGGTTTGGACAGAGCAGCATATGCTTGAAAAAATATAGACAAAATGGTTATATCTAAACAGGACAAACTAAAGCGCCATTGCTAGCTACCCAAAAAACACATCAGATGCGTTCGCATCTTTAACACAAACCGGTCGAGTTATAATTTTATACTATGGTATAGCGAAACAACCAAGCATTTAGATCAATTAATAAAACAAGCTGAAGTTAATTTCTCTTTTAGGATCACTTAAGTGCGACATTTTCTAGGATATTGATGCTATGGAATTAAATATACAGTAACGACCACAAAATTATGTAATTTGCTCTAAGTAGCAGGTAGTTAAATAACCGTAGATTTAAACCATGTGTTAAAATTTTACAGATGAATGACATCGACAACTAAAACATAACAGATGTAGAAATTCGCGTGGCAGATCTGATTTACGAGCACAGACGTCAAATTAGTTATTTGGGAGCAGATGTCTTGCAATAGCAATGCAGCGACATATTTTTGCAGCTGCAGGCATGACACAATAGGAATAAAAATTCTGTGCGCAGAACTGATCACATCGTTGCAGGTGCCGTCTTATACCCGAACTGTTTTGCAGTTTCGTTATGCCAGGATTAAACTGTCACGTCACTTTACAGTCGAAGATGGAATAATGTTAGTGCGCACCCTCGCTCAATCCCAGAATCGGGATTTCTGCTACGCTTTACTGGCCTTGTTTCAGTGCTTCTGAGGGTTCAACTCAGCTCACTAGAGGTTGGAAAAGTTCTCCACTTCCAAAAAAAAAATATCGTCATAAGTCGTCCACCAATCGCTGAGCTTGTTTATACTGTCTCTAAAATGTCTCAGGTCATGTGGAATGGCTGAGCTTTTATAAATCTGATAGCAAAGAAAACACTTACCGACGCGCAGAGAGCGGGCAAGAGGAACAGAGTTACCTCCTACCGTGCGCACAGGCAAACACAGCTAACCACATAGCCAAGCAGCCTTGAATCATTCGTATAAATTATTGCATTGTTTATTTTGCTTTTTAACCTCTTTTTATTATATTGACTTTTTTTTGTAAAGTACCACTCTTAAAGCAGTAGCGAAGAAAAACAACATTTTCCCGCATTTATTTGTTATTGTTAGCGTTCACCATGCTGTGGCCACTTTTCTGTGCCGGTGTCCTTTTAGTTCCATTGATAGCCGAAGCCAGGATCTCTAAGCGGTATGTCATCGGCTGCCCCGACCGCTGCGACAAGTCTCAGTGTCCCCAGATCCCCGCTGACTGTTTAGCGGGCGACGTCCTGGACCAGTGCGACTGCTGCCCGGTCTGCGCAGCCGGGGAGGGCGAGCCCTGCGGCGGCTCGGGAAGGCTTGGCGACCCAGTGTGCGCTGAAGGGCTGGAGTGCTCGGTTTCGGACGGAGTTGCTTACTCCGCTACCGTGAGGCGGAGAGGCAAGACCGGTACCTGCGTCTGTAAAAGCTCCGAGCCTGTGTGTGGCAGCGACGGCGTGTCCTACCGGAACATCTGTGAACTGAAGAGGGTCAGCAGTGGAGCGCAAAAGTTGCAGCAGCCACCTGTCATCTTTATACAAAGAGGAGCTTGCGGACAGGGTACCGGTAGGTTAAACATTGCTACCCAGAATACTTATAAAAGCCTTTTTTTTCCTGCTAATTAATAGGGAGTGCATTTTTGTGTTATGTTTTTTTCTGTCGAAAAGGAAAGTATACAATTTGTGCCTATCTGAGGAGTGCAGATAACACGTTTTACATGTTACATGTTACATTAATGTATCCAGCTCTGTATATTAGGCATCTTGTACAGGCTGTGTAACTGAAGACAACTCCTCAAACACAACTGTTTTGTGATATACTACAGGAGGATATTAGTATTCCCTCCTTTAATTCGTTATTTAATTCGTTTAGCATTGGAAAATTAGTTCCAAGTTGGGACTAAAGGACATGCTCTTGTTGTTTCTGTGAAACTCTTGGCATGAATTTGGTGCTAATCACTGCCAATCTCCACGCTAGACGATGCCAGAAAACCTTTTTTTATTTTGCTTTGCCCTACATTCTGTTGGACAACCCGTAAGTGGTCTCACGTGCTGAGCCAGCTGTTGTCGAAGAAACAAATTAAAAACTTGGGGCAATAGAAACTCTACTACATGCAGCTTGTTCTCAAACCCAATGCTAAAGAAATCTCATACTTAAGTACCACTCTGAACTGTTAATTAAGAATGTGTTTCATGACTGGCTATTTTACAAAGGGAAAAAAAAGCATGCGAAATTGAGTTTGCGCTTGGCATCTTTCTGTGTAGGGCAGAGTTCTTCAACAATGACAATAGAAAGCCACAGTAAGGAAAATCTTTATAGAGAGATTAAAATGGCAGATGAGTACTGACCTAGAAAACACATTAATTAAGAATTGGTCTAATTATGACATTCAGAGATGAGCTGAAATTAAAACGGGAAGGCTAGTTTGCTGTCAAGGAAAAGTGTTGCAGTGCCCTGTTTTAAGATAACAATCCATGTATCCAACCAGTATCCCAGCAAATCTTTTCCTAAAACTGCTGGGAGAAAGCTGAATCAGGCTAATGGAAAGTCATCAAGGAAAAGAGAGGGCATTTCTTGAGAAAATCATGTAAATCTGAAAGGATGCCATCGGCATATCTTTGAAGTGCATTTTTTACTTCACTGTAGTGGTTTGCCAAATATATAAAATTTGCAAAACATGTTCTCTTGTACATATTTGTACTGTCTGGGTAGATTTTAAAATAGTGTGTTATGTCAATGAAATGTTTCCAAAGCAAACTAATACCCAGGTGGTGCAAACAGTTTAGTCTGTAATGATTTAAAAATGTCTTTATTTAATAAGTATCATATGCCATTTATAGGCATCATTGAGATGTTATAGATGTAGAATTATTTTTTTTCTTTTAATTACTAAGTGATCTGTTGAGTTCCATTATCTAGAAGTAACCTTTTTTATTCTTGTTCCATACAATTTATGTTAAAATTTATGTCTTTTCAAAATAAAATAAAAATTTCCAGCGCCCACTGAAGTCTCTGACAACTGCCAAATTATGGCTAGTCAGTGAGTCCTGTAATATAATGTAAAAATATAATGGAGAATTGCATACCCTACTTGTTAATAGGGTAGTTGTTTTCTCTACCACCGAAATGTTTTCTTTTTACTGTGCTGCAGACATAAACATTCCAGTCCCTTAATCTTCTTCTCCAGTGATTAGACTCCTCTGTCCTAAAGTAAATCCCGCCTCATCACAGTAGCCTTCATGAGGGTTAGTGAAGGAAGAGATCTGTTCAGCCACAGTGGTTTGAAGTTTAAACCTTTTGGGTAGCAAAGCCATAGTCACAAACAGATGCTCTATAAAGCTTTATACTTCCAATACATATTCGTAAATGCATATACACAAAGTAATCCCATTTAAACTGTATGACAGTTGCTGAAACATACAGTACTATATCATGTTTATACTGTACTGTACTGTTTGTAAGAAACAATCATGAACATTTTAAACACTTTAGGTCTTGTAGTAAAAGTTCTGCACACTTGAGTATTACAACAGGCTAAACTGGAGAATGAAGTTATGTTGACAGTTTGATACAAATCTAAATGGAAGGGCTTTGGATACACTGGATGCAAATTCCTTGACAAAGATACTCTCTTGTCCAAACAAGCTGCATATGTGAACATCTCTTGTTGTCCTCTTGGTGTGAGTCATTGTTCTTGTTTTTTCCTTAGACACGCATTACAGATCCATCTAGTAAAAACTGCCAGCTTTACGTTCTTTACAAGCAATGCAGTAGTTCAAGTCATAATTCAATACCTTAGTATTGCACTAATAAAACAGTTGGAGTTCTCATTTTGCAGAAAGTAGTATTACTGTACTTACATGGGCCAGGCAGTAGTGCACCTTTTTGCTTCGAAGAGCCAGTTTTCCTGAAGTGCTTTTAACACTCTTTTGAGTTGGGTATAATATAGTGCTGCTTGGCTGAAGTTTATTTGCAGGGAACATCTCCCAAAATCAACTTGAAATCCACTGCTGTCAGCAGTTTAATATCAAGTTCAGCTGAAATAAAGCAGGGATTTCCAAGAGTCTGGTTTGAGAATAAAGGTGAAACAGAAACATGGCCTCAGCCAGGCTGTTTTTAATATATTCAAGAAATCTTTGCATATAACAGAGCAAAGGCCTCTTCCCTGTTGGAAACCACACTGATATATTTAAAGTATTTAGTTAGGGAATCTGTAGATTATCCCTTTTTTCCTTTGAATTTTCTTCCTGTTTTCTCAGCTTCAGCCTCCCTTAAAAATACGTTATTTTCAGTAAGCTGTACTGCATAATATTAAGTTGCTTAATATTTCCAGAGTCCATGCCAAACAGTCATTCTGGCAGGTCTCAGTCCAAAGCCATGACTTCTACATGAGTTTTCATATTGCATTATGTCATTTTTATCTGGTTTCCAACCAGCCGTTATATAACATTGAAATGGCCTCAGATCTGGGTCAGATTCTAAAGCCTTTGGAGAATGACATTGTAACCCTTTGCACCTCTAGTTACGGCACATCAATTCAAGCATCTGAAGTTAGTGTGCAGAATTACAAAGTAATTGTGAAGGACAGGAGTGAATGATAGTACAGTATACTGTATCCTGCCTTTGTAGACTTGTTTCTGCTGTCTTTATGTAGTTTTTAGTTCCATATGTATTCACCATATTCTGTAGGTTCTGTTTCCTGTGGATTTCTTCAACGATTCCATAAGTTGTCATTAGATTTTCTAGTTCAGGTGGGTATAATCAAAATTATCAAAGATCATTAGATCTTCTATACTGTACATGATGTGGACATTTAATGCTGTTATTAATGGACAAGCTGTTTCAATCTCACACAGCTATTCACAGTCAGATTATAATGAAGAATACTGTACATTTTGCTGGTTGTACAGTATATACAGTAGTATGTTAGCATCGTTTCAAACTGTAGGTTATTTCTCAGTAATAGCACTGCTGGCTGTAAGACTATGGAGGGATTCAGACATGAATTACTAGTACCCCTTTTCTAGCACTGCAGCAAGTTGAAATAGCCTGCTTAAAAGCAAACCAATCCTTTTAATTTATCCAATACCTAAATTAGTGCGTGCTGCAAAGAAAAGCTGAAAGGATTTTGAGCTCAATAATCGTTTATTTAGTGTGTGTGTATGTGTGTGTGTGCTGTTCCGGTGAGCCAGCCAACACACACAGTCCAGCCCTGACAGTCCGCTGCTGCCTGCTCGGCTGCTGAGACAGCTCCGGGAAGAAATGCAGCCTGCAACCTAATCTCTCCCAGCCTTCACACTGGGAGGAAGGGGCAGCTTCCGCATGGAAAAACTCATAAAATACCGGTGTCAACAGTATTCTGGGAATCACGGTGAAAACAGAGAAAGTGTCTGCTGCTGGGAGCCGGTTATTTGAGAGTGTCAGAGGGAACAGAGTGAGCACACAGGCTTCAGGAGGGAGGCAGGGAGGGGTACGGGGTTAGGGTTTGAGGGATGAGGACTGCGGGACAGGGAGAAGGAGTTCAGGAACTCTGTAGACCTGGAAACATGGGCTATTCAATACGTCACAACTGGCTGGCCCATAGAGAAAGGGCCAGTAGTAGTTTTTTAGCATGGCATTGTTATTTCTTTCCTTTTTCTGTAGCACAGGAAAGACTATTTTTTATAATACACCTCCAGCAGGCTCAGATACAAACTACATTACTCCTGCTGACTAGTTGTGAATGACAACTGAAGGAGAAAAAAAGGAAATGGAGGTGTAAACAGATTTTAATCAGTGATTAGCTAAAAACAAACAACTCTTATTGGATCAGACTTTCACTGATAAAGTTACTTTTAGTTTGCATATTGGAATGCCAATGAAGCATGAAAACTGTTTCTCTTACTCTTTGGTAGATGTAGGCAATGTCGACTGGAGGAAGTTGCAGGAATGAGTTGCTCTCATTTATAAACACAAGAAAGGGATTTTTTGTATCATCTCTGTACATGAATGAAAAGAGGACTTCACAGTATGATCCTGCACATATAGTTGCAAAATTGAGCTCTCTTTAGATAAAAATATTCAGACATGATATACATGAAATATGATTCAGTATATGGTTTCGTTCTATATACAACTAAAGTATCCTTCAGATTTATGATGGCTCATTTTAAATGCACTGTAGTAAGAATTAATACTAGTGGATATAAAGAGAGAATCAGATTCATTCAGTGAGGGGGGTGCTACACACCCATGCAGAGTGTAATTAGTGACCCTTCTTGCAAGTACTCAGGACAAGTTTCTGTATTTTATTCCAAGTCTTAAGTTAGGTTTTGTTTCACATTTAATGCTAATTTTTCTAGATGACTTTTATTTCCATATTTAATATTGGAAGTCATTGCAATCGGTTTATTCTGTATAAAATGAAGAGAACAATGTTACCTAATAATGTGTGGCCTGATGATGGCTTTCTTTACTGGGAGATTGTACAGTACATATGAGAAGGAGCTCTTAGAGGAATGTGATAAGGTCAGGAAGCAAGCCAAGCATTTATCAAGGCGCAGTAACTGATAGGTAATGAGGAAAGAGCTATCGGTGGCTTTTAGAATGGTAAGAATAGATGGGTCAGACTTCACATACAAGAAAGTAAGCTATGGTCTGTGAAATGTAAAAGTTTATTTTGCATCACCACTTCACTACTACTCACCAATGGCTAACCTAAAGAAATAAGACTGTTAAAATGAATGTGGCTCTCTTGCATGTAGAAAATAGATCGAGAAGCGTAAGAAATGGTCTCGGAGAGAGCTGGCAAGCTCAAGTTTTCGCACCTGGAGCAGTATAGATCAAAACCTCAGGGAGTATGAGGAGATGTGCGAACGGACAGCATATAAATGTATTGAAAAGTAATTGGCTTCCTGTCGGTTTCTGAATGTATTCCTTGTTTCTCTTTCCCTTGTGTAACTTTCCCTTCTGTGCTGAGAGGAGGTTCCCCCTCTCTCAGACACCTTTCTGTTGCTCAGAGCCTAAACACGTCTATCTGGAGCCAGTCCTGGTTTAAAAATGTGTTTATCTGGGATAATTTATCGGTCTGTATATCATTCCTTCGGTTGCTTTTCATTGTTTCGAGTTTATGTTAATACATGTCTGAAACATATACAGTATGCAAGGAAACAAAGAAAATTTTGAGAATTGAAAAAAGCATTCACTTGTTTAATTAAATGTCAGGTCTTTTTTACAAAGTACACTTTGATCTATAAAAAGGAACCAATTTCTTCTTTAATAACATTTTTTTGTTTGTTTTCCGACCTGTATTTTTTCAAGGCAGGTCTGTAGAAGAGATGTTTTTATTATGTTTTGTCTTGAGGCCAACTAAATCCTTCCAGTGTATCATTATGTTGTGCCCTGCCGCCAGTATTATCATAGCTGTGTTATAACTATAATATGACAAATATAAAACACATATGTTACATAAATATAGCTTATATTATTGTGAGGGGTATCTTTTTCACCCAGTGAGAAATAAATATAATCTTTTATTTGCTTGGTCTTGCAATGGTTTTAAAATGAACATTGAACAAATTGCTTGAAGTCTGGGTTACATTAAAGTAAGAACACCCCAAAAGTTTGTATTTTAAGTCATTTTGTAAGAGGATGTTATGAGATGTATAAAGATACTGTCTATAAATCTTTAAATAAAACTTTATAGATGTACATGTCTTTGTGGACAATAAGTACTTTAAATAATACCTTCATGGTCCATTATACATAGAGATGAGTAACTCTGGAAGTAGCATCTTTAATTTTAAGCAGCTTTAATTTATTAATATTGTGGTGGAATTTTATGGCATAGATTATGAAATGGTACATTAGACTCTAAACATCTAAACTGATTATATTAGATTGATGCTCTTAACTTAATTAAAAAATAGAAGCTGAATTTGTCCTTAAATATTTGTTTTATGGGGTGGGGAGAATGCCCCCCTGCAAAAATGAGGTTATAGTGTCTCTTGAGAGGATGGTAGTTAAAAGCAATTTGTTGCGGTGGAAAGTTGGCTCAAATACCTGTTGTAAAATGATCATTGCACAGTAGGTCTGTTTTTTTATTTGACACAATGCTAATAAATGCCGTGAAAAAATGAATGTTCATATTTATTTTGTAATCCAACCAGTTCAGTTTAATTTTGTATTAGCCAGACATATGATCTGATGACAGGAATTCAAGGACACAGTGGTGAGGAGTCACGTCGTTGTTTCATTTCTTTAAATGAATAGGAAAAAGAAGCAATGATTTTGCTGTCTGTTTTTTTTTGGACTGTGGCTCTGGAGCAGATGAGCAAGAGGCTGGCCTCCTTCATTGTGAAAGGCCAAATGCCGTTCCCATTCCTGGGTGCAGCAGAGATCTTTACAGTCTTGCTTCCAGGTTTCTGGGAAGTTTGATTTGAGAGAAGCTGGAATTTCTGTGCATGTCATACCCACTCGGAGACTGCCATGGACCTGCAGTGCAAATAACCTCCAGCCACCAGCTTAATATAGAGCAGACCCTGCGTGTTCATTCTTAATTGCCCACAAATCGCCCCTTGTAATATTATTTAATTTAAATTACACACATGATAGGGAAAAAGTTTGTTGGGGTTTGCTATCATGGAAAATGTTGACTCATTTGTAATCTGCTCCCTTAAAGCCTATGGTCTGGATGTTACTTAGGAGGACTGCAATTTGCACTTTTATACAGAATGAGCATTACATGCTTATATAAGGAAAGTGACAGTTCTATTATGTCCAATCAATTTAAGTCAATACTGCTAAGATGGGCTTATTTTGGCACTGGTTACATGTGTTAGGAAGAGAATTTCCAGCTTTACTGTCACATTTTCTATAGTCCTCTGCCTTGAATAAAATGAGGCTTTACTCTTGGTTTATCCATCTGGGGCTCATTTCAGCTGGGCTAAGAGATAAAAGTCAAAAGATGGACTTCATCCAACACAGAGCATGTGACTTCCTGAGTTCCCTTTTCATAACACGTTTCGTAAGATGCAAATTCGAGGGGTGATTTTTTTGGAATGGTGGGGGGGGCAGTGCTCTGTATTTGGATCCCATGTCATTGAAGAAATATTCTGGCCTGGGCCCTGACCACCGAGGCTGGGCTGAAAAACAAAAAGTCAAGAAGAAAAGGCATGATTTGCAGTTTTGCACACTGCAGTTGCACAACCAAGGTCGTGCAAGGTAAAATAAAGTATTATGTATGTATGGTTATAAAAGATCTGATTGTGTTGTTTCCCTGAAATTGATAAACATCCTGCTTAGAACAGTCCCTTCTCTGGTTAGAATGATAGTCAGGCTCACTGTTTAACTGCACACAGGTGTTGTTTCATTCCAATTTTATGAATATTGTAACCCACTTTAGGTTTCCATCTGATTAAATTAACTGATTATTTTGAGCTTTTCATTTCTTCGAATTGAAGTTAATTTAAGTGCTTGGTTTGCTGCAATGTACTTGTTGTCAACATTTGTGTAATTGTGTACCATTTTAGTTGATAAGACATACTTATTTCCTATGTAATATTTGTCACTTTCAAGTTTTAAGAGACCGTGAAAATATTTTCATCGTTTTATAATCTGAAATCCAGTGGGTTGTGATTTCTGTCAGGCAAACGAGGATCTGAGCTGCAAAAATTTCAGAAGTGACAGAGTTTGTCTGTGGTACTTAAGAAAACACTCATGTCTGCAGGCAGAAACTAGAATACTATAGATACACAGAGGACGCTGCCTATTTGGTTTGAAAGAGATTTCAGGTGCTTTTGTGACTTAGGATTGTGGTCGTATTACTTTGAGCATTCACCTCACTTGTTTAGGCACTAAATGAATAACAGTACAGAAACATACTCACAGGTGAGGAAGGTTACTTCGCTTCATCTGTTATAGTTATACATGGATTGAAAGGACTCTTTATAAAATTGGAGTTACCAGTACTGTACCATCTACAGGACACTTCTAGGCACATTATTAATTGTTGCTACTGTAGGATAAGTGTTATTGAAGCTAGCAACTACCTTTGAGTAATGGAGCAGTTTTTGCATGGATAAAATCATCAAAAAACTTTGTCTTTGTGCTTCTTTCCCTTGAACATCTCTCTGTAGATACTATACAACTCAACTTTCCCTCATTCTTCACTGAGGCTTGCATGAAACACTTAACTCTCACATTTTAAACCCTGTATCATACAGCTGCTTGATAGTTGTCAGCAAAAGAGGCAGGAAGACTGTAAGTAAATTAAATGTCTCAGGTTTTGCTTTGTGCACATGTCTAAGTTTTGCCTTTACAGTGTTATTGATGTTCAATAGGCTCATATGAACAAAATGTGAAGCAGAATCAGCATGTTTGAGCAAAGCCAGACAGAGCTGTATGGATATTTCTCCTGAATAGTCTTTTATATGTTACTGTCTTTTAACAAGCAGCATGAGTAATGCACTCATCTCTGTTTTTAATTTTTTTTCTCCTTCTTTGTTTATAGTCCAGGAGAACCCAGACAGCCTAAGGCACAGATACAACTTCATCGCAGATGTGGTTGAGAAAATTGCTCCTGCTGTGGTTCATATTGAACTGTATCGCAAGTATGTCTTTCTTTCTGACTATATCACTTCACACATCTCCCTACAGTACTTAGAGTTAACTTGTATATGGACCCTGAAAGTATATCATATTTGTAATAATAATTAATAATTAATAATTGCTTACACTTATATAACGCTTTTCTGGACACTCCACACAAAGCGCTTTACAGGTAATGGGGACTCCCCTCCACCACCACCACTGTGCAGCCCCACCTGGATGATGCGACGGCAGCCATAGTGCGCCAGAACACTCACCACACATCAGCTATCAGTGGGGAGGAGAACAGAGTAATGAAGCCAATTCATAGATGGGGATTATTAGGAGGCCATTGATAAGATTGATAAGGGCCAATGGGAAATTTGGCCAGGACGCCGGGATGTAAATCAAAGCATGTTTCTTTTTAGCAGCTACACTACTTTTCTGCAAGTCCTTCTGATGTTTAGTGTGAGACTACATGGCATAAACTAATTAATTGTTAAAGTGACACTCTTTGAATATTCAATTAACATTAAATGAGCTTCTGCTGGCGCTCTGCCAGACACATCCTACCTTGTGGAGACCTCAGTGGTGACCCAGGACACTGTATCATCGGTTTGACCTGGAATCTGTTGTGGAGGAAACATCTCTTCCTCCCATTTCTAGATGTCCAGTTCACGGCTCTCCCATGATAAGCACTGAAACTGGGTGGATGGATGGGTGTTGCTGTTGCGTTATTACTTTCAGTAACATTTAACAAGGGGTATAGGGTGTAAAGGGTGGCAACATGCATAATAACTACACAAAAAAAACAAAATAAAACTCCTATACATTTGTGTCAGAGAGAAATTTAAAACAAACATTAATTCAAAGTATTAATGCATCTAATGGGGATTTAGCATGCAAGTGCTTATTAATGGTATGGTAATTTATGCCATACATAATAGTTCCACTTTTTCATTTTGTTAAAAATAAAGTCGCTCATATTAAATTTAATCAAAGCTGCTAAACCTTCTGTTGTATTTGTTTGTTTAATGAACGTTAAACAGTTCCATCCAAATTAATGGAACTCTTTAAGGTTTATGTTGTTCTTAAGCAAACTTCACAGTCTAGTGCCTCTTTACTGTATATTTTCCTTAGTCAGTTTTTGTTTTCTTCTCTATGTGGATGCAAACCCGAACATTCTTTTAATGACTCAGTTATGCACGCTATGTAAGTACTTTTACTTCTTGTGGCATCTTTATTAGCCAGCTTAAAGCTGTGTATGTCTGTAACATGCGTAAACAGTTTATTTACACATATGAGAACAAAGAGAAGAGACTTGACAATGGAGCATTTGGGCCCCTAGGGAAAATATGTGTATAGAGGAAACTGTTAAGGTCTGATTCTAGAGTTTGACCAAGATGAATTGGGTGAGATATTAAAATCTGTGAGGTATAAGGTGTATTCATTGGGGAGGAGTATAGCAAATCGAGAGAGCTGAGAGCTTGTTATTCCATGCCAAACATCCTCCTGCTGCTGTCCACTGGGCGTAATAAGAGACAATGTAAGATATTTGTTGAGAGCACTGCAGATGGGTTACTTTAGCAATGAGGAAAGTAGATACATTTCTCGAAACAAGAAGAAATTTCCAGCTATATCGCTCTCAAACAGCATTTGTGATAAACATCTTGCTCTCCATTCCAGCTTACGCTCTTGTCATTGTGTCTGTGAAAGTGTGAATCAGGAACAGAACTGGACATGGTTATATCTGTGAGATGGGAACTGGGTATACTACGAAACAAGGATTTTTTCTATTTTCAGTCCCTTCCTGTTACAAACGCTGCTTGGTTCCCCTGTCCTAAAATCTCTTTCTATTTTTTTTCTGTGTAAACCCCACCCCCCTCACTGACCGCTAGGATGGTCTTCTCAAAACGGGAGGTGGCAGTGGCCAGCGGCTCAGGCTTCGTGGTGTCAGAAGACGGGCTGATTGTCACCAACGCTCATGTGGTAGCCAACAAGCACCGGGTGAAGGTTGAGCTAAAGAGTGGCGCCACCTATGACGCGAAGATCAAAGATGTGGATGAGAAAGCCGACATCGCCCTCATCAAGATAGACGTGCCGGTAAGAGTCATGGTGCAGTTGAACATAGAGAGTCCTGCCGAATTCACACGAGCAGCTTTAACTTCAGGATGAAACACACTGGTGCAACAGTATGCCAAGCACAAAGACAGCAGTGATGGGGCTCTCAATACACTCCCCTGCAGTTCAGAACCGCTCTCGGTAATACCAAGCTTAGTTTACTAAAAATAAATATTTTTAAATTAAGGAATAAAGTAGGCCTTAAAATGGGAAATGAAAAAAAAAACATTTCTCTGTGGATTATTAGGACTGCATTACAGTGCAAATTCTGAATTTATATTCCTCTTGTGCCTGGTCTTTTAAAGCAAAGGTCAAAACATCCTTTATGTTGGATGGTTTTCACAGGCTGTTACCAGACAAATGATCACCCAGTGGACCGCGGGGTCTGTCTTCAGTGTTATGACGGAACAGATCCAGAGTGTTTGATGTGAAACAGCTCCTCAGTTTGCTCCTTTGGGAGTCCCTGTGCTGAGGGGACTGCCAGCATTCCTTTCTGACACAACTCCTGCCCGCAGCTGACGTGGGAAGATGGAGGAGTCTGGAGGAGCTGGCTGCAAGCAGGGCCTGTTTCCCACAGTGCCAAGCTGGCTGTCTGCGCAGGGCGTACCCTCTCTTGTCACTGCTAACACTCGGTGCGCCCCTCTCTGGCCCCATTACTGTCTTAATTACTGACCATGCAGTGTTGACAGGGTCCCCCTAGGTCTGGTTTTGGCAGGCTGGTAAATTAGAAAATCGTGCAAAACATCTTTTTGAAATTGCATAATGGCATCACCTCTGCTTAATTTTCAGTAAGTGTCCTGAAAGAGTTGCTGTGGTTTGGGATTTCTAGACACCTTAAAATTAAAACAATCACAAGACAAGTGCATTTTCTGTTCTTCCTGTCCTCTTCTTTCTGTTCTGTAGGAGCCTTGCGGTGTAAAAATGTGCATGGGGCATGGCAAAATATCATTTATGTTTTGCATTTGATCTGTAATGTTTGGGAAGATTAAAAACACATTTCTGGGAAAAAAGAAAGCTAACTGCATGTTGCAAAAATGGTATAAAGGAATAAACGCATGAACGCTAATCAAGCTTTTTTAAAAATCCAGACAGCATTTATGATTTAGGAAAACTAATAACTCTTAGGTTGTGAGCTGAACCTCAGGGTTTAAGCTGCTTATTTACATTAAGTATAGTTTTCCCAAGTGAATTAATTCCTGCATTGCAATGATTTCCAACAAAAATAAAAAGAAGAAAAATGAACAAAACCAAAAGAATTCTTATGGTTAAGGACTTAATTAGGATAAAGTCTTTTGTGGAACACAGTAAAAAATTCCAGACTGCTCTTCCCAGAGACTAAATTGGGAAACAATTGTAAAGTAATTTTGTTTTTAGCTTTTAGGTTTTGACTTTAGCTTTTTTTTCTGTTTTGCTTGTCATTTGAACGACATTGTGTTACTGTCTCACTGTTTTATGGTACTGTAATCCTTTTGTACATCAAAGGTGTCAGATAAATAGAAATGAAAAGTATTTAGAATTGTTCTTTTTTTTGCGGTAAAGCCCTGTAGGATGTCTTTGTTGTAGATATTCAAGGACAATAGCAAGTAAAGTGCAGACAGACACGGTGCTGTGTATTTACTTTGGCAGGGGACACAGAGAACCTTGATTTCACGAGATCTTCTTCCCTGACCCTGTCAGAAATAAATAAGCGAAGAAATGACTAGACTAGATGGGTATTGACACAGCTTTTACTTTTCTGTGCCATTTAGCCCAGAGCAGTTTTGCTCCTGACAACTGTACTGTGCTATTGATGCTGTTACAGTGTGCGTGTACATGCTTGCCATGCTTGCTGGTGGTGTGATTGTGGATTGTCAGAGGTTTCTGCGGGCTTCATGTTTCTACAACCACTGAAACCATTACTGTTTTGAGTCCCAAAAAGAGTAGCTATATAATAAGATTAATTCCTTTGAAAATTTAAGGAAATAACATTTCTTAGCTCTGTAGACTTAAATTCTTAAATTGCCCCACCGGTGATTAACGAAGTATTTTGAATTGAACAGATAGATGAATAATGTGTGGAATTTTTTTGTTTTCCCTCATCACAGGATCCCGAGGTTATTAGTTCGGTCATCTCATCATTAATTCGTTTGGCTGCTGTTTGTATGTGACGTGACTTGCATTCTTACCCATTTTTACAACAATCTCAAGGGTACAACAGCAGTACCAGGATCTGAAGCCTCAACCATCCAGTTGCAAGTGTTGAGACCTAACCAGAAACTCCTTAACACTGCTGCTGCTTATTGTCTGATCAATCAGTTCAAGTTCATAAGAAAGGAAAATAGCAACCATGCATTACAGTATTTAGAGTGTGTAGATGGCCTGGCTGAGGGCCAAAGGAGTGAGGCGGCCCAGATCCGTATTGCGAGGGTTGAGCCAGGGAGATGCTGCAGGGGTGTAGGTGTGGTGGAGGAAGAGGTACGAGTGAGATCCACTACAGGAACTCCCAGGTACGAGTCTTATGTATGCAGGCAAACAGGGAGATTGTATGTGGGAGATTAGAATCCTTCCTCCTAAATTTCTATTAGAACTTTGGTTATAAATCCATTAGTACCAACTGAAGGGCAAAACATAATTCATAAAGAATAACTGTGCCTCAAAAGCAGAGTTTTGTAGAAAGGGTTACATGGCAAATTCAAAGGTTAGGAGAGCAAGAAACGCGCAAAAAGAACTAGAACTGTATTCTGTAGCTTTGCAAGTACTTAATGCAAAATGCAAACAAAATGTCTAAACTTCAGATCTTAACTCGCATAAAGCCATGTCAAAACATATTTCATGAGCTTGTCTTAAAACAACTGAAAGCATTGACCAGCTATTTATGAAAAATAATTTAATACTAGCTGAAAACTAAGCTTAATGAGCACAGGTGTTGAAACTTGTCTGGGGTTTTGTAACGTGCTTCAGGTCTGTTGACACCCCCTGTAATTATTATCTTTTGGACTGTGATTCTCCACTGAGCCATCGCAAAGCTCATTCCATGAAAAGCTAGTCATGCACTCTTCCCTTGCTTGATGTCTGGAAAATTCTCAAAAATGCAACTCGGTACCATGAGGGAAAAAAAAGAAGTTTGTTGTGATTGGTTTAATTTTCGTGATTGGTTTTTGATGTTTTTCACACTCGCTGTTTGGGAGGAGCTGGACTGAGGTCTTCCAGGTGTTGGCAGCAAGTGTGTAATGTGTCTTCTTAAGAACAGAAGGGGGAGTTTGTTGGATTGTGAGTGATAACTGGGGTCTTACAGCTCCTTCTCCTATGGTTGATTCCAACCTTTGGGGTCCTTTCTGTGTAGACGTTGCATGTTATCCCGGTGTTTGCATAGGTTTTTTTTCCAGACACTCCGGAGATTAGGCCTTAAATGGGTGATCAATGTTCACACTGATCCACCTGCGGAAGATCGGCTAGAGTTCCCTCCCTATAGTTATGGGAGTAAAGAGGCAGAGGGAAAAGTGATTCAAAGAGCAACCTTACACTGAGCAGGATAGCATTGTTCTATCTCAGTATTTTGTTTTAGGTTATGGAATTTGTCAGCATTTATCATGATTGTCAGCATTAGCGTTAGCTTCTCAGGCTCCCTCAGGAGTATCTGAAGAAAGCTTGATGGTGTTGTCTGTCCACTTCACACAGGACAGCTGGATATTTGGATCTCTGCATTAAGCAGCCTTGAAATTCAAATAATTCATGTGTGATAGAACACCACTCACAAAGAGGAGCAGTCACATAAGCACATCTGTCTAGTTGTTTGGTCTTGCACATCACACAGGGCCTCATACAGATGACTAATATGTAACTGGGGGTGCTGAATGACTGCAGAGAAATTGGACAGTTTGAAACCATGTAATCTTGCAAACAAATGGGAACAGAGGACCAATTTTTCATTTTCTAATGTAGGCAGATGGGAAAGCAAGACTTGCAACATTTCGCAATGCATAGTTGTTACTACATATCTCCAGTACACCTGCTGAAAGGTCATTATGCCCAGAAGAGGTTTCCAGTTTCATTCCCTTGCAATGCAGGTGTTCTTCCAGGAATTTTGGGGAAGTATTCGCAGGAGGCTGTCTGTTCACCACCACAAGGAATTGTTTTTTTTAGTATTGTGACTTACTTTTTACCCTTTTTGCAATTGCTGTTCCTCATCTGCCTCTGCACAGAAAATGGTTTACAGGCCTGTTTCATCACCTCTTCACAATGAGGTGAAACATGAGAATGTAGGTATCAGCGCAGGGTTCTGCAAAGATGTTGGGAGGTGTCAGTGGGAAGGGGTTGGTCCGGTGCAGTGCCACATGCCATGGAAGAGTGCTCTTCAAATTGGTCTTAAATTTCAGTTATAATGCTGTTCTTTGTTGTCGGTGTGTTCATTTCATTCCTCAATCCGTTCAGAAAGTGAGATTAGGATTACTTTACCAGTCCTGTAATAGTGCTGGAGCGCAGACAGGGTGGCAGGGTACCGTTGCTCGCTTGAGGTGAAGCTTTATGTGACTACATACTGTACATACGTTTCATCCCAGAGAGCTGTTAGTAGGGCAGATGGGAAAGTTCACATCCACACAGCTGATTACTTTTACTTCAAAACTCCACCTTTATTCAGGTTTGGTAATAATTTAGGCAATTATTCCTATTATGAGTATGTGATAACTAGAAGCATTTTGCTCCTGGATTCTCATTGATTGTTTTGGAAATATGGCCAGATTGGACTGATGTTTGGAGAGTAAAATGGTTGGTCGAGAACATATTTTGTGTAGTTAATCTTCATTAAAAACGGTCATTTGTGACCGTTCCTGTGTTCTTACGATAGATTGGCATTTTTGCTGTGTCTTTCTCCACAGTAAGTTGCAACTTCATGTTTGAGGAATAACCATAATGATGACTATCTCCTAGAATATAAGAACAGTTACAAACAAGAGGTTGTTCAGTAGTTTGTACTTTATAGATCCACATTTTTTCCCACAACTCTATGGGTAAAGAAATGCCTCCTGTTCTTGGTTTTAAGTGCACTTCCACACAGTTTCCACTTGTGCCCTCTTGCTTGTGCTTCCCTGTGAATCACATTCGCAGAGCGACATGCCACACCCTGTCTTTACTTTGGAAAGCGGAAACACAGCATTAACCCAATAGGAAATGTAGGGGTAGGAAAGGCTGACTCAGTACAGAAGAAAGGCTTGTTGCTGTAGAGGCATGTTGGTGGGATTTTGCCTGCTGTTCCTTCATTCCGCATTGCTTTTGCTGGAAAGGAAAGGGAGCACGTTTTGTCAGGATCTTTCAGGTGTTGTTCTCTGAAGCTTGGTTTATATGGAAGCCAGTCAGAAGCCTTACCCCAGGCTACAGCAGAAAGGCTGTGTGCAGGCAGTTTGTGGTTAGGCTGGGGAATTGACAGTCACTCATCTACATCTTCTGGTGTTCATTATAAAGTCAGCATTTAAGGCAATAAGAACATAACAAAGGTTACAAATGAGAGGAGGCCATTCAGTCCACTAAACCTACAGTATTTGGGTTCAGAAATATCTTTATACTGTAATAATTTTACACAGTATTCTAAATGAGGTGTTAATACTGCATTGTATCATATTACTATACCATTCTTTGATTGAACTTGAACTTTTAACTATAAATCCTAATATTTTTGTTGTGTTATTGTTGTTTCCCCACTTTAACTAGAAGATTAAAATAATTTGTCAGCACGAACACCATGTTTGAGAGTCATGTCCAGATGTGGCTTCTTAAAGCTCAGTGTTACCATTCTTGTATTTATAGTTTCTATTATAGTTTCTGCTATCTGCATGAAACACTGATATTGGTCTATGTTCAATATTATTTGTTGAGTGTTTGCCCAATCTTGAATTTGATCATTTTTAATTTGCTTTTACACTTCTACATTGTATGCTAATCCAACTTCGGTGTCTTCTACAAACATGAGTGATTAGTTTCCTCATTATAACACATTCTAAATAATCAATACTCATTAAGAAGAGAAATAGCCTTAATATGTTTCCCTGTTGTACTTCACTATTAAAGTCACCCCAGTTGGAGCATTCACCCTTGCACTCAGTTTTTTTATCCATTAATTATATCTCAGTTCAAATGCATGTCTTACTTTTGATGCCCAACACCAGGTTACATTAGTAATTTTCCATTCTTTGGGTTTAAAATTTTCCAGTCAAGTTTTTGTCTTTAACATTCTTCATTTTCTTTACAATTTTTACAATTGATAGAATACTGCAAAGCACTGAAGATTTTTATATCATAAGTGAACAAGTACCAGTACCACTGGGCTTATACTATTAATAATATAATGTATATATCATAATGTATTTGGACAAAAGATCATTTGAAATATCGAATGATATTACTTGACATTTTTAAAGGATAAAACAGCTCTGAAATTGTAAGACGTGCCTTGCTGCTGTGAAATATGTTATCTTCTTTGCTCCCCTCTTACTGTTCCATGACTAATACTAATGGTAGAGCAGCCTGTGCATATCTGTGGTTTCCCTCTAATAGCAGATAAAGAGCTGCCATTTCTGCATTTAAATGCTGGCAACAAATCAGTCATTCCTTTATTAATCAAGAGTGTCAGTTAAGTTTCATTTATATTGTGAATATCTTCAGGGGATTTAAACATATTACTCATAGTTCTCCCTGACATACTGTACAGTAGAAGTAATAGAAATTGGGTCAAGGCTGTCAACAATCTTATTCTATCTCAGGGTGGAGCTCAAAAGTGCCAAAACGTTGCAGCCCTTATTAATTTCCAAACTTAAGAAAATAGGGCATAATGTGATTTTTGTTGCACGTCTGAGAAATCCAACTGTATCATATCCCTACTCTCAGGGAAGACTGACACTGAAACATTTCTTACTGAAGAATGAAGAGAACATTAGGAAGGATTTACTGTATGTATCTCACAGAGCACTGTTAAGCTATGATCCTACAATTAGAAAATCCAAATGGAAAGAACAAAGCCTAACAAGAAAGAATTTATACAGCAGTGTACAAATAAAGCTGAAGAAGAAGGCTGACACTTACAGCCCCCGAGGGATGGACTGTATCAATGGAAAAGTGTGAGCTTTATAGAGATACAACTCAACAACTCAATTTAAGTTTCAACTTCAAAAGCCTCAGAATTCCTTCCCTTAGATTTCTGTTTCAAGAAGTCAGTCATTCTCTATCAAAGAGTTCATTGAATAATGAAGCCACATTGGTTTTGGCATGTTCACAGCCATTAACGATAATTATTATTCACAATAGGAACTGGGTTATAAGTAGTAAAAAAATACTAACATATAAATACAGTTGTTTGAAATGCATTTCTGTTTCATTTTACGAAATGGAAAACAAGATCAGATCCTTAATCTTTCTTCCTTCATGCAGATGGGCCTGACAGACACAAATGCACCACCACATTACTTAGATAAATCTTTTGTACAGTTTTTTAGCATTTTAATTTAGCCATCTGGGATCAATATTCCTGATTTATTGTACTTGTTGTATGTGGCCTATTGATGCTTATCTTTTTCTTCGGCAAAGCTAGATATGTGTTGTGGATGTAGAACTTTTGAAAACGTATAACTAATTTACAATTGCACAGCCTTTTGGTAGTTTTCTGTGGGATATATAAATAAATAATAAAGTATCATAAAACGTAGTCTGCCTGAGAGATTTGTATAGTCAATTAATTGACCCGGTCAGTATCACAAAAGCATGCCAATTATTTTGTTTCACGTTTTTATTCCGTAACGGTTGTAATGAAAATATGCTGTAGAATCAATTATTCAGTAACAAATCCTTTGATTTCAATCAAAATGGGTCTTCAGACCCTAGCATTAACAGAATTATGCTAAATGCACTGAGTCATCCATTCCCACACATTCAATTATACTGTGTGTGATGAGTAAGTGGAAGAAATGCGTTTTAAATTCTTAATTCCCGTTCTCATCTGGTCCTGGTTTGTCTGAAGGCTGTGTGCTATTATGCGGGAAAACAAAGCACAACAAACTTTAATCACTTAGGTTTTCAGAATTTGAAAATCAGCTGGTGTCATAAAATTGTAAAAAAAATCAAACATGCAGAACAAATAATAAATGTTTTTTTTTCCTCCCACATTCTGACTGTTCACCATGTGTTTGCTGTCCTGTGAGGTTGTCCTTCTGATGTCCCGGTTTTCTGACACTGAGAAACCTGTTGTGGTTTGGAAAGTGAACAGAAAGGGCTGCCATTCGTACAGATCCAAGTTGTCACAACCTGTATTGGTCTATCAGTGTTGACATGACTTGAGCATGGGAGTGCAAATGCTGTATATTCATGTACATGAATGAATGCAGCACAACCCTCGAATCAGTGTGACACGGATTCCAGCTTAAACTCAGCACATACACTTACGTATATGAAACTATCCTGTTAATCTGTAAATATTTAGCGAGATGCCATCATTCATCCAGAGTGCTGCCCCTGTAACCAGGCATTCATGTGCTTCAGAGCAGTGTAATGGCTAGTACAGTATATACTGTAAAGAAAGAGTTTTAATGGTGGTATGCACTCTTTTCACTCCTTCCTCCTTTATGCTATATGTTACTATTTCTCAATAGCAGAATGGATCAATAAGCAGTGTATTTTTACACCAGACACAATTTTTTCTGTAAATTGTGCATACTACTTTTATATGTCTTTGCTGTCAGGGAACCGGCAGGTACAGTAGTTTTCTGAGGATCCTGTGCGTAGCCGTAATTCTGCGGGATGCAGAGGCAAACAATCCAAAATCATAATGCAGAGACAGATTCTATAGGAGAAGCTAGAGATGAATTAACCAGAAAGAGCCGAGACAAACCGAGAAGACAATCCAAAAGGAGAAATCCAAGAGACGAGATCGAAAAGAGAAAAGTTAAGTCCAAAAACCAGGAAATCCAACAAGACAAAAAACACGCACTAGAAAACTCTAAAGGAGGCTTTTCAATAGTGAGCATGGTTTGGTGCGTGAGGGAACTTAAAATAGTGAAGGAAGAGGGACGTGGTTGGATAATTGGTTCTGTGGAATCTGGTGCCTGTGAGAGTGTGATGGGTTCAGTTAGGAATGAGATCGTGAAACAGTGGGTTTGGGAATGTAATGGCGTTTGTGAGGGTGAGTGCGGGGCGTGACATATGCTTTCATTTAATGCATTTTTGTTGTCACACAACAGCTACTCTCTGCTTAAAAAGGTGTATGGTAGTAGAAATAATGATGTTTACTAGAAAAGGTAGCTGTAAGCACAAGATGTAGTGTATTCAGTGTGATTGAACTGTACGTGGTAAAGATCATAGGATTCAGCCACCTGAGCCAGCGGTCTGTAGGCTATAGCCATGCATAAATACAGTACATAAATACTGACCCAATGTGAAATGGACATCCTGCTTAGAATGTTATGGTCACAGATAATTAGGAGGGATACTGTGATGGTTTTACAGCAATAAAGGCAGTGGCAAGTGGTGTGACCATTGTAACATTAAAATGATTGTGCTGTCTGAAAATAGAATCATTGGCATTTATATCAACAGCTGAGAGAGCCCTAATGTCAACGCATTGCCCCATGCTACCTATGAAATAAGGCTGGATTTTTTGTATTTATTTTAGTCATATTTCCACACTGAGATGTGTAGTTCCCCTCTTTGCTTGGACACAGTGTATCTTGTCATGTTGTTGCTGTGTGGACACAACTGGGACATTCTACTGGTTAGCTCTCAGAGCCTGCTGCACCCCCTCTAGAAAATCAGGAAAATTAGCCCAATTATGGCAGAAAACTAATGCCTGAGTTACAACAGACTGTACTCTCAGGTCCCTCATCAGTCATACACGGGAATTGACAACTGACCTTCAAAACCTGATTCCAATACACTATTTTTCTCTTTATCTTCTTGAATTCCTACTTTATATATCCCCCCTGTTAAAATGAACAGCCCCAGATGTAGTGAGATAGTAGCTGTATTCTCAATATTATCCTGCTCCACTGCAAGAGGTCCTACATAACACACACAGTCACAAGTACCATATAGGGCTTGTTTGTATATACTGTGATGTTTGTGTTACACAGCAGTCATTTTCTCCCTGTCTCAAGGCTGCTGTCTCTGATAAACTGCTGGTACATTGCCTGATTCACTCTTGGTTGATTAAGACTCAAGGACAGGCAAAACAACAAACCGGGTTCAATTACACTGCGCTGCATCACACTGAAATCCAACACTGATCCTTTGTCCTCTCTGTCCAAAAATAAATCCAGACTAAAATAATACCGAGAGAAAAAAGAAAACAGAAAGTTAAAAGACGATGAAGGACAGGTAAGAGTGAGGTTGTTCACTGGACACAGATGAACTGTCTCAAAAAACGATTTGCCTTCTGTTACACGGGTAAACATTGACATCATATCTAATCTGCACGTACATTTCAATCAAAGGTGTTGTCTTTTCCACTGGTTGCAGCTTTGCATTTGATTGAACTTAAAGGTGTTAGCTAATGGAAGCAGGTGCCTCTGGCCCATGGCTCACAGCTCCCTGCTCTTTCTAGAGCTGGTGCCCTCGCCATCTCAGGATGGCTCTCAGGCTTGCAAAGCCTCTGCCAGGGAGGAATGTTGTGTGTGAGACGTGAATGTCAGACCCGTAATTTACTGTAGCAGACCAGCTGTCGGCTTCGGAGCAATGCTGCTACACAGAAAGATTATAGCGATAATGCGTCTGTGAGCATGACAGTCTGGAATGCAAAACATTGTTGTTATTCTTTTGGAAATGATTAAGAAAGGGGATGAAAATAAACATTTTTTCCATTGCATTCTGCTGCTATCAAGGACGAATCTCACATTGCTTCAGCACTTTAGTTTTCAAGTCCTGAAAAGCAATAGGAGCAAATGTAGATAATAAACCAATAGTGTCTGTACTGCTCTAGGAGAGGTATTCAAAATAATTCCCATAACATACTTCCATGTGGTTAATTAAGTCTTTATTTCACTTGATTGTATTCAGGGTAATGTACTATATAGAACTAAATCACATGTATTGTATGAATTGTTAATCTTTTCTCCATTTTGCTATAAAACACATTATTAATAGTAAAGGCTATGACAAACTGAAATATCTTTGGTCTTTAAAAGATCAGTTATCAAGTACTTACTCTAGCTCAACATGAAGTATAAAACAGAGCTGTAAATGAAACTTTTGCGAGCATTAAATGCAAGCAAAAGTTTGTTGTTGTTAATCTTTATCTTCTCTAGGAAAATGACAGTGCATTTCATAATGGTGATTTTCACAGCACTGGAATCAACCTAGGTTAAAGAATGAAAAAAAGTATTATATAAAAAATAATGTACAGTATTTACTCTAAATCTCAGGTTATTCATGGCCCATTTTGACACTTCTTAATTGTCTTCTTTAAAATATGCAAAATCTTACAGTATTGCTGGTGTCATTAAATGATGTATTTTAATGTTTTATAAAACTTTATAGTTTAGGCATAATGTCTAATTATTCTGTGCAGCACATCCAGAGAAAGGAATGACTCATATCCTTGGTTTAAAAGATGGTTTTACCACAGGAACATGGGGTTCCACAATGATATACAAAGCAAGGTTCTGAATCTTCACATGACTAAGAGTAGCTTAATTAACTGGTCTGTGGTTTAATCTGTATGTTGTTCATCTTTGAATAATGGGACTGCTTGTTCAGATCTAAACTTGCTTTCATAGATAAATTGTCACTTCTGAGATGGACTATACAAGTCCACAGCTCTCTCCTCCCCAGCAGATCTGGGGTTAAAGAGTCAAATTTCTGTGAGTCACCAGCCAGGGAAGCAGAGGCAGCAGGTGTGGCTGAGACAGCAGATTTGCTTGATTCTTTCATGAAAACACTGACAAAGCCTCACTGTCCATTCAATGAATTTTGAAAAGGGCAGTATTTTCACAACAAGCCAAGAATGCTACCACGCACACTCTTTCTAGTTTATTCAGTTTTGCCGAATAAATAATAGCCTCCATAATGCCCTTCTCTATATTTAACTTGCTTAACCTTCAGTTACATTTAATCAGTGCTTTTTTGTAACACATTTCTGCAGTGTTATGGATTGTTAAGGGGCTTTCACTACTTCTCCCTTGCAATTTAATATTACAGCCAATTAAATGTAAGGGTTAGTGCACATTATTAAACCATTTTGAAACCAAGGATTCAGAATATCAGTGAGTATTTATATCAATTCACAAAGCGGAAAAATAAACATCGTTAACATCAAATTTTCTATGAAGCGAGCATGTGAATTTAGGAGATGCACCCAGAGAGAATCAGGATTATGAGAACTACAGTTTCTAATTTCCTGGAATATGGGAGAAGAAACAGTCAACATTGGAAAACAAATTTATGATTTATTTTATTAGAGAACCCTGAGACGATTGAAGACCTGTTATACATTGTAACACATTGCGAAAATACAAAAACGAAAGTATCTGACTTGTACACCTGCCTGCCACCTCTGGTTGTGTAGAGCTTGCTTTGCAAAGCTCCTCTCCACCTTAGTCCAAGATGACTTCTTCAAAGAAATAGTTTTTTCTTCCCTTCCACCTCATCTGTTAATTTACTTACTGGTAGGGATGACATACGCTATTCCTGTTGAAGGTATGAATTCCTAAACTGAAAGTCTCCTCTCCCCTCCTACCCTTAGGCTTCTCCATGTTCTGTCTTGTACTATTTATAATAGCAGACTCTGAATGCAAGCCAGCTTTTCTATGTCCTGTGTGAGTAGATGGTTGATGGGTGAGTAGTATCTGACAAGTAATAAAGATCAGAGAATCAATAAAGGTTATTGATAATGGTACTGTTATTGCTACTGTAGTCGCACCCTAGTACGTTACACTAGGAATGCAGTTACATTAGAGGGATGAAATAAATTCAATTCAGTTTATTTTTATATAGCGCCTTTCACAACAAGGTTGCCCCAAATCAGAATCATAAAAGTGCAGGCCCTGTGTCACAGAGTCCAATGAAGGCTGTGGACTGATCACAGGGAGCTGCTGAGTGCAGACCACCCATGAGTAGCACAAGGCTGGAGTTTGTCAAGGTCATGGTCGAACCTCAGCCGCTGCCTTGCCACGGTACTTTCACTGAACAACCACAGCAGACAGTCTGCAGAAGCGCTGTGAGCCCTGCCCAGTGTGTAAGCCTTCCCTCGGAGCTTCTGCTCTGTGCCAGCACTCAGCGTGCCGCACAGAACAGCGTTTTAGCACTGCCGAGGCTGTGCCAGCTCTCACTGTTCATGCAAACCAAACATATAAAGAAAATCCAGTTTTTGAATGTTTCCAGGTAATGAAAACGTTATTTGGCCATTTGAGTCTTATGTTTTCCAAGGTAAACTCTTGTTTTTAATGAAGACCCCAAAACATGTTAAAACACTTGATCATTTTAATGTAGCCAAAGCCACAAATCTTGTTGATTTATGGATGAACTAGAAAGTCTTCATCCACTTTGTGCAGCTGGACAGTACATGTGAATTTACTTTGGTATGTTTTCAGGGCACATGTTTGCAGAGTAAGCCCTTTTACCTCTGTGGGTTCAGAGACTTGCTAACTGCTCCTGTTACGGTGTGCATTTACAGTTTTTCTATTTTTACAGATATAGTTTAGACAAAAATACAAAAGTGTAATTACAGTCCTTAATACCTGTCTCGATATAGAACCTTGCTGTAGGTATATTGGATCCATGTCTCCTTGCTGCATATCTGGCTTGGGTGTAAGGGTGAGCGTGTTTTTGGAGGGCGGTAGTGCCAGTTTAGATTATCTTCTTTTTATACTACACATTGCTTTACTTTAAATCTTTAGCACTGAAAAGATACAGGGATGTTTTAACTTAAATTAATTTGCTTCTGCTTACAATAGAACATCTTATTGTAGAATATAATACAGAATCTTTCTTATGCAGACATAATGCTAATAATATACTCACTAGCAGATACGACCAAATCCCATCCAATTTTTCAAGCAGAATCACCTTCAATTGAGAATATGATAAAGGCGATGGTACATGGAATTGACGGTCACTTTCCACCAGTTGTTTGGGATCTGGGGATTGTTTTGGCCAGAGAAAGGTGACAGAAGTGTGTTTCATGCTCCTCTAGCTAACCACAAATTGCCTGCCCCTCTGGGAGACTATTCATTTAAGTGTGGGGTTCCTACATTAACTTTGTTGAATAGAATATGGCCTTCTGTCTTCCTGACTAGTTTTCCCAATGTTGTCCTGACATTGCTGTGTGTTAACTGGCTTTCCTTTGTAATCCTGCTGCCTACCTGGTCTTCACTTGCTTTGCTCCTGTACAGAAGGTGGTTTGCCTTAACTATAACAACTGTATATTATTAGTATATGATACTGGGCTTGTGTGCAGTCAGAGACAGAAGAAGCAAAAAAATTTATCTCTGTGACATGAGCCAGCAGGTCATGTATTTGAGGTTTATCCTGAGTAATGAAAGGCATGTTATATGCTAAAATAATGCTTAGCAATAAGTAGTGAAGACATGGTAAAACACAATGCAATAAAGTACAGAAAAGGTCAATCTTTGGTGAACGTAGAGGATTAAAAATGGTAAAAATACAAAATTGCCAAGAAATGATCTTGCTCCTTGTGTTTCCCACAGATGAAGCTGCCCGTCTTGCTTCTGGGGCGCTCGGCGGACCTGCGACCTGGGGAGTTCGTGGTGGCCATCGGCAGCCCTTTCTCTCTGCAGAACACCGTGACCACGGGCATCGTCAGCACCACTCAGCGAGGGGGCAAGGAGCTGGGCCTGCGCAACTCTGACATGGACTATATCCAGACCGACGCCATCATCAACGTGAGTACCCACCCCTGCAGGAAGAGGCACAGGACACACCCTGAGGAACTGGCTGCTCAACCCAGCAGACGTCTTCACGATGAACAGCTGAACATATGTGGAAGTGAATTTCCCACAGGATGCACTTCTTCTCCCAGAGTGTTGCAGGAGTCTGTTCAACCTCCTCTCGCTTGTAACTGTTCTTATATTCTAGGAGATTTTCATCTTTACTGTTATTCCACAAACACCGGGTTGCATTTGCCAGCTACAGAGCTACAGTCACTACAGAGCTCAGACACTCTTTTCTGTATCTTCATCTGGTTTCATTCACATCTCGAGCTGTGAGGGCCTGTGATGTCATGCTGTATTGCATTTTGAAAGACTTGCAAAACTGTATTTGTCTTATTTTGAAACTAATATGAAGTGTTTTTTCTTTCAGTATGGAAATTCAGGAGGGCCTCTAGTAAATCTGGTAAGAATTCCTTTCCTTTTTAAAAGATGAACAAGTAAACTATAACACAGGCATTACCAGGTCCTATAACAGTACCGAGAAGATCATCAAGCAAATAAGCAATGCCAGATGGAATTAGTCTTTCTGACTGAAAAACATATCGGTAGAACTGCGTCTTGTGGCCTGAGTGGGTTCACAGTGTGTTCTACTGCTTCAGACAATCAAGACAGTTTTAGGGATGGGCAGGTGTGAGTTAACCAGGAGGGGGCAGTGTTCCTGCACAGGTGGAGCCTTTGAAGGAAAACAGCTGAGCTATTGTTTTGTGGCTTGTTAATAAAGCCACAGAAGTGGGTAAATAATTATAAGATGTATTATAATCCTAAATCCTAAAATGTTCTGGGATGGTATAATGATATGGTGTCATGTAAGAAAGTAAGGAAAATCTAGTCCATGCTATAGATTGTTGCAACCCCGGTTTACAGATGCTTGTCACAATGAAGAAAATGTGGTACTTTAGACTTTAAATCAAACGTGAAAAAACATGTTTGCAGCAGCATACTCCACTAACAGTTCCTTTTCCTCTCAGGCACTTTACATTTGCTTATATGTGTTTTACGAAGGCTAGCCGATGACAGCATAGGCTTTAAAGCATGTATATTTATTTTCTAGGATGGAGAGGTCATTGGAATCAACACTCTGAAAGTGACAGCAGGCATCTCTTTTGCAATTCCTTCTGACAAGATTCGTCAGTTCCTGGCAGAATCCCATGACAGACAGGCAAAAGGTAAGGCTATTACTCTCAGTCTGCCTGGCTGGACCGATGATACTCAAATATAATAACTGACACTCTATTATAATATAAAATGCTAAGTGTTTGACAGATTCCAGACCATGCATTTTTATGTCAATATTGGCTTTTTTGGTACATAATGTTTTACAATGCACATTTTCATTCATAATTTTTTATATGCAATGCATTGTTGCTCATCCTTAAGTACTGTGTACTATGAGGCATTGAACAGGCATGTTGTTCTGCTCAATTTCCTCCAATATACTAAGAAAAGATGAATGTTTAGAAAGGGGACAATATTAATTAAGGACATAAAGGCTTCAGGTTATTGCACAGTATTTGCATGTACTTTTAAAAGTTGATGGCATAACTTTTTTTAACTATAGGGAAGACAGCCCCAAAGAAGAAGTATATCGGTGTAAGAATGATGTCTCTTACTCCTTCGTAAGTTACCATTTAATACAAGCTCATTCTCCTATTCTGTACTGTATACTTCCATGTAACATTTGTGTTACATTTAAAATTAAAATACTTCCTGAAAGCGAATTCATTGAGTACTTGAAGGGCAAAACTCTTACTATATTTGCAATATTCGGATTCATGATTTTGAGCAGAAATGGAGGGACTGGTCGCATACCAAACCTTCCTTTTCATCCAAGGATTTTGGTACAACCAGCTCTGTGCTGCTGCCTGCATTGCTATGGTCCTGCACTGTATCTTTGTGTCACTGCTGCCTGTCCCACTGTGCAGTACCTGTGTGTGTTGTAGCTGCCTGTCTCACTTTTCTGTGTGTGTCTGTGTGTGCTGTAGCTGCCTGTCTCACTGTGCTGTGACTCTCTCTCCCAGGCTTGCTAAGGACCTGAAGGAGCGTCAGAAGGACTTCCCAGATGTCACCTCTGGGGCCTATGTCATTGAAGTCATTGCCAAAACACCAGCTGCAGTGTAAGTAGAGAGAAAACTGAGATCTGGCCAAAGAGTCCTGCAGGAAACAAGCCAAGGCTTTGTTTGCAGCAGTGTTTTTCTTAGGTATTAAGTGAAGGAAGGTAAAATTAAATTGCCCTGGTTGTTCTATTTAATGTGCTTACACAAACTGCAACACTGTAGGAAAGATGCAGTCAGTTCTGATTTCCTACTTAAATACTGTTGCCAGATTACACACTGTGCACCACTGGACTGTGCTTCAGATATTGGAATTCATTTTAAATTTGCATTAACCTGTTGGGAATTACACCAGTTTGTGGTGCAGCATTTTTGCAAGGGCTTCGTGATTACACAGCTGTTGTGATCTAGATATTATACGATGAACCTTTAAAATCTTGCGTTACACACTGTATCTCATGGGTAAAATATTCAGGATTTCTGCTTTGATAGTTTTAGCCTAATAAAGGCTGCACTCTGACTTGTCAGCTGCAGCAGGGACAGCAGGAGTTGGGGTTCAAGGGTCGAAGACAGGGATCATGATCAGCGTGTCACTCCCAGGGGTCAGAATCTTAACTCACCACCTGGAAAAAAACAGCCCAACTCTGCAAATGCATGAAGTCTATAAAAACCTTTTGATATGCTAGCACCCCACCAGGACAGAGTTATAAATATAGATCTATACAATATGTACAAATATACAGTAGATGTAGCAGTTTCTGTTGCATTGTGCTTTGCCTGTTATGTTCAGCTGCCAGTTTTATTCAGGCGGAATATTTAACAAGCTCTAAAAAAAACTGTAAAACTCCTTGTGGTGATCCTGGCTGATGCAGGCACTGGCTTGAAGGACAGAATACCTGAAGCAGAACTAGGAATGGAAGCAATCCTCCCTTCTGCTGGAACTGCCTGATTGCAACTCAGGCTGCTTCCCTTTATCATAATTTAAAATCCAAGGTATGCATTAGAAATAATTCAGGCATTACGATAATTAAATAAAAGTACTGTACATCGATCCTCTGTAGATTAGTACTGATGTTCACCATTTAAAAATGTCCTGCCTCTGTATATTTTTTTTGCTCCAGTGAGCCAAAAACTGTTTGGGCTGAGGTGGCACTTTCCCCATGATTAAAATGATGACTGGTCTTTTTTCGGTGCCCATAAGAGTGAGATCTGAGCCTGATTAATGGCCTGGGCTAGCTGTGATTTCGTGAGGTTTAAAATAAAGCTTGTGTAATGTTTGCCTTTCAAACACTAAAGCAGATTGGCATCTTTGGAATGTGGAAGAGAGGTTAGGTTGTTGGGTGCCAAGTCTATTACTTCCCATGTTTTATGAAGGGACTGTTATGTTTATCTTTGTCCTGCAAGGTTTAGCATTACATCTCAGAACGCCCAGCTAGAATACTTACTAATAACCGTTCAGCCATAGATAGCTTTCCTTGTAATGTCCTGCAAGTGTCTGTGTCTTAGAGCTGTAGCACAGCGGCCTATCTTCCATAATGGTTACATGGCACAGTAAGAAGTGAGCCGTAATGCACACAGTTCAAGATACATGTGGATTAAAAAAGAAAAAACATTATTATTTTCCCATGTGACATCAGAAATTATTTCCACATAAAAAATACTTAAAGCCACCACGCTGAGGAGTACAAATGAAGCAAGCAAACAAACTGAAAAGTATGTATTGTAATAAGAGTTAAAACGTCAAGATGGAGGACCTGAATGCCTAAAAAATCTCAGAGCATTTTTAATTTGTGTTCCCATTCAATTGTTTTTTTCCTCTCTATTATTCACAACTGAATGGTATTAATCCTCAGACTGTGATCTCACTGTTCTTTTCCCTGTCCCAGCGGTGGCCTGAAGGAGCATGATGTAATTATCAGCATTAATGGCCAGAGGATCTCCTCGGCCAGCGATGTAAGCGATGCCATCAAGAGAGACAGCACGCTGCGGCTGGTGGTGAGGCGAGGCAACGAGGACACCATCCTCACCATCATTCCTGAGGAGATTGACCCTTGACCTCACCCCCTTCCTTGAGCTGGTTCTCAATGCTTCACTATTGGACACTTGCAGGGTGTGTCTGGAGTGGACACACCTTACTTAGAATGTTTAACCAATAGCATCTCCCCTTGTGGCTGGGTGAGACTGAAACTCCACCCCCAGGAACTGACATAATGTATGCAGAGCAGTACATCCACATTTTAGTCTTCTGCATTAATCAGTGTATCTTACTTTTCATGTATGCTTTGAAAGGTGTTACTACTGTTAGTTTAACGCAAGCAAATGGTCTGTGTTTCTTGTTTTTTCTTCTTTGTATTTTTTCTTTTTTCTCATTTTCTTTTTATACTGAACTTGTCACTCAAAGAAAGACCCACAGGAGCCTAATATTTCAGTGGAATAACTACTGGAATAAGAGAAAAGTGGGCATTTCAGGATAACTTCTTGTTGTTAGATCTTATTTTTTATTTTTTTTAACAGTAAATACAAGAAAGGGGAATAAAATGTTTCAACAGTTAAAATCATGTATAAAAATGTGTATAATTTCATTCTGATTGTTTTCCCAGAAAGAAAGTTCCTGTAACATGGTTATATTTCTATATAACCGAGAGTTCTGAGAAAGTTGGGGCCCATGTACTGGCAGTACAACCCCAAACCCCCACCCCTTCACCAGCTAGCAATTGGCTTGCAGAATAATAATAATAATTGCTTACACTTATATACTTTTCTGGACACTCCACTCAAAGCGCTTTACACGTAATGGGGGCTCCCCTCCACCCCCACCAACAGCAGCCATAGTGCGCCAGAACACTCACCACTCAACACTCAGTGGGGAGGAGAGCAGAGTGATGAAGCCAATTCATAGATGGGGATTATTAGGAGGCCATGATTGGTAAGGGCCAATGGGAAATTTGGCCAAGACGGCAGGGTTACACCCCTACTCTTTTCGAGAAACGCCCTGGGATTTTTTAACGACCACAGAGAGTCAGGACCTCGGTTTTACATCTCATCCGAAGGACAGCACCTGTTTATAGTATAGTGTCCCCATCACTATACTGGGGCATTAGGACCCACATGGCACATTGACCGCAGGCTGAGCACCCCCTGCTGGCCCCACTAACACCTCTTCCAGCAGCAACCTTAGTTTTTCCCAGGAGGTCTCCCACCCAGGTACTGACCAGGTACTGACCAGGTACTGACCAGGCTCACACCTGCTTAGCTTCAGTGGGTTGCCAGTTGTGAATTGCAGGGTGATATGCTGCTGCATATCATGAATAATGACACAGATCAGGGAGGATGATTTACATTATGGCCACAGACTGTTTAAACTTCTCTGACTTCCTCATTTACCCATTTCTGTCAGGAAACTATGTAGCAAATAAACACTGTAGACACTGTACACAGTTTCAGTTTAATTAAGCAATGCAGCAATTTGTCATTCTTACAAATGTAATGAAATATTTAAGTGTTCATTAATCCTCAGATATTAAGAATTATCTTCTTTGGACAACACAGGTAAAAAAATAAAGTGTTTTTTCATTGTATTACATTATATTAAATATTCAAAATTAAATTAAAATCATTGTAATATTCCCCCATTGCATTGCACTGTAGAACACTTTAGAAAATAGAGACATCCAGGTAGCAATGCTGCCCTCTTGTGTAATGTGTAGTTATTGCAATCATATTAGCCCAATTCTTCACTGTCTATCGTTTACTGAACATGTAATGATTATTAATAGCCTGTCACTACTGGTCTCTGAATATGCTTCAAATGTGTCAGAATCACTGAGAATAGAAATAATGTCTTAAAGACCAGAAAGTGAATAAAAATCTATAGCAATGGTAGCAGTGTCACCCAGTTAGTTTTCTTACAGTGACTTTATATTATTGGGCTTATCACATTGTCTTATTTCAGGAAAAAGAAGGCCCTTTTTAAATTTAAAGCACCCAGTCTTTCTTTTGCCAGCTACATTTAGACAGACGGGGTACCTATGTTAAGATGCTGTTTATTGATTACAGCTCGGCCTTCAACACAATTGTTCCCCCAAGCTGGTCCCAAAACTCAGGAATCTGGGTTTATGCAACTCTATCTGCAACTGGATACTGTATTCTGGATGGGCAGATCTCAGGTGGTGAAAATTGGCAACAATATCATCTTCTCTACAGCGATCCTAAGCACTGGAGTCCCACAAGGCTGCTGTCTCAGTCCTAGGCTATACTCCTTGTTCACCTACAACTGTACAGCCACTCACAGCAGCAACCACACCATTAGTTTGCAGATGACACCACTATTATTGGGCTGATTAACAACAACGATGAGTCCACATACATGAGTGAGGTGGAACATCTTACAAGATGGTGCCTTGACAACAATCTGGCCCTGAATGTCGACAAGACAACTCATTGCGGAGTACAGGAGACCCAGAGGGAGCCGTGCCCCAATCAACATCAATGGCACAGCAGTGGAAACTGTCAGCTGCTTCAGGTTCCTCGGCCTGCAGATCTCCACCAACCTGGCTTGGACTCACAACACTGTAGCTAATCTGAAAAAGGCACAACAGCGCTGGCACTTTCTGCGGTGCTTCAAGAAATGCAGTTTGGGGAAGCACTTCCTCATGAACTTTTACCGCAGCACCATAGAAAGTGTCCTCACTAGTGGCATCACTGTGTGGTACCATGCATGACAGAGATGCACTACAAAGGGTTGTGGCAACGGCACAGAGGATCATAGGATGCGATTTACCATCAATCGGTGAGATCCACACCATCCGCTGTTGCAATAAAGCCCAATCCATCATTCAGGATCACAACCATCCCAGCCACAAACTGTTCTCCCCCCTCCCCTCTGGCAAGAGGTACCGCACTGTTAAAGCATGGACCACTAGACTCAAGAACAGCTTCTATCCCACTGCAGTACTCATCCTCAAAAAGGACTAACTGCAGGGCCTCACACTCAATACACATCTACACTACGCATTTTTTACATAGTCTACCCTTTATTTTCTCTCAGTCTCACTACTACTTATTTATTTATTTTCCCACAATATATTTACTGTTCCTGTTGTCTACATTGTGTAGTGTTGTCTGTTGTACTGTGTATGTCCCGAGTGATCAGCTCCATTAAGAATTCCAATGTACGTGTACATATGGCAATAAACTACTCTACTCTACTACATTAAAATAATTAGCAATTTGTCTCATAGTTTTGTACATTCATATCAGCATATCAGCAGTAGCTATAAAACCCTGCAACTCACAACTGGCAACCCACTGAAGCTAAGCGGGTGTTAGTGGTGTTAGTGGAGCCAGTAGGGGGCACTCACCCCATGGTTTGTGTGGGTCCTCATGTCCCAGTATAGTGACGGGGACGCTATACTGTAAAAAGGCACCGTGCTTCGAATAAGATGTAAAACTCTCTGTAGTCATTAAAAATCCCACGGTGTTTCTTGAAAAGAGTAGGGGTTTCCTGTCCAAATTTTACCCTGGCTTCTACAAATCTTGACCTCCTAATAATCCCCATCTCTGAACTGGCTTCATCACTCTGTTCTCCTCCACACTGACAGCTGGTGTGTGGAGAGCGTACTGGCGCACTTTGGTTGCCATTGTAAAAATTATCCAGGTGGATGCTGCACATTTGTGGTTGTGGAGGGGAGTCCCCATTACCTGTAAAGTGCTTAGAGTGTAGTGTCCAGAAAAGCGAATTACATTATATTTACATTATATTTTGTTTTCTACTTCTGGCTGCTAATACCTTTATATTTTAGAATTTGTCAAAGTGAAATAGACTAATCTGTTCCAGTTGAATGAATTTCTGTAGATAGGAGGACAATAATATTTTAAATGTATAAATCTGTGATTACAGCAGATGCTTTAATTGTTAAGGTATGGCGCTGCTACAGTTGAGCTACTGAGTAAACCAGACGATGTGACATGTCTTAAATCAACAAGAATGAATTGTAATGACAGATAATGTATTGATGTAGCATGGCTGTAGATGTGTAACCAGTCTGTAGCAGTTTAGGGCTTTCAAGAACATTTGAAATCCACATGTCAGGGAGACCACCTTTCTGTCTGGTGTGTCTGACTCCTCTTGGTGTTGTTTGGGCACTCTGCAATGCTGCCAGAAATAGCCATTTGAATCTGGGGTCTCATCACGTGTGCTGCATTTACAGTAACATTTTACATTTAAACTTAAAGAAACAACCCAAAGAAGGCCCCACAAGTGAAACACCATATTTTTTCTTCTTTTTTTCTGTTTACTTATCAGTGTGGAATTAACCTCTACTAGTTCCTTGCAGTTCACACCATGACAGCAATTCACTCTAATGTAATTAAACAGTGCTACATCAGCTAAATTGCTAATGCTGTTGAAGATTGTAGGCTTTGGTGACTGATAATCTATTGTTTATTTTATTTTTAGTCCTTATTTTTTTCACCCAATGATAAGTCAGGTTTGAATACAATTGTCACAGGCCTATGCCACTTACTAATTCATATAATCATTAAACTAAGAAAGTGAACGAGAAAAACGTTTTGGTGTTTTCTGGGTTTCAGATATGTTTAGAATTGACTGTAATTGCTGCCAAAGGTTGGCTTATTGACGCAGTGATGAAGAGAGGTGAATTCTTACTGTATGCATTCAACATATGTTCATTTTTTATTTTTCTTTGCAGTTTTTGTGAGAATGTAACATTCAAGCTTGGATTAAAAAATATTCACTTAGAAAAGAGTTTGCATCATCTGTAATTTAACAAAATGGAACATCATTGGAAGAGGCTGAATACTTTTGCTAGATGCTACATATAGAAATTATTTAAGAGCGCCTTATATGTAATACATGTTCACTTTTTCTGAAAAAAAAATATAGCAAATGTAGTTTTTCTTTTACATTTATCTCAAATACCTTATCTTCTAATTGCGTTATTTAGTTTGGTGAGTGTTACGACCCCACGTGTCTAGGGGTATAACATTTAGGATAATTCTTTTGGAAGCAGGTGGGATTTGGTGAGGGACTAGGAAGCGCGATAAGGGTAAGGAACTAGAGTGGTGCCAAAGAAAAGAAAATAACAAACAGAATGGAGCTGGCTAGGAAAGTGAGGGAAAGCTAATCTGACTACAAAAGAAAACCCGAAACACACGGTCTTCAGCGTCTTCAACACCCTAGCTAACCTCCACTGACTACCCAAAACCATACAAGACAAATAGCACTCACCCGTACTAAACTAGTGTTACTAATACAAAGTCAACTAAGTCTGTAAAGTGTACCCAACAACCTAATCTAACCTTATATACAAAAGTTCACACAAAAACACAAGTGAACCAGGAATACAAATAAGGGAAAACAAGAGTAATCAACAGGAACAGGGTACAAAAGAACACAAAGGTTGAACATGTAACTGCAATTTCCCTCACGGGATCAATAAAGTATCTATCTATGTAACACATTAGGGCAAGGTAATGGCAAAACAAGGATAAACACAAACAAACAAAAGTACTAAGAAACAAACAGAAACCAACAAAACAAAGCCGAAGCTATACGAAAATACACACACAAAACAAAACAACGAAGCTGAAGCAATAACCAGAAGCAAAGCGATAACCAAAACCAAATGGGACCAAAGTCAAACGAAAGGCCTCTCCTTGCTGAGAACCTCCATGTTATATGCTGAATAAGATGTGTTCTGATTGGCTGAGAGCTAATTGATGATGACATCATACTGAAAGTGTTGTGTAATGGTGGGCCAATGGGGAAGGGAGAACAATCAAGGGTCAGCAGTGTAGACATAACAGAAAAAACACACACAGAACAGACACTGGGACGTAACAGTGAGTGAATGTGAAGAAAGTGTTTTGAAAGCATTTTTATCTGGCTTTTGTTGAATTTGTATAATTTACTTAATCTTGAAATATGAAATATTTCCAATTAGTGCTGATGTAAGTAAATATTATACTCCAGAAGCCTGAGTAATTAATGTTGTTTGAACATGATAATATAATTTTCCTTGTAGGAATAGTAAATAATAAAACATTGTGTTGGAGTAAAATAACATTTATCAAGAACTAATCTTGTTATTTCATTTTTTTATCTCCAACAAATCAATTTAAAAGCTTTAGCTGATACATTTCTGTATTGCATTGCTGAAGTGACTTTCTGTTAACAGAGACAGAGTAGGCTGGTTTGAATTACATTTCTAAGACACTTTTTGTAGAAATATGAAGGAAATAATTAATCAGATTCTTCATATGGAAGTCAAAAATTGTTAAACTTTTCCTATTTAAAACAGCATTCATAACTTTAGTACTATGGATTTATATACTCAGAAACATTTTTACAAAACACCTGGAAACCTCTGAATCTGAATCAGTTAACCGCAAATGTCAATCTTAAGTGTGAGCAGGAAGCTTCATCAAGTACAGTCAGTCGAGAACTTCACAGAGATGGATGCTACGGTTGGGTTGTAGTACATAAACCCATTAATACACCTACAAATGACCTTTGTGGTGCAAAGAACATAGACAATGGTCTACTGACAGTGGGAAAAAGTCAGATGAGTCATCCTTCATCCTATTCTCATCAAACAGGCAAATACGTGTGTGGCACATGCCAAAAGAAGTCTACAGGTTCGAGTGCTTGTTTCTCATGCATGGCTTAGGTGCACTCAACCCCTTAGAGGGCAAGGCTAAAGCCAATAAATACAAAGCCATTCTGAGTGATCATGTCCATCCTATGGTGAAGCATTTCTATCCTGATAGGAATGGAATCTTCCAAGCTGAGAATGTCCCCATCCACCGGGGCACAAGTGGTCACTGATGGTCTGCTGAGCATGAAAACGATGCAAACCGTATGCCATGGCCATTCCAGTCACCACATCTCAACCCAACTGAACGCTTATGGAAGATTCTGGAGCAGTGCCTGAGACAGTGTATTCCGTTACCATCAACAGAACACCAGATGATGGAATTTCTGGTGGAATAATGGTGTTGCATCTCTCCAATAGAGTTCTAGACACTTGCAGAATCTAAACCAAGGTGTTCTGAAGCTATTCTTGCAGCCTGTGGTCACCCGACATCCTACCGAGACACATTATGTTGGTGTTTCCTTTATTTTGGCAGTTGCCTGTACATTTATGTTATAAGTGATGGTATACACTTGCTCTTTTTAAAATTCAGAACCACAGGAAAAAGGGGGCTTTTGCTGATGTTTCTGCTTTCCTGGTGAGCAAGAAGATCCCATCGATCGGGAGGGTATTAGTCCTGGCCCTGGATTATAGGTATTCTGTTATTACTTCAGGGATGATGAATTGTCAATTTCGAGGTTGAAGGAAGTCTGCTTATCTCTTCCTTCTAACACCTTTCTGAATCAGCACATTGATAAGTGATGGATAACCTTGTTATTTAAAGGCTAACTATAAATCCTGCTGGACTCCAGGACCAGCACTAGAAAAACATGTCCTACATTCCTGCCAGACTAGGAAAACAATCTTTGGCAATCACTTTCTGTGTACTTGCTACCCTTATCATGAAAATCAGAAAGAACTGGATTGTACTATCATTTTTATTGGGTGCAGCCAGCTCGAGTCAGCAAAGTCTACAGGGCTTCCTAGTGTATGTGCTTCCTGGGTTCATGGTTACTTAAAATATTTACTTAATTTGTAAATGACAATTGTTTCCTGTACCTTAAAATAATACAATTTTAAAAACCTAGAAAATCTGGAAGCCTACATTGTAACAGCTCTTCAGCTATTTGTTTTGCCTATAATGACAATAAATAATGCTCTACTTTTAATATAGCATAAGAGGAATACTTTTGCAGTGTTTTATTTTTCTGTAGTACAGTATACAAAACATCACCTTTAGGCAAACATGGGTGATTTGTTTGATTGCCATCACAGCAACTAATAAAATGCCTTCCTCATAGTAAGGTCGCTGCACCTGCCTTTTTACACTTTTGGAAGACACACAGTTTCAATTAGTTCTCTAAAAAACAAATACTATTTATTTTATTAAAGCCGTGCATGAACTCTGAACCAGTTCTCTGTGGTTAGAATGGTGAGCACTGAATTTCAGCCAGGTGTTATTTTTTCTGAGAATCCTTTCTGATTTATTTACTTTAGGTAATTTTATTATCTTATAAAAATAGAGAAAATACCAGTTCTAGACTGAGAAATTAAGCAGGAAATTGATGGTGTTTTGATTATAAGTCAAAATTGTTAAAATGCTGACAGCAAGAGCAAGAAGAAACTGCTTAGTGGAGATAACTCAATTAATAGCCTGTTCATTAAAGCAGTACATACTGTAATCAACAAATTTTAGCACGCACATACCTCATCCTCTGATCTTTAAAGTACTGTATCTCTGTTCAAATCAACCAGTGGCAGCTGCCGGCATACTGAATCTAACAAGCGACCAGTAAATATGTCCAAGCTGTGAGCAGTGTGGAGATGGTGCATGCTGTCACATTCTTATCAGACAAAATCAAAAGGCATTGATAAGGTAAGGCATTGTTAATTAAATGATAAGGATTAATTAACTGATTATTAATTAATAATAATAGTAATGTCCTTTTCCTGATATGTGAATTCTCACTGTGGTCGATGACGCAAAAGACAACTATCTTTATGCTTCTGGTATAAATCACACTGTAATTTCCCAATTTAGATATATTCTATAATTAGAATACCTCTCATAAATAATATTGCCAAAATAACAAATTAATAATATAATGGGGCTGCACGATACTTTTGAGGTCATCTGACAACAATCTGTGCATTAAAAAGAGCCATTTAAAGCAAAGTTAAGCAGTTAACAAGTTTTACAAGTGCATTTAATAACCTCAGCTTTAAATGATGAAATCCTTTTAAGTCTGTAAAAATAAAATTAGAGTTTATATGTCTATTCCATGGTATAAGCCTTAATACTTAGCAAGGCATTCCTTTATCAGAAATGCAAGTCAAGTTTCCCAAAAGCTCACTTAGCAGTATCATAAGTGTGTATTACTGATAAAGCATTAACTGAGGCCATGGAGGGTACTGTTTGCTCAGGTGCTAAGTGTTTACAGTATATAAGCCAGGGCAACTGGTGGATGAGTCTGGCTATGAAGATGGAGACCACATTGTTCCTGACTGTCTGTGCACTCGTTATGTTGGGCAGTGCTGCCCAAGGTATGTGGAGCTCTTTGGAATTAAGATGCCTCTGTTGGCCTAATAAAAATGCATGACAGTATATGATACAGTCTCTTTAAGTAAATGATTTGTGCTATTTATACTTTTGTTGGTAGGTGTTTCAAAGTACTGCTTATTTATATACTAAACAGTATTTTGATGTCTGCATGATCATTAGTACTAAAATCAATATGATTTACTGATAAAAGACATATCTCTGGTATTGTAGTTACCATACACAGTACATGTAATGTAAGCAAAATGGACGATAGGTTTTCATTTTTATCTATATATCTCTATTTCATTCATAGTAAACGTTTTTCTGTTTCCCTCCAGTTGTTTCAATATATTCATATTCTTTGCCACCAAATTAATATTCACTTTATTCAGTTGCAGAACTGACATCTCCTGCATGTAAGTATTCAACATTCAAATCATCACTTAAGTGTGATATTGATTGTTGTTGTTCATGTTAGTATTGGTAATTCTTAATATATTTATCAGATTTTATATACAAATCCTTCAGCAATTTATAGAAAACTTATTTTGTTAAAAAATTTAACTTCATTATAATATACTGTAATGCACCTACAGTATATAATAAATTTGTCTTCAAATTAATATCCAACTTAATTTCCTTGCAGACACTGTGTATTCTACAGGTAAGTATTCAAAAATTCACTTACAGACCATAACAACTGCTATTCTACTGATTTGTAGGAAAGGCAATCAACAAAGATTTCTGGTTTTGTTGTCATTGTACTTAAGTATTGTGATGCCACAGGTTGGTGCTAGTACATTAGTATTAGTATGTAATTGTCTTTGATGTTGATTTAATATTTGCTAAAGGGACAACATTTAACAAACCACAGAATAACCACATATACCCTTCTCAGGTATGGTAACCATCTTCCTCTATATGTGTCAACATATACATACAGTACTGTATATTCATATTCTTTGCCTTCACATTCATGTCCTTCACCTTCATTTTCTTGTAGAAATGATGCATCCTGCATTCTCTTACAGACCTTACAGAACAATAGTTATTCTACTGAGCTCTAAAAGGAAAAGAAATAGAGATTTGTGTTGTGGTTGTCATTGAACTTGCATGTTAGCATTGACAGTTCATAACAGATGAGAGGTTTTATATGCACATACCTTTAACAATTTACAAAAAATTAATTTGTTTCATCATTTTCCTAGAAGAACCATATCTAAGCACAGGTAAGGATTCAAATATTCACTTCCGGAGCATGGGAATAGTTATTCCAGTTTTCTAAAGGGAAAGACGCTTAACCACTAATTCTTTGTTTTTATTTGGCATGTTAGCATAATAAGTTCATAAGAGTTTTGTCAGATTTTCTATGGACCTACTGTTAAATAAATACAGAAATATACAGGGCATATGTCAATAGAGTTTTCTAAGAGGAAAGGCAGTAGAGCGAGATTTCTGTTAATGTTGCTGTCATTGTCCTTTCCTGTTAGCATTGACAATTCACAATAGACTTGTAATATTTGATACACACATACTAGTAACAGTTTTGTCAAAACACATTTCCCATTTGACAGAAAAATTAAATTCTTTATTTCAAATCTCTTAACATTGTGGTTTATGTAGAGTTATTTAAAGAAAGCTTTATTAGAAAACTATATACAAAAATTTAAGCATTTATTGTGAAAAAAAAACAGTCGAAGGCTATTATCAGCTTCCACATGTTCCTGTAAATACATTTACTCCAGCCCCCAAAATAGAGATAATTTTTATTATTATTAATAAGAGTAATAGATAGACTTATGCACTCTGTATAAGTTGTACCTTTGCCAGAATTGACAAATGATGTATTAGTGTGTTAATTATCACGTTCTCTCTTTGCATTCCTTTGAATAATTGCTTGGTTGTGTTATAAAGAAGGACCTCATGTTCCCTAAAGTAAGTTTTCACTTACAGATCAAGTACATAATTCCAGGAGATAAATTTATCTCTATGTAATTTGTTTCAGCTCATGTTTGATTAAATCTTATGGGATTTGTCACTACCTGTGTAGTACCTTTTCTCTGCTCATGTTTACTTTACACATTATGTTTCAGTATTGAATTGTCTTTAGTGTTTTCTGTATACTTCTTAAAGTGACAATATATAACATATCACAGGATAGCCGTGTTTTTCGTCCCTCTCTAGATGTGTCAATATATAAATTTTGTTTTCATTCCAAATAATGTCCACCTGCCACAGATAAATATTAGACTATCATGACAATAGTTTGTCCACTGTCTTCTATAAGGAAAGGCACTTGGCCAAGATTTCTGTTGTTATAACTGTCATACTGTAGGTGTGAGACTTTATGTGCACATGCATTTTACAATTTTCAGAATTGTTTTTTGCTGTGCCCTCAAATTAATATTCACTTTGCTTTCCTTGTAGCATCAGTGACTGTTGGCTCAGGTAAATATTCAATTGTTCACTTACAGGTCATGATTACTCCAGGAATAATCATGTTCACTTTCTAACAGCAAAGGCACTTGACCAAGATTTCTATCGATGTTTTTCTATGCAAGTTACTACTGTTTATAGCAGATTTAAGATGTACTGTACACTGAGTGTATAAAACGTTAAGGGACGCTTACTCTTTCCTTGAAATAGACTGACTGGGTGAATCCAGGTGAAAGCTATGATCCCTAATGAATTTTGCTTGTTAAATCCACTTCAATCAGTGTAGATGAAGAGGAGGAGAGAGGTGAAAGAAGGATTTCTAAGGCTTGAGACAACTGAGACATAGATTGCGTATGTGAGAGAGAATGGGCAGGAAAAAAGATTTATGTGCCTTTGAACGGGGTGTGATAATAGATGCCAGGCGTGCTGGTTTGAATGTGTCAAGAACTGCAACGCTGCTGGGTTTTTCAAGCTCGTCAGTGTCCCATGTGTATCTGGAATGGTCCAGTACTTAAAGACATCCCACCAATGGCAGGACAGTGGTCAAAAACAGCTCATTGATGCAACAGTTGTAAGGAGGCTGTCAAGAATTGTGCAGGTCAACAGACGGTCCACAGGTGACAGTCCAGTACAACATTAGTACTAAAAGACCCATAAAAAATACACAACTCCTCAAACCTTAACACTAAATGGGGTTATGTGGCAGCCGACGACCTTACAGAGTTGCACTTCTTTTAGCTGAAATCAAGAAACCGTGGTTGCAGTGGGCTAAGGAATGAAAACATTGGTCACTGGGGGATTGTAAAAACCTGCCTGGTACGTAGTGTGATGAATCCCGGTTCCTGCTGTTTCACACTGATGGGAGAACTAGAGTATACATGAGTCCATGCATCCATCAAGTTGTGTGTCAACATTACAGGCTGGTGGTGGTGATGTGACGGTGTGGGTGTGTTTTCATGGCACACATAGGGCCCCTTGATAAAAGTGGAGTAACGTTTGAATGTCACAGGATGTCTGGACATCATTGCCAATCAGTGCATCTCTTCATGACAGCAGTGTATCCACCTGTGAATGGATGTTTTCAGCAGGTGTTTTCAATGCCCTGTGCCCCAAGGCTAAGACTGTCCAGGAAGGGTTCCATGTTACATGGAAATGAATTCAGCTTAATGCAGTGGTCTACCCAGTCACCAGATCTCAATCCAATTGAACATCTGTGGGATGAAATTGAATGAGTTATTCTGAGTAGAGATCCACTACCAGCCAACTCAACACAACTGTGGGAAGCACTGGAGTCAGCATCGGCCAACATCCCTGTGGAACGCTTTTGACACCTTGTTGAGTCCATGCCCTGAAAAATTGAGGCTGCTACGATGGCAAAAAGGGGTTCAATGCAATATTAGGAAATTGTCCCTAAAGTTTTGTACGCTCAGTGTACTGTACATAGCATTAACTATTACCACTAAAACAAACTTTCATTACGGCTCAGATATGAAATTCTTAATTAGATTTATTTGTATAATCGTATGTTTTGACTTTATATTAATATCCACCTTAATTTCCTTACAGAATCGACTCCTCCTACAGGTAAGTACTTGAATATTCACTTACAGACTAAACAATAGTCAGTACAGAGTTTTCTAAAAGCAAAGGCAGCCGAGCAAGATTTCTATTACTATTGTTTTCATAGTCCTTTCATGTAAATACTGACAGATGACAAAACATTTGTGATATTTGATGAACACATAGTAATACGTTTGTGTCACAACACATTCCACATATACAGTAAGACTGAAAAATCAAGCTCTTCATTTCAAATCCCTGAATAACCACCAATCCTCACGGCGTATTTAACATTGTCTTAAAGAAACTCAAATAAGAAAACTACATAAATCTATTTAAGCATTTACAGTAAAAGGTGATGGTATAAGGCTTTTATCCACATGGACTCAACATGAAACTGTATCTTGTGTTTCTCTGTGTTGCAGGATCATGTCAGGGCAATTGCTGGGGCAGTGCGGGAAGCTGCTCCTGTGAGCCCTCTTGTGGTTATTATGATAACTGCTGTCCTGATTTCTGTAACTACTGTTCTTACGTCAACAACAGTAAGTATTTCATAAAACTGCACAGTACACTTCAAAAACCTGCTTTTCTGTCCCTTGATCCTGTCCTTCACCAGCTGGAGCCTGTGACTCTCCAAGCAGAGGCACTCAGCTGTCTGGGCACTGCTGGGCTTGGGTGGGCTTTAGCTGAACAGGGATCTCCTGCGAACAGAGACTCCTGAATCCTGGCAGTGCAGGCAGCTGTGCAGTGATGCCAGTGAGAGTGGATGGAGCCTTTTCTATCTGTGTGCTACACAGGACATAGTAATAAAGCCATCTTACAGACCGATGAATCTAAATGGTGTTGGTATTAAAGACTCCATTTCATGTTTTTTCATGCATTTTAGCATATTTTCTACTTTGAAGTTCTGAATTATACAAAATTTCGTGGAGGGTGCATTTATTGATAGTTCCTCAATACAATACAGTTTTATTGATAAATGAATTGAAAATATCAAATATTTTAACTGGTCAGTCCAAAATTTTTACACATACAACATTTCTTTGTTGGCATCCTTTTTCATGTTCTAATCAAGATTTAAGTCTTTCATTTCATAGTTACTTTTTTGTCTAATATGAAACACTGTTCTCTTGAATTAGGCTCTGTGCACATTGAACTGAGACCTCTTTTGAAATTCAATGTTTAATTGATGTATTTCTGTTTGTGGAGGCTCACTGGCCTGCAGAGAATGTGCACTCAAGTCTGTGTGTCTCTGTGCTCAGTTGTATTGACAGGAGACTGGTTTTCCTTTTGTTTTCCTGATTTGATTTGCGTTTTCTTCAGATTACTGTTCTGTTTCTACTACTGAAGAAGCCTTTACAAGGAACTCAACACAAACTGGAGGTACATTCATCTTTTATTTGTTGTTTTATGCTTAGATTACTGCTTAGACTTATTGCTCTTACCAGTATTCTTGCATTCCTCTGCATTGCCTTTGAATATTTTCAAAACACTTATTTTTTGCAGAAGAAATTTCTCTTCTCGCAAGTGGGTTTTGACTTATAAATTGTATAAAACATTCCGTGAGATAAATTTACTTTCTAAAACTATTCAGAACTTACTTGCGTTTCAGCTTGTATTTACTTAAATCATTTTTACTAACTATTTTTACATTATTTTATAATTTAATTTTTTAATTTTATAATCTTCAGTGTTTTCTATATACTTACTACAATATGTACTTCTATCTCCCTGTCTCCTTCTATATATAAATATAAATATATATAAATATATTAATATATTAATATTCTTTGCTTTCTAACTAATATCCAGCTTAATTTCCTTCCAGAAATGCCGATGCCCACAGGTAAGTATTCAACTTACGCATCATGACAATAGAAAGTGCACAATTTTCTAAATGGAAAGAGGTCTGCTGTTGTTGGCATTGTATTTTCATATTTGAGAACGTGACAATAGTTAAATCACAGTTTTCTAATATCCATTGTTCTTTCATGGTAGCATTGAGATTTCACATCTGCTTTGCCCTCAAATTAATATGACCTTTATTTCCTTACAAGACATGCTACTCTCACAGGTACAGTACATATTAAACATGCTCTTACAGACCTTAACAAATGTAAAATCACAGCTTTCTAAAAGTAAAGGCATCTGAGCTAGATTTCTATTATTGTTGCTGCCTTCATGTAAATATTGGCAGATCACAACAGATTTGTGTTATTTGATACACATGCTAAAACAACTCTTCATTTCAAATCTATGAAAACCCACCAGTCCTTATGATGAATTTAGAAGCTCCTTTAAGAAGCTTTTATAAGGTAACTATACCATTTTATTTATGCTTTTATAGTGAAACATGTCAGTGTAAGGCTGTTATCCACATGAATTGAATTTGAAACATAGTATCTTCTGTTGTCTGAAATTCCAAACTAAACTCACAGCGCAGGCTGCGGAAACCTCAATAGTGAGCGAGGATAAGTTCCAGAGTGGAAGTTTAAATACACAAAGTGCGTGAAGTTTCTTAGTGGGTGCTCGTGGGAATGCGACGGTGTCTGCGTGCCTGCGTACGGTTTGTGACATGTTCCTGTAAGCACATTGCTCCTGCTGAGAATTGGCAAGTGATATTGTAACATTATTCATATTGAAATAAAGTTACTCACTCTAAATGTCATTTGTACCCTACACAGTGACTGTTTTCCTTATGTAGAACAATATGAATTCAGAATTTTATTTTTCACATTTTGTAGAGTTATTACCTTTGTCAAAATCTACAGTATTGGTACTTGGTACTGTATGTTAATTCTTACATTCTTTCTTTGCAATCCTCTGCATTGCCTTAGAATGATTGCTCACCTTTCATGTAGAAGCAACTCTTCTTTTCACAAGTGGGGTTTTTACACACAGATCATATAACTAATTCCATAAAATAGATTTTCTTTGTGTAGTATTTTTTTTCAGCTCATTTTTAATTTAATCCTACAGTCTTCATCACTAGCTACACATTGTGTATTAGTATGTTGCCTTTAATGTTTTCTTTATAACTGGCTAAAAAGACAGCATTTAACTCATCACAGAATAACCATGTGCTTTCTGTCTCCCTCTAAATGTGTCAATGTATTCACATTCTTTGCACTCAAAATAATATCCACCTTAATTTCCTTGCAGCATCAACTAGTCTCCCATATAGGTTTTCAAATATTCACTTACTGGCCATGTCAATAGTTAATCCTTACTTTTTTATGAAACAAGAGGCAGACTCACTCACACTCTGGGTTTAATTTGTATTCTACGGAGTGATTGCCTTTCTAATGTGGAACAATAAGAGTGTAAAGATGTGAATAAGTAGATCTTACATTATGTGTTGGACTATTCATTATATATATACTGTATATCCTTAATATAACCTGGAACCTGAATGTGCAGTGCTTTATATAACATATATAATAACACTTCAGTCACTAACTTGGCATAGCACTTTCTACCTCAGTCTCTCCTCAGTCTTACTACAGTTTATCTTAAGAACAGTCTATTGAATCCAATACTTAATATAGAAAGGCACCTGTAAAGTACAGTAACTACAGCACCAGCATCTGGTTTTGTTTTCAAGTAAATCTGAATGTCATCAACATAACAGTGAAACCAAAGTTCATGATGTTGAATAATCAACAATAAACAATTTAATCAATATATGAGAGCGCATTTTTTTTTGCAGACTAAAACTTACTTTGACTTTTTGAGAAGCCTTGTTCCTCCCCTATTCATGCATTTTTTATCTTTCTATGAAGTTATCAATTACTTGCAAACCCCTCATCTGTTTTGTTTTGTCTTTGTCATTGACAACTTCACCTGCTTTTTAATGAAAAATGTATTAAAATGTCGAATGAGCGACATTTTTGATTGCTTTAGTTTTTATCCCTTTTCTGAGGTAGTGAACAAACTTGCTGTTAATATATGATAAATGATATCTTTCAGATCGGCCATTTGTCAGTTCTTGTGGAGGTAACCTTGAAGGACCCGCTGGTTGGTTTGCAAGCCCTAACTTTCCTGACAACTACCCTAATTACTCTGACTGCATATGGTATATCACAGTACAGGAGTATGAGACCATACTACTGGAATTCAGAGAAATACTGTAAGTGAAACCTGTTGTTCACACTGTTTCTTACAGTGCTCTACTATCCACTGCATGTAAAGGCAAACCTAAAGGAATGGTCTTAGACTATAAGATCATGAACTCTGCCTAATCAACATTGCTTTTGGAAGCACCAAACCCAAATATTAGTGTACAAACCAAATAATTCAGATAATTCAGTCAGCTCAGGGATTCCTTGCTCAAACCGATGAGTGACTCTCATGTGATCAATGCTAAATGTCATATCAAATGGGATATTAGGGGCACTGAGGCAGTGTGAGTCAATGCTGATGGACTTTTCATTCTTAAACGTCATCTTGAAATCTGTCACAACTGAATCCACCTCCAACCTAAATGCTTGGCTGCTCTGTAATTGACATTACATTTAGACTTATTAACCAGAAGGTAGGAAATATGGTGCCTGATATCCACCTGTGGGTTTCCTACCAATGGGATCTTTGGCTATGTTCAATTAACAATTTTAATTTTAATTCTCTTACAGTTACTGTATCTTTAAATAGCAGTAGAATCACCCTTCTGTCTAAGAAGCAGCTTTGCTTTTAGAGAGCACATTGATTTCCAGAGAAACAACATTGTGCCATTGCAAGGATAGCATTTTGTCAACAAGCAAATGAGAAACCAAATTTTGTTATTTGTGTTGTTATAAAGAGTATACCATATAAAAAGAGTATACCATATTACACTCCTTAGTAAATGGTACCTGACTGAGGTTGTATTCTAGTCAGCACTCTATAATAACTCAATTTCTTTGCTGTTACTCCCTAGACTTGAAATTTCAAATGGATGTGTTTATGATTCGATATCTGTGTACGACGGACCCTCTACCAGTTCCACACTCCTGGGAATAATGTGTCAGAATGGGAGTTTCACATTCCAGTCCTCTTCCAACTCTCTAACTGTGGCCTTCAAGTCTGATAATTCAGTCACAGCTCAAGGTTTCCTTGCTCAATACCAGGCTGTCTCTTCAGGTAACAAGGATAAAACACTGGAAAATGCAAATGTCAAAAGAAAATAGGAAACTTGATGATGACACTATTTTTGTTTTTTAGCTGAGCATGAAAAGTTAAAGTATGGCATCTTTTTAGATTTTGAAGAGGCTGTTCGAAGATCCAGAGCTTAATCTGTGTGTAAAAAGAACAATTACAATCTAACCATAACATGTGTCTAATCTCTACTTCCAGTGCAAGTGGAGTGCTCTGCTGGCTATATGAAGGTCATGCTAGAGACATCCTATCTTAGCCTTTTGAACTATACTGTCAATGATGTGTATGTGAATGATCCAGGCTGCCAACCAGTTGCCACAGAATCCTATGTGGTGTTTAATATTCCACTTGATGGCTGTGGGACAGATCGAAAGGTACACCTTCCTGGAGAAACGTGTTTGTTTTCTATTTTTGAGAAGATACATGAATATACTACATCTGGTTGATTAAGTACATGATGTACAGTAAAGTAAAATTAAGACAAGTGAGAAACTAGCTCTGGCTTGCAAAATAAATATACTAAAAATGGCTATGAGTATGTTTATTAGGTCCAAGCAGAAATGTACTGTATTAACACACAGTGTAAATGCTACTGTATATCCCAAGACTGGTTATACTATTTATTCTATGTGTTAATACATTTGGCAGACTGTCGACATTTATTCATTTGAACAAATCAAATTGCGTTTGTAATCATAGCTATAGATTTTGTGTGTGATTTGCAATTGTTAGTATGCAGGAACAGATTTTAAACCTGTTACATTAACAAAGCAACTTAATTTTAAAAATTCAGTAGAATTGAAAAGTAAAGTTCAGAAAAACTGGAATAAACAAGAATGTTTAGACATTCCCTACTTCCTGAATTTGGAAACTTAACACAGGCAAGCACACCCACTTCTGCTGTGTGTTTTCATCTTCAGGCTGCCAACAACAGCATCAGGTACATGAACATGGTCAGAGCAGAGCCCTTGGGCGCAGTGATCACTCGGCAGACCGAGCTGCAGCTGCGCGTGGGCTGCGAAATGCAGCGAGACACCGTGGTGCGTGTAGTGTACCTGTCCAGAGAGGAGGAGACGGCCAATGTGACCAGCTCTGGCCGCTACAATATCAGCATGGCCTTCTACCACTCCAGCGACTTCATGAGCACTGTGGAGGAGTTCCCCTACATTGTGGATCTCAACCAGGACCTCTTCATTGAAGCTCAGCTCTACAGCAGTGACTCCAACCTGGTGTTGTTCGTGGACACCTGCGTGGCTTCCCCTTCAGATTTCGACTTCTATTCCCAAACCTACACCCTGATCAAAAATGGGTATGGAGCTCCTGTGGGCCACATCCTTCACCAAAACCCTGGCTGAGCTTCGGTGACGTTGACAATCAGCAGAAAGGGTTTGATGCCCTTCTTTTTTCAGGACAGTTTTTTCAAAGGCTCTTCAGTTCTTACTGGCTGAACAGTAAATTGGCAGAAAAGGATAAAAATTGGGGTCGCCTGTACTTTGTGACAATTAAACCTGATAATGATTTTTAGAGTCATGTGAAAATTGTCTATAAATTTAAATGTAAAATTCTATTTTAACTCTCTTCTGTGACGTGCAGTATTACAAAAATCCAATAAGTATGATGTCTGCTGAGATAATATGGTCATTACATTGCAAAAGTCAAGTGTCCTCACTTGCCACATGTTTCTTTTTGTCCAGGTGTGTACGAGATGGCACATATGGTACCTACAACTCTCCCCTTGGTAGGGCACGGCTTCACTTCAGCTCCTTCAGGTTTCTGCGTACCTATCCCTCAGTCTACCTGCAGTGCAAAATTGTCGTGTGCCAGGCCCATGACTATTCCTCACGCTGTTACCAGGGGTGCCAACCCCGCAAGAGGAGGGACCTGAGCTCCTCCCATGAGAAAGTCAACGTGGTGCTGGGGCCCATCCAGCTGAGGGACCAGGCCACAGGAGGTAAACCTGCTCAGAGCATGGCTAAGGCAAGAAGACAGGGTATCGTGCTGGCTTTGTGCTGTTCGTTTCATCTTTTTATTATTCAAGTAGTAATAAAAAGTAGGTAGCTGCATCAGCACACATAGGCTGAAGGGAAAAGAAAAGAGACACAACACTGTGGCTGTGGAGCCATCTTCTGGTTTCTTTTCCTTTCAGCATGGAATAATTGTTTTCAGAAGGAATCTAAAAGAAGGCTTGATGACACAATTCAGGTCTTTTGGTTTAGTTTGTTTTCTGTTATAAAAGAAGTAGAACATTTAGAAAGGACAATGTGTCCAGGAAGTGACAATGGTTTTCTTCTAATTATCTATTATTGAACATTATATTGGAGATATACATTGTTTTTGTTAAATACTCAGTAAAGATTTACGTGTTTTTTTTCAATGTAAAATTTATATAAAAATCATTAGAGGAGGTACTACTTCCTTGTTTTTGAGATTGGATTTTCTGGAACAATTTCATTGAGACATAAAAAGTCAAATCTAACTTTCTTTTCATCTGGTATTTTTTAAAATGCTTCCTTCTCAACACTGCAATAAATTGTGTAAACAGTGTCATGCTGAGCATATGTTTTCTGACATAAGTGTTCTCACTTTTGGAGACACGTGTCTCTTCATTTAGAAAAGAAGTAAGGAAAAAATAAATGATCCCCATCATATTTCTTTTTCTACTTGTCATTTCAGAACTGCTGAGCAAGCAAGAAGCCCCCCTGGGTCAGAGCCCTTCAGGACAGATCCCGATGATGCTTTCTTTCATGCTGCTTGTGGCTACAGTCTTGGCACTGGCTGCTGTCTCTCTCAGGCTGTACAGGAATCAGCAGAAAGTATATGCTGGATATAAAATTCTCAAAAACTAATCTAAATCTAAACCTCACGTTTTTACTGTCCTGTTTTCTTATTTAATGTTCAACATGCCAGTCCACACAACATGAAAATATTGAATTACTTATTATGCTGTCATTCTTTGGTGTGGCTCAAAAACATTGGGCTGTTATCAAATGTAAAATGCATTGTCACCACATAAACACCATATAAACAAATAAATATTAATGATCATTATAAATTCTTTAATATTTGATTGCTTATTTTCGGCACATTTATGTACTGTAAATATATCAACAACCATTGACATCGCTGTGTGAAGTTAAATACTGCTGACTTTTATTGTTTTTCTTAATTTTTTTCTTTTTCATTTTGCAAAAAAAACTCAAATTTTAGCTCACACTTCCGGAATAAAGAATGTAAACATTGTATTCTCAGGAGCTACAAATGTGTTGAGATCAAATTTGATTGATAAAAATCAACATTTATAAGCTGTTGTACTTTTCTGAGCTACCAGCTCCTAATGACAAAGGACTTATTTGTCCTGTATAGCAGCAAACTAAATAATTCAGGTGTTATATTTCCATATACTGCAAAAAAATCTTTTTTTACTTTAATTTCTGTAATTTCCCTAGTCCTTGTAATGCAAATGATTCTAGAAGTGCCCTGTTCATTATCTCTCCAAAATATTGGAAAGACCCTTCAATGTCTGTCATAAAAACAGGGTTTCAATTTAAAAAGACTGAAACTGGCAGAATATTTCTAAGAATGTGAAATGTGAAGTCAGGTTATCTTCTGTAGCAGTTTTTTACCTCAAAAAGTATTTTACCTGAGTTGATGCTAAAACATGGACCATGAATAAATAATGCATGATTTTAAGGAAATGACGAAAGTGCATGGACAACGAGAGAAAGCTATAAAACATGGACTTCCGAAACCACAATGTGATTGAATAAAGACAACGATTAAGTTTAACTCTGGACTTTTCTGTGAGTTTTTATTCATTTGCCTCCTAAATCTATTCAGACCACACAGGATCTAGTAAAACCAAATCCCGAAAGCTCTCGTATAAAGACATACAATATTCTTTGCTTCTGTTCAGCCTTTTCATACAGTAAATTGGGCTTTGTCATTTGCTCTGAAGACTATTAATTTTCATAGAGCAGGCTCAGTAGCCAAAATGATCTCTTTACAGTAGAAAATTTAAGTACCTCTAGGTAGTGGTAAGTACTGTATGTACGTTTTGTAGTCTGGAACTGTGACAATATATTTACTCAAAGTCTTTATCATTATGAAACATACATAAAATAATCTGTGATGGTCCATCAATATTACCATTCAGAAAGATGAATGGGTCTTTATTATATATATTTATATCATATGATAAAATTCAATAATAGAATACAATATTATTAAATGTGAAAGACAGAAGAATCGTAAATGAGGATTGTTAGTCACTCTGAAGATAGTAAGTGCTTTGACCTTTCAGTATTCTTCAATAACGTTGGCTATGTTATTCTGCATTGATGCTCTAGATAACATTCTGTCCTGTGACTCCTTCTTTGTTTCTCTGGGCAGTTATGACTGGAAAGCTCTGTTTTAATTACATTTTAATGAAATGTACTCATTAATACAAGTACAGTTCTTATTTTCGAAATGATATATGATTGTCCAAGGACAATGTTAGGGTATTGCACCACATATTTGTAATGCAGGGTGTATTCTGCAATTCTGTTACTTTGATCTCTTTCCTAATGATCCAGATATTGCCTGCAGTGTGATGTCACTTACTGTGTGAGCTAATTAACAGTGAGAAACAACAGGTGCTGCTCCGCGTGTGAGGAAGCTATGTGAGAATGTATGCAGGTTCAGCTATGCTCACCATAACTAACCGTCATAAAACTCACATTTTTATTATAATAGAATTGCATAAAGACACATAACCCAATAAACAGTTTACAAGACTTTCAATATTTATTTTGGAGACAAATTAAATGTTTGTCCTGGAATGCCATTGAATAAGCTTTACTGCACACTGTCCATATACTGTATAACAATGAGACTATGATAACTAATGGGTTTTTTTTACAACCTGTGCATCTGTATTATTTTCCCACACATTCATATTACTTTTCAAAGCATTTTTGGCTTTATTGCAGCCATAAAACCTTTATTATTGGACAGACAGACAAGTATATAAACAGGAACAGGACAACTCCTGCAGCACGACCACGGAGGAAGACTATGGAGACCATGGTGTTACTCCTGATCTGCACTGTGCTTGCCTTCACCCCTGCACAAGCCTGTAAGGATTTTAAATTTGTTTCTTTTCTTAGAGTTACTTTAGCACCTGATGATACTGTTTAATTTACACACGTCCATTGGTTCTTAAATAGGATTATGAAAATTATATTAAAAAACTGTGAGAAAAATACTTTTTGCTAGAGCTGTGTCATATTGCTTTTGCTATTGCTGTTTCAGTAAAAGTACAAAGAAGTAAAAGTGCTTGAAGTAATTCTTTGCTCTTAAAGGGAAATCCCATTTAAAGCCAGTCTTAGCATATTGTACAATACAATTGCTACCGCTGCCTTTTTTTAACTTGCTACATTGCTATGATAAAGTTCAAAAAGAACAAAGAACAAAATCTGATGGTTTTAATTCCTATCCTAAGAACGGAACAGTATTTTGTCTGGATCATTGCCAGGCTCATTGTAAATCTAGAAATATGCCGAGCGGCATTAAACACACAATAGATGAGTATTGTAAATAGCATTTATTGTGTTTTTAATTAATCTTTTTATAAAATGGAGTCACATTCAAGTCTGCTACAAACATTTCACTGAAGGTATAGAAACATTCTCCTTCTGATCCAATTTTATTTTTCAGACACTTCCTTTCCCTGGACTACATATCCTTCATCACCCCAACTTTCCACTGAAACTGGTAAATCATAAAATTTCTCAATTTAATAAACGTCTTTGCTCATGCCAACTAGATTTCAAAAACCTCAGACTATTACTTTAAAAATGTGCCTTTTAGAGAACCAAATTTACCATATCTATTTTTCCCTTTCGATTTGCATTTTAGCTTGGCAGTGTGGTGGCTCTCTGACCCAATCAAGAGGACAGTTCACAAGCCCCAACTATCCCCAGAGCTATCCAAACAATGCACATTGCACCTGGAACATACGAGCTAGTGGTTACCGGACTATCTACCTGGAGTTCTCTTACTTTCTGTAAGCACCTTACCATGTGGTTTGCACACATATTACAGTGCTCTTTAAAATGCTGATGTTTATGAGATTATTTAGCTTGTTATAACAGTGTGTGCATGCCCAATGATTCTTCAGTTCTTTAATGTAATACTGCTGAGGGCTCTTATGCTCGGGCACTGAATTTCCAGATGTTATTATTGTTTATTTTGACTCCTAGTTTGGAAACTACCCCTGGCTGTGGATATGACAGAGTTTCAGTATACGATGGCCCTTCATCCTCCTACCCACTTCTAGGGAGAATCTGTGGGGGCCAAAAAAGAACCTACAATTCCACCCGCAATTACATGACAGTGGTTTTCGAAAGTGACTCTTCCTCTACTTACAAAGGATTTGAAGCATTCTACAGCTTTCATGGTGAGTCCAGTCTGTGCATTAAGAAATGCCTCAAATAAGTCATTGCCATGACATGTAAGGATTGCAGTGTACAGCACATGGGTCTAATCCTGCTTTGTTGGTTCACACCAGGTAGTTGTACACATCTGTCTAATGAAATAGGAATATATACAGTATGTTCCAGGAGAAGATACTTTACACATGATATGAAGTAAATTCATACTGAAGTCAGAAATAACGCTTAATGTTGTCATGTCACTACATTTTTATCCAACCATCTATTTTCTAACTGCACCCCAGGTCCGCAATTGAACCCAGGGCCCCAGTGCTGAAAGGCCACAAAGGAAAACATTGCACCTCTGTGCTGGCAACATATGAATCATTTATGATAAATTCCAATTTAAAATTAAATATCACTCTTACTCTCTGATTGTGCCACAATGAGGTCGGGGAATTAAGTCACAGTCTCAATAGTACATTTACCCCTTGTAGTACTGGAGTATTGAATTGCATCAGGACCTTGTAAACGTAGTCAGGACTTGAATCAAATCTTTGAGGATGACATTGCACGACCTCATTTGATCCTGCTAAAGCTCTGCTAAGGTGTGGTGTGGTGTGGTGATAATCAGCCATTATCAGCAAAATCCCCCAAATGTGCATTAGGATATACATTTTGCTTAATCAGTGAGAAGAGAAATGTGAGCACATTGAACTCAATCATTAATTTCTTTAGAAAAAAAATGAAAAAGCATGAATTCTGAAGCTGCATATCCTAGGAAGTTTAGGGAGTGCTACTGTTTCACTGAGCTCTTTGGAGGTTCAGTGTAATTCATTTGTTACTGCATTCTGTTGTATAACTCTATTAAAACTCATGTGAGCTTTTCACTGTAGCTTCAACACTACAACTTTTGGTACATTAAGATTTGACCAAAGTATTGAAATGGTTTGTAGGAGAGGTTTTGCTATGGTTATTGCCTGATTCATGTGTTATAAACACAATGCATTGTTGAAAATTGATGATGCTCAATGATTATGATTTTTAGCAAAGTGAGTAAGCCTGGTATATTAATTATGTCAAATAAATATTTATTTACATGAAAGACACATGTTGGAGGAACTGGGTTCTACAAAGGCACATTAAAAATAAAATGTGTTTAAACTTTGAATCAATTATCTGTGAGTTCACCACTTCAGTTTTTCATTATTTTTTGTAGCAAGTTGTTAAAAAACAAATGCTTTATCACTGAGATGTAAAATATCACAATTAATATCAATTTAAATTAATGTTACAATGCAGCTCAATCTCAACATATTAAGTAATAATGTAAAATGTTAATGCTATCTTCTCATTTGTTTTTTCAGATGTTGATTCATTCCCAGGTACTGTGATTTTATGCAAAATACCTCCTTCACCTTTCTTTTACTGTCAGACACAGTATCGTCAAAACTACTGAAGCCTATTAACACCAAGGATTAAAATAATAATTGCATTTAAATGAGAAAACATGCATTTAAACAAGACAACATTGCGCTTAAACACAATTATCACTTTGTAGATAATATTGCTTAATATATTAAAATATTGTAATATATATGCAATAATATTATCTAATACAAAGCAACATTGTCCTTAATAACAGAAAAATATTGTTACACTCCTCTTTGTGCAAATGAATTAAGGAACACGAATACTGTCTTTTGAAGTAAACATCCTGTAACTGAGTATCATTTTCACAAAAACAACAATGACACGGTTTTACAAACGTATATTATTCTTCATGTGAAACTGCAGAAACATGTAGAAAGGTTGTTGTCTAATCTTTCAACATTGAACCAAATACATTTACTGTAACTTTAAAAAAAGACTTATACCTGTACCTACTGTTTGTTTACTGGTACTGTTACTTTTGGTCAGTTGTTGAATATTTAAGCACAAAACCCCTGAAAGCATTCAGCCTATGCTTACATCAAATACCTTTAGATTTAGAATTACAGCAAATGGCAGGACATGTGGCCATTGAAACAGTACATCTGTGTCAATTTGCACAGACATGAATGTAAAGACATATGGGAATGCACAACAAAACCAGAAACAATTCCAGGACAGCACGCAAGCCAGAGCCATCATCTAATTTAAACACAATATTATCTTGTTTAAACGCAATAAAAAATTCCAGGTTTTCATACAAAACCTTTTCCTCTTTGGACTTTTCATATTGCTTTCAACTCTAAATTCACCTTACAGCATTACAGCCTATTCCACAACTCTTCATTATTTTATGTTTTGATGATTTTGCAAACTTTATTTACCAGTATTTGTGGAGCATTGTAGTTGTAGCTGTACTTTTATTTTAGACACCTTTCTTATCGTTCTCCAGGTTATTCTACTGCAGAGACTCAAACTACAGCTTGGTATCCAGGTACTGTGATATCTTAAGTAGTCCACATGTGCTTGAGACTAAGGGATTCCTCAGTTCTGGAAGCTGTATTTTCATTTGCATTGATACAGGGGTTGGTAACTTCAGTAGTACTGATCTGTTACCATGTACACCAGAAGCAGCACAGGGTGAGGAGATTCTATGTGCTTCCCAATGAGCATTGAAGTCAATCCAGGATAAAGTGAAGAGTGATGATAGTTTTGGGCTATGGGTACTGTGGGAGCAGGGCTGCACCTGCATTATACAACGACCCCAAGCAATATGGGATACCCCTCTCAATGAGACCTGAAGTCAGCAACTTGTGTGGCCGAGAACGAAGCCCCAGAACTCCTCGACAAGAGCTTCCAGCTAGTGCTGACAGCTGTCCTGACATTCAGACCTTTCTTTGTGAGAAGTTGTATCTGCTGCTTAACACTAATACCGTGACAGATGATAGATTTACTGTGGAGAGCTCTTCAGAATATGACAGAGACTGTGACATGATAATTGCAGGTACAAGAGCATTTTCTCTTTGCTGTTTTTGTGCAGATCTCACAACAAGCAGTAGTGGATCCTGCAGACACAATTGTGGATACCATCTTGGTAGCTGCTCCTGCTATTCCTCCTGCAAATACTATGGTGACTGCTGCCATGACTACTATGGTAAGGCTTAAGGCTTCAGAGGAAAACAGACACTCTACATCTGCTTTGGATCACATTTTAGAATGGAAAAACGCATTGCAATATCTACATTCACTTCCAAATAATGTATGTCAGAAAACAGTTTCCGAAGTCAAAACAGGGGTTGAATTCAGTTTCTCATGAATTGGCTGCTCATGCAGATTAGCTGTTTAAGTGTTCTGCTGGTGGTGACAGTTTTTCTTCTTTCCTGCAGATTACTGCTACGCTACGACTCCTGGTTCGGTCATCACAGCAGGTACTTGACTTGACACTAACTTGTGAAGTTTTAAGCGCTGGTCTTGTGGTTAATTTGCATACGCAATACACATATGCCCCCAACAGGTTGTTTCTGAGAGCTCAAAAGGCTTCAATTTCAGGTGCTGTTGCTGAGCCACAGAGAGATTCCCTACTCAACAACATCTCTTTCAGACAGATCCCTAACTGCCACTAGCACAGCAGCATGGAGTAGTGGTTGGGGGCTCTATACTTTTTCCTGGGGTTTTGTGGGTTTAAATCCTAGGTAGAACGCTGCTGTCATACTTTTGTGCAAAGTGTTTCACTCATATTGCTCCAATAAAGCACTGCTGAACATATGGTCGCTTTCCAAGTCATTGTTGTAACTGAGAATTTATTCTCAAATTACGTATCTGTTTAAAGGACTAAAAAAACACAGTTATACACAATAGCCCTTAATATTTTTTTATCTATACATTAGAGATTGAATAAATAGTATGTTTTAAACATATATGCTAAAGACTCGTACAATATACAGATTCTAGCATCAACCATAGGTTAAGAAATAATCAAAACAACTCTCTTTTCATTAGATGCTGACACGACAACAGACAGTGGATCCTGCAGGTACAATTGTGGTTACGACTTCGGAAGCTGCTCCTGTTCTTCCTCCTGCAGTTACTATGGCAACTGCTGCCCTGACTTCTGTGGGTACTGCTCCAGCTGGGACTATGGTAAGGCTCCAGGGAGGTCCACTGGGTCACTTCATAATGAGGGAGGATTCTAGGGCACTGTAGTCCACCTGTCGAAGTCTATTTACATGTACTGTACTTTCATTTAAAGGTTTTATTACTTACAGTTCTTATTTACTGTGAGGCAGTGCTGTATAATTACAAATAATTATAAATTGTATTGTATAAGTAAATTGCATAAATGCAATAATTATCCTTTTTCTCCCGTAGGTTACTGCTATGGAACTCCTACTCCTCAATGGGATACTACAACAGGTACTTGGCATTTTCTGAACTTCACAGAGTTAAGAATTCTGCACTTGCTAAAATAAGTTATGATATATTCTTTTCTAGGGTAAATTAAACACTAGAAATCTAATTCAAATTTCTTCCAATTCAAGTTTCTTAAATTAAGTGAACATTTTGATTTCACCACATTTACAAATTAAAAATATATTGGTCCTTTTCTTTGTGAGTAGGTGTAAATAGTGGAATATATAGCAACATAACAAACAAAATATATTTTTGTCTTGATACATGAGATTATCATGTTTAATACTGTGGCAAACAGTTGTCTGTCTCTGTGATACTTGTAGCCTCTTGATAAAGTGCTACTAATTGTTTCCAGCTTCCAGTGGCTCATGCAGGAACAACTGTTATGGCTATAGTGGAAATTGCTCCTGTTCCTCCTCTTGCTCGAACCATGGCAACTGCTGCAATGATTTCTGTGACTACTGCCCATATGTGAATCACGGTAAGTAATTCTGCTGCTGTCAATCAAGAAACAGTCATCTGTCAAAGATAGGTTTTGCAGAAAGTTCCTGATCAGCAATTACTACTAGTTTTATACTGAGTTTTAGATCTTTTCTGGATTTAGTTTTTCTCAATTTATATCCCAGCACGTAGTAATATAATACACACAAGGTAGCTCATTATCATTCTTAAAATGAAAGTAAATAAGGTGAAATTGACCTTCATGTTAATTAATTGATTTTGGCAAAGAAATAGTGTTCATTTTTGGTTCCAGAGGTGCTTAGCTCAGATGTGAACTGAATTGAACCAAAATGTGTTCAAACCAGATGTACTGGAACATGTTAAATAATGTGTGTTTTGTGCTCTTTCAGTTTTCTGCTACCCCATCACCACACCAGCTTCGACACCAAGTACAGGTATTCTCTCCTTGCTGTACAAGAGGAAGTGATATCAGCATAATACTTTATTTGTTTGCTTAGCTCAGGAGGTGTATTAACAGGGTTCACCAAAGAAAGTCATTGTTTTCTCTAAGACCTATAAATTACTTATTTTCACAGCATTTGTGTTGACTTTTTTCTCTAAATTTTAATCCCATGAATGACAGTTAAAGGTTCAAAACTACTAAAATTGTACTGTGGCAAGGAACCAGTGAAAGTCAAACAGCAGTTTTTAAAGAAAGATGTTAAGAATATGGTTATTTTTACATCACAGAAAGCAGTCCTGCAGTGTTACTATTAATGTATGGAAAGTGAAGACATTTCATATTGCTACTTTATTGGGGGTACTTTGATTTTTTTTTTAATCCACTACTTTCAGTTTGGGGATCATGCAATGGAAATTGCTATGGCCATTCTGGAAACTGCTCCTGTTCCTCCAACTGCAGTTACCATGGAAACTGCTGCAATGACTTCTGTGATTACTGCTTCAACGTGGACAGCAGTAAGTAGCAGAGCAATAATTAAACCTTTGATCATCACTTGCTAATAGATATCACAGTTTGCTTATTACAATGATCACTATATAACAAATTATAAAGGTTGACAATAGATTATATTTTAGCTATAATAATAATAAGAAGAAGAATGCTTTTTATAGTGGCTTTCAAAGCACTTTACAGAACAAAAATAAATAAACAGCGAAGGGAGAAAGTAGGGGTTCGGAATGTGGCAGGAAAGCAAAGGATCAGACAAAGGAGCAGTGAAATGTAAACACTTCTAAAAAAGAAGGTTTTGAGTCTTGATTTGAAAGAGTGTAGTTTAGTCTCTGATATGTATATGGATGGAATTCCAGAACTCTGGAGCTTAGCAGGAGAAGGCCCTGTCACCCATAGAGGGTAGATGGGCGTGGAGGACAGACAGGAGACCAGAATTAAAAGAGCACAGGTTGCGAGGTGAGGAGTAGGATGATACCTCATAGGTATAGATAGATGAAACCTGATAGGAAACCAATGCAGGATCTCCAGGATAGGAGGAATGTGATCACTTGCACTAGACCTGGTCAGAGTTCTGGCTGCCAAATTCTGGACATACCCTTCATAATTTTGTTCAATGTGGATTTAGATGCTCCAACAAGTAGGCCATTACAGTAATCAATATGAGAGAAAATCTAATGTTCATTCTTTTTTGAGTGTGTCAACTATTTAAAAACTGTCCTTAAAAATGTTTTTCTTTGAATGCTAAAGACTGAAATGCAATGTTTTATTTATGTATAAACATATTTGTTTATATAAATATTACAGATTGTGGTGTCACAATCCTAAATATTAATACTAAGACCAACATTTTAAACACCTTGTCTTTCTCATCAGGGACTGATTTCATTTTCTTTTCCCCTTTTTTAGGCTACTGTTTCAACCGCCCAGGTGATTGTACTCCCAGCATATTATCTTGGTGCAACCAAGCCCTAGCTCTCACTATCACCGGAGATAGTAAAAGCAGCTTTACTACCAGAAGAACAATTATTGGTCACATAAATCTGCTTTTCCATCCTTCTGCTAAAGTGTGATATGTGCTGTTGTCTTTTGATACGTGTTTAACCTGTCCTAACTATTTTAAAAAAGAGTAATATGATAAATGGAAAACTTATATTTCTAGGTTACTGTGGGGGTAACCTTGGTGGCTCCTCTGGTTCATTCTCAAGCCCCAATTACCCCAATAATTACAACAATGGAGCTAACTGCATATGGCACATCACAATTCCCAACGGACAGAAAGTCTTTTTGACGTTCACTGACTTTGAGTAAGTGTGAGATCCTTCAGCATTTTCTAAACATTGACAATCTAAAACATGTAGGCAATTTGAATATTTTGGGGGTAGATGTGTGTTAAAAAAGTATTAATCAACTGTGTATTTTCCTCAAATGCGTCTTCTGGTAGGAAGGTCTAGATGTTGCATACAAAATCAACAAAAATATAGCATCTCATTTACAAGGACCTCATCCATTTTAACTTTTGTATGCATGTTCACTTTACCTCTCTTATGATTCTTGTCCTTTTCAACTGAAGACAGCATTAAATATTTGTTTTCTCTTTAGACTCGAGTCATGTGGCAGCTGTGGCTGCGACTCTGTCTCTATATATGATGGACGCACAACATCTTCTTCTCTGATTGCGAAGATCTGTCAGAACACGACGTCAGACTCGTACCACTCAACCTCCAACTACATGACTGTGGTCTTCAGAACAGATGGCTCTGTTGTCAGAAGAGGCTTTCGGGCTATTTACAGCAGCACTGTGCCAGTAAACGGAGGTGAAACACCAAACTCAAAGCATTTAGAAAATAAATTTTCGTAAATAATTCTCCTGCTGTAAAACCACTGTTCCAATTTCTTTTAGAAACATTATATACTCTACATGCCCCAGTTTAAGGGATTGAGTATTGCTTTGCATTGTCCCCTCATTCCTCATTAAGACCTCAGTGAGCACTGTGAGGAACAGTACAGTGCAGTAGTAGTTAAAACTGCTACCTTCCATCTTCAAGGTCTCAGGCTTTATTCCAGCCTTTGTTCAGCACTTGTCTGTAAAGTTTTTCTCCCTGCATTCATATTATATCTATTGCTGGATCCTCTGGTTTCCTCCCAGAGACACAGAAGTTATGTTTATTTGACTACTGTAAAATGTCCCTCAAGCTCTGATCCCTGGTTCACCCAATTCACATCTCATTAGCTGTCTGTGGGTTGAGTTGCACAGCTCTGGTTCTGGGACTAAAGGGATAGAGCAATGTTGAATGATAACTGAACAAGTTCAATAGAACTGAAGTATCTGAAATGGCTGTTAGAGTATGCAGCTGATCCCAAATGTTCAAATATCACTGAGTTTCAGGACTGACAAGAAAACAGGTTCTGTAATAACTTCTCTAATATCTCTTGTCTTTGTTAAGCTCGAGTGGAGTGCTCTTCAGATGCCATGCGAGTGATCATCCAGAACTCCTACCTGGACTCCATGGGACTTACTGGCAATGATTTATACCTCAATGACCAATACTGTCGACCTGTGTTCTCTTCTTCCCACGTAACATTTAATGTTCCACTAAACAGCTGTGGGACAGTTCGAGAGGTAAACCTTTCTTTAAATTGAGTCAGTTTTTTATTGTTTTTTTCTTCATCCAAACACCTGCTTCAAAAAAGTAACTAACACAATACTGAAGTCAACAGAAAGCAGCTGAGAAGCGCCAGAGCCATTCCTTCAGAACTCCGGTGGAGAGCGACTGCTTTATTGAGCAGGCAAATTAAAATATAGAACACGAATGTAGAATTAATTCCCACAGTTCAAAACAGAGGACACAACTGTGGGATTTTCATGCTGTCCAGTGGTGGAACTTCATTCAAAACTAATCCTCAATTACTGTGCCTAACTGACCCAGCTGCATGAGCTGAGGGTCAGGGCTGTGCTACCTACAGTACCTGTGGGTTAGATCTTCAGAAGGAGGCAGGCCAGGTTTCCATCACTCACACATCTTTTAATGTTTCCCTCCACTTCCTCCACGGCACAGGACAACCGCGGGCGCATCACGTACATCAACGATGTGAGGGCTTTCGTCTCCAGCTCAGGAGAGATCACACGCCAGTCCCACATGCAGCTCCGCGTGGGCTGCCAGATGCAGCAGGACACCATGGTGCAGATCATGTACGTGGCAAGGGAGCGCGTGACTGGCAACATCACCGGCTCAGGGAACTACAACGTCAAAATGGCCTTCTACACATCCAGCAACTTCTACTACCCAGTGACTATGTCTCCCTATGTGGTGGATCTTAACCAGTTCCTCTACGTGCAAGCGCAGCTCCAGAGCAGCGACAGTAACCTGGTGATCTTCCTGGACACATGCGTGGCCTCCCCGTCTCCCACTGACTTTGTAACACGAACCTACGATCTGATTCGTGATGGGTAAGACAATTCAAACTAGGCGGAGCTGTAAGAATTCGCATAATGTTTTCAGAAGAATACAATCCTCAGTTTTTTGCATATATTTGCAATTAATTCAAAACAAAGTCAGGAGTTCAAAATGCATTTATTATATATTAAAGACACCATACTGCATTCATCAGCCTCAAAGAATTAATTATCTAAAGTTTTGTGATAAAGACCTTGTGTCACCAGTGGACAATTAAGCTTGGAGAACTCTTCTTGCAGTGTTTTCTCTAAAATTTATTTAATGTTTTTAGGCCATCAGCAACTATTTTGGGGGATAATTAGCCATATAAATTTTACAACAAAACAAACTCTAAAAACAGGCTTTCAAAGTGCCATACATCTTTAATTTTCATTGCTTTCTTGTTAAAAAATGCTGTCCATGTTTTTGTTTTGCTAAATTAAAAACGTTACAATAACATTTACACAAATACATCTTGAATTAAGCTTCTGAACTCACTTTAGAAGTGCCTGTGTTGTGAAACCAGGGCACAAGTACCTGCATACATGTTGTGCATTTTCTCACGCACAGTGTTGTCTGTCTTGCAGCTGCAGGAAGGACAGCTCCTTTTACAGTTATGTCAGTGGTACCAGGACAGTGGCGCAGTTCAGATTCAGTGCCTTCAAGTTCATACGCTCCCATCCCTCAGTGTACCTGCAGTGCAGGATTGCAGTGTGCAACGCCTATGACAACTATTCACGCTGTAAACAAGGGTGCCAACCCCGCAAGAGGAGGGACCTGAGCTCCTCCCATGAGAAGGCCACCGTGGTGCTGGGGCCCATCCAGCTAAGGGGTAAGATCAGGACAAGTTCCCATTGTCTGGGTCTTCATTCATACCACAGTGGAAAGAACTCAATTTTTCTGCTAAAAAAACTTACATATAGACTGAGCTGCCAATCTAAAAGTTTCATGAGGAAGTTCAAAATGGTTTCTTTTCATTTTGCAACATTAAGAAATTGCATTTTCTTATTCCAAAAGTGTTTTCCATGCACTGTGGCAGAAAATGGTTTTAGACTACAGACTTGTTAGAACTGTAAACCACAATGTCAAGGAATACATTGTACCAAGTTCATCACTCTTCTGTCATTTTGACTACCCTGTATCTTTTTCAGTGGAGAATAGCTTTTTACTTAAGTATTCCCGCTCAGTGTTAAACTCAGTCTTTTCCTGTTTTTCAGATCCTACAAAGCCAGACAAGGAAACCCTGGTCCGAGCCACAGTGTAACAAGTCACTGCCCAGCTTGATGCAGCCTTACTTACTATATCGGAGCTAATCTTCTCTCTTTCTCTTGACCACTGATTCAAGATCTAGTCTTTCACCTTAATGCTTTTTAGGAGATTAATTAATTTCTAACTGTTTAGCACAGAAAATACTTTTTTCCACCCTGTAATTCTATTAACCCAATAAAAAAAAAACACCGGCAAAACATTTCTTTTTTCGTCTCTGTGGTTGCATACAAGACTCCGTGGTGCAGATGTGAGCTTATAAAGCTGTAATAAACTGTAAAATAACTGGAATCTTTGCAGTACATGGATTTCAGGTCATATGAGAAACATCTGATTTAAAACTGGGCAGAAAAAGCCAAGTTTATGAGATTCCCCACTTATTTTTAGTTAAACAGGAGAGCTTCAGTCCAAAACAGTTTAAGTTCTTGGTGGTCCAGAGAAGCCCTTTAATTTGTTCTCTCTGGTGGGTGAAGAATCAGACCAACCCATGGAATTCTGTGACAAGACTTGCATGTAAAATACTGCCTAGCACGATTGAACTAATTTATTCTTCATGATTTTTGACTGTGACATCTCCCTTTTCAGACATAATTCCAAAACTTTAATTTTCAGATGTAATGACAGCCAATCTTAGCGCTAACAAGATCCTTGGGTTAAAAAAAAATAAAACTAAAAACATAGCACATAAAAGTTAAAAGCCCTTTTCTGTTAACATGGACATGTGTAGTATTTATTAAAAGATCATCACAGGCATCTATACTGCTGTTCTTTGCTGCGATTTTTGGTATGTCACTTTTTTTCCATTGTGTCTTCCCTTCTGAAAAATACCTTAAGAGCAGAAGCACCAATAAAAAAAAAATGAGGATAAAAGAAACACTTTGGGACACCGGTTCTCTTCAGTGCCATCAAAGGATTAGGACGCATCTGCTACCAGTACATTTTTCAGTCACCTAAAAAGGATTTAGGATTGAAGCTTTTCACAAAGTAATAGCATTCGTGCCAGAGGTACACTCTACTCATATGTCTCCATTGAGCAGCACTGTTCTGCAGCTGCAGTGGGATTTGCCCGTCTGGACACTGTGGGGCAGCGCCGACAACACCCTGCTCTCCAGACTGTGCTGCAGGGCACTGAGGCGTTGGTCAATGTGCTCCATCAGCCTCCTCTCCATCTCCTCCAGCCGTTTCTGTAAAGCCTGTTCCACGGCGCAACAGCAGGAGTGATCCTGCCTGAGAAACATGCAAAGGAAACACAGACAACATTAATCTTGACTGTCGCAGATTCAGGGAGCAGTCAGCTAACACAAGGAAAGCATTTATATGTTTTTCAGTCCCCCCAACCCCCACTGCCAACAAAAATGAAAAATATATCTATGAGCATCTATGTGTGTTTCGCTCCCATGTGCATGAAATAAAACTTTTTTACTTCTGAGACAGACTCCTGACTGTCTTTTAAGGGGAAACAGGGACAAATTTCTCCAACAGCACCACATTTGCCAACAGAACAATGGGTTGCAAATGAACACCTCGCAAAAATTAAGCATTATGTCATGGCTGAAAGGAACAGACGCCAAGAGTACCGACACCAGCTCAGATAGATCACTCACACTGTTGAGAAATAGGAGGATTATACATCGGCCACCGACACTAGCTCCACTGCTGAACCTGACACAGACTGCACTGCTAGTGTTAGCAAGCGTCGGAAAACGGCTACAAGGCGGTACGATCCAAATTATCTAAGTGCTAAGCGCTATTTTTATTATATGTATGTGTGTGTGCGCGCACTCATGTTGGTCACTGAGGTTTTCTGGGGTTCCTATGAGAAGATGACTTGTAGGTGGCACTTGGATGCTTTGGTTTGATCAGGGGTGGTACTTGGTCCAAAAAGTTTGAGAACCACTGCTCTAATACATTACAATGGAAATGTTTGACATCTTGAAGAAATCATGTAAATGATTATAGGCTAAACACATCATTAAATAGATCCTGTAACAATGTACTCATATTAACTTCATACTCACTGGAGCTCTGAGGCTGGCTTGTTCACAGGTATGCTGTCCTCAATGCGCAGCTGTGTTACCTGACCACACACACTCTGTAGGACAGGTAGCAATTCAGGGCTAAAGCTACACTGCTTCCTCCTGGCCTGACCGTTCAGAAAGGATGATATCACATCTGTATATATGTGTTCAGAAGAATTAGTATTCACTGTTGGAAGCTGCTGTTCTCCAGTGGCTGACGTCTTATCTATGCAGGTACTATTCACAATGCTAGGAGCATCAGCGCTTTCTGACTTGCTCTCTTGGGCAGGCAGTGGATCCGTGCACTGGATGTCCCTGGAGATGTGCAAGTCTGTGTGTGCTGTTGATCGGGACTCTGAGCCTCCTTTCACCAGAGCTCCCAGTGGTCCACTGCCCAACAGAAGAGGCAGAAATCCCCCCAGGGCATCAGGTTTATTCTGGAAAAATGAAAGGTGTCGTATTAGTCTTCATGTAATGCAAGCCATCATAAAACATTCTGCTGAGCTCCTCACACTTGCAAACAGCCCTGTGTTTATATCCTCTACCTCCTGCTGAAACTGCACCATGTCCATGAGGTTCTGCGCTCCAGGAGAGAGGGTGGTACCCATGGACTCCATCATGGCCCGCACACGCTGCAGGTCAATGCTGCTCCCCACACAAGGGGGGCTCCCCAGTTTCCCGGCAGGCTTCACTCCCACTACGATCCTACTGATTCCCACTTTCTTTCTGCCACCAAGGGACAGCAGCTGAACAAAGAGAAACACACCAGTTAAAAACACTTCAGTTTTATCATCCCATAAAAGAGCCAACAAAAAAAACAGCAATGAAGTGTATTTGGGGGGATGTTGATGTAGACAACAAAACACAGAAAGCGGTTTTGTGTTGAGACTGATGACATGGTTTAGTCGGTACGAACTTTACTAAACACTAATACACAGATAGTTTAGGTCATTGCAATCTCAGTAAACACAACCACAGGTGACGCTTATCTACGTCCTAAAACCCTGATGGATACAGATTCACCATACAGAAACAATAAAGAAGTAATATATCCTCAATGGCCATGCTGCTAAATCATTTTTTGTTTCCTGCTCCTCCTGTTTACAGATAACTTCCGACAACATTAGAGACACAACGTAGGAACTTACCTTCACTTCACAAGATTTAGAAGGACTGTCTAATTTTAGTTGCTTCCGATACAAGGAAATGCTGTCACTAACACTGAAAAGACAAGAAAAAGAACCCCGAATGTTTCTTCTGATCAGCTGCATTTCAACCGTTATCAGCGATCACATTAGTGAGAGCGGTTATCAAAACAGAAAAGCAATGGCGCACCCGTTGATTTGCAGGCTGCTAACTCGTTCGCCTCGGCAGGTACCGCAGTACTCGGACCCACAATACACTTCCATGGTCCGCGCCTCACTCACGACCTGCAGCCAGGCTATGTCAGAGCAAGAGCCGGGGGCGCACTGCAGTCGCAGCTCGCAGGGGAGCAGTCCGTCCTCGGGGTCCTGCTGTAGGAACACAGGAACGGTCCTGCACAGAAAGACGAGCACAAACCAACACTGCGCTCAGGTACACTGATGAAAAGCAGCAAATGTGCACAGTGTGACCATAAAAAACTCCCGCGACAACGAGAAGAGTTGTGAACATATCCGATTTCCTGGCAATATTAACTGATTCTAATTTCATGATGGTAACATCTGACTTTCGCATTTAAAAAGTATGAACTCAGCGAACGTTGTCTATTAGGTCTGCGCTAAAATGTGGAGAACCTCCTCTGTTGGCAGTTGCTGGTCAGTACAATGAAACGAATACTTCTCTCTCATAAACGATGGGGGTGATAATCTAATTTTTACACAAAAGCAAAAGATAACATCGGAACTAAAAGAATAATTACAAAATGTAAACGTTTATTTCTCTCGGTTACACTTTACAGTAAAAGCCTATGATATTGAATGACGGCCAAATGCTTAGAAATAAGAAATTACTTACTCGCCGTCTTCGGGGTAATCCCCAGGGTTGTTCCCGGTTTGGAGAGACAAGATGTCTTCATGAGAAGCCGAAGAGAAAACCCAGGACGAGTGCGCCGTGACCAGTCCATCTTTACTGCCGATCACACACTGGCTGGCCATCCTTGGTTAAAGTACTAGATCTGTAACCAGACACCGTCCCTACTCCAGTCCGTGACTCCCAGCATGCATGGTTCAGACAGACCGAAAGCTAATAATACTTTGGAAAATCGAAATAAAAGCACGAACGATTTTAACCCCGATTATAAAATGTTACTTTAAAAAGCAAGAATCCCCTTCCTTGGCAGCGGTGTTCAACATGCTTTCCTGCTATTTTGGTGCCGATATCCGTGCCTTGTCTCACACAGAAACCTAAACGTTATTTACCTTCCACTTTACTCAGCATCGCCGACAACCGAAGCAAAATAATGAAACTACCCAGCGATTAGTAAATTATTAAAATCTCAGTCAGTGATTAAACCGGGGTATTGTAATTATCTCACCGTTAAATATCTCACACCGATTAATTCTTCTATCACTAAAGACATTTTTGAAGTTCATTTTAGCATAATAAGGTACATCTTTGCATATCATCACAGAAAGAGACCATGCGAAGTTAAACCAGAAGAAAACAGCTCACTTAACAGATTTACTAAAATCATCAGAGCAGCGACGCCTCTCCAAAAAGACCCAAATCTATAGGGTGTCCATAGCGCGCCTGGAAAAAAATACAGCCTGGTCGGTGCCAGTTTTTCCCTTTTCAGTCTTAGCAGCTCAACAATATATGTCGGTAAATATTAAACTTTGTGACGTGACAGGATGTTTGCACTTCTGTGTGCTCCTTGCACTTCTGTAAGCCAGGTCAATTGAAAAAGGGGAAAAAACAGTAAAGTTGTACAAATTGGCCAACCAGTAAAACATTTAGATTATTCTTTATTGCCACACAACAATAGTTGGTGGAATTTTCTATCGGTACAGCAAGAACACAGATGAGACATACATACTGTACAATATATACAGTACAAATTTAAATAGGACAGAAGATGGACAAATATTATTGCATACATGTAGCCAGCCATATCAGCCTGCAACTCACAACTGGAAACCCACTGGTTAAGCAGGTGTGAGCCTGGCCAGTACCTGGATGGGAGACCTCCTGGGAAAAACTAAGGTTGCTGCTGGAAGAGATGTTAGTGGGGCCAGCAGGGGGTGCTCACCCTGTGGTCCATGTGGGTCCTAATGCCCCAGTATAGTGATGGGGACACTATACCGTAAACAGGTGCTGTCCTTCAGATGAGATGTAAAGCTGAGGTCCTGACTCTCTGTGGTCATTAAAAATCCCAGGTTGTTTCAAATTTCCCATTGGCCCTTATCAATCATGGCCTCCTAATAATCCCCATCTAATAATTGGCTTCATAATTGGCCCCACTGATAGTGATAGCCTCACTGATAGCTGATGTGTGGTGAGCATTCTGGCGCACTATGGCTGCCGTCGCATCATCCAGGTGGGGCTGCACATTGGTGGTGGAGGGGAGTCCCCATTACCTGTAAAGCTCTTTGAGTGGAGCTATATAAGTGTAAGCAATTATTATTATTATAATTATATAAACATTATAATAATTATATAAACATAATTATAATAATTATATAAACATCTTTCCATGTAGCTGCATAAATTGTACAATGGAATTCAGAGTTCAATGTGAATTCAGAGTTCGTATGGCAGTGAGTGGGAAAGAAGCTGACCAGACTTGAATAGAGGTTGTCAGAACACTTTGGATTATGGCTGTGTTGAATTGAAGGAGGAGTTGGCGGTTCACTCTGTGTTTTTTGAGTTGCCTAAGAAAAAACATCCTCTACTGTGCTTTCTTGACTATGTGGTCAGTGTTGGTAATCAATTTAAGATCACTGTTTATATATGTACCCAGAAATTTATAGGAGTTTGTGTTCTCTATAGGAAGATCATTAATGAAGATTAGACGTTTTGTGTTCTGGATGCGTCGGAAGTCAACAATGTATTTCCCTGGTTTTAGAAGCGCCGAGTAGAAGGTCATTGTCCAAACACCAGGCTGTTCCCAAGTCGATCTGCTTTCGATAACAAGTCTCATCATTATTTGAGATGAGGCCAAGTGAAACTACAGCTCATTTGGTCCGGACATTTAACTGCTTTAAATGAGCTGGACATTTTTCTTTACTCTTATGAACACATTTAATGTTGTGCGATACCCCATCTGCTTGTGTTATAGTTTGATTCATTGTAACATGTGGCAGGATTCTTAATAGTAATTTGTTTTTAATTCTTTTGCTAAGTTTGAAGTGTTTTATTAGATAGCAACCAACATTTTTTTTTCAGGTGTTAATAGCATGCAATGAACAACATCTAATGCAGATCTATGCAAACTGCAGCTCTTCAGTGTGCCGTATTATTGAATTTTTCTACAAATGTTGCTCTTTAATTATATATGTAATTAGTTATTAGTATCCGTACAGCAGTTTAAGAGCTGCTTATATGAAAGTACTGCAATTGAGAGCATTGGAATGGCCACAAGGTTAGTGGTCATGATCGAGAAGGAACCATATGAAGTTCACCATTTGTCTGCTCTTTGCCTTGATTTAAAGCCTGCTACAAAATATTTAAGATGGTATAGATATTCCACATTTTCTTAGGCTACAAGGAGACTGCCATATTGTTATTCTTATGTAAAAAACAGTTGTGTAGCTCACCAAGTCATCTGCTGCAAACATGAACAGGCACTTTTTTAGGTAGTTAAATAGTCTTCTGGCAGTGACCTGCTACTAATGATTTCTTTTCAGAACTCTGCTTTACTTTCTCATATGGATTTTCTTATTTATAAGTCGGAGTGCGTTGGCGCCTACTGGTGGCTATGTTCTGTAATTTCACCTTTCTCCTGCTGACTTGACAATTCAATTCGAAATACTTGATCCCCAGGGGGAAATGTAGGCAGTAAGAGGTGAAACAAACAGCATATAACTAATACAACAACATTACTAAGAAAAAATATACACATAAAAATCAACAAACGGACAATAAAAGTGGTTGAAATAACAGCGTGTATCAGTTAAGAAGGTATTTAAGTACTGTACTGTACACATTTGTAGACGGTGCCCTGTCCAATTGACAGCTTATATATAAAACCTCTTTACATTCATTGTTTGCAAGTCTGATGGCCTCTGGAACAAAGCTAACTCTCCTTTTATTTGTTTTGAATGTGAACACCGAAAAGTCTTCATGGAGGCAAAAGATCAAAAGCCTGATGAAGGATGTGAAATGGGTCTTCACTGATGGGCACAGATCTTCCTCAGGCTCTGCTGGGCATACAGCTGTGCCAGAGGATTTACAGGCTTACCAAATATTTCAGAGCTGAGGTTCACTACCTGCAGAAACCGGTTCTTGTCTTTTTGACAGAGTGAAGTGAAGCAACAGATAAAAGAAAAAGGTTTAAATACTTTTGATAAGAGCTATTAATTCTGTATTAACAACTGTTATGAACAGTATATCATCTAAAGCTCGGCCATCTCTGAAGGGCGGAAGAAACCGAGTTCGGAGTTTAAAGATCTCCGTCATTTTTCATTTTCATGTTTGTGTCTTAGTATATGTATCAAGGACCATTATGGAACTGAAATAAGGTTTAGGTTGTTTATTGTTTTAAACGTACTTCAAATTACATTTCATTCTTCGCTTTTGATAGTCAATAACCTTCTGGCACAGAAAATAAGTTCAAAATTATTTTGATCCTTGAAACAGGTTGGCAAGTTTTCTTTCGACATAATATGAATTTGCTGCGGGATATTCTATTTTATATAAACCGGTGTAACCCGTTCTTCGTTCCTGTTGCTAATTACAAATTGTATTCAAAGGCCATTGTCAGAGCCTGATCCAGTATGAGCTGTCTCTAACACACTCACTGTACTTTTCCAATTACAGCGCCACACTCCCACCCGGAAGACAGCACCTCACCTCACCAATCTTCTGTTCACTCTGTGCCCTTTAAACTTAATGGCATAGAAGCACTGCTGGATTATTCATAATGTTAGAACAAAGACTTTTCTTATTCTCCTTTTTTATTTGTTTTATAAATCGAAGTCAAGCTACAGGTAGGACAAAGTTCCAAATATATTCATTAAGAAAATCTTGTCCAAATTAAACAGTCTGAGATTACAGTTCTCATAAAACTACAGGTAAACGTATCATTTAGACTTTATGATTTTCTTATTTTTAGGCATGATTAATAATGATGTATTGTATTAACCACCGTGGCAAATATTGTTTATTCACTAATACATTTTTATATGTTTTATTTACAGTTATGGAAAAACGTAGTTTCACTTCAGCCATGAAATCTGATCTCTAAATTAAAAAGACGTGTAACAGGTGTGACCAAAAATTGGTCAGTCAAAACTGACTTGGGGATTATTTTCTAAAATACTGAAATATTGTTTTTAAACTGACAATGACAGATATAATTATTTTTTAACATATTTTATTACAATTTTGAGCACCGTTTTATTAGGTTTCTGTAATTTCCACTTTTTATTTTTAATAAATCTTAATTTGACACTCCCTTCACGTAAGACGGAGCACATTAATTTATGAGTACATTTACTCTCATTTTTTAAATGATTATTGAAATTCTCGGTTCGTTTTCACTTCGTCAAGCGACTGCTGACAATTTGAACGACTTCCTGTCTTATCAGGCTACTAGCAAAAACAATAAGCGAAGTTCTCGTTTGTAGGAATCTTTAGGAGAGTTCCTACATACTGTACATTATATACATATTTTTTCTCGTCAAATTAAAATTTGGACATTCTTATGAATGTGTATTATACCGTTTAAAATAACTGTTTAAAGCTGGAACTGAAAAAGTAAAGGCGTTTCAACCTTTTTTTTTACTTTTCAATTTGTGCGTATTAGTATACTGCACCTGCCTTCTCGTCGGACAGGCCGACCGGCTGGCACTCCCCGGGATAGAATCTCTGTGCCTAAACAAAGACAGGGGTCTGGAGGGGCTTGGTTTACAGACACTCCCTCAGCACAAATATGTAGTAACGCTAAAGACAGCAACCAGGCAGCACCGACTTGTTCTGTGGTTAAGAACTCGAGGACACAGTAAGAGTCGCACCGAAAACCATCCCAGACCTCGTACGTGGCTATAAATGGATTTTCCATAAAATCAAATGGAAAAATTGTACGTGAAAATTATTCTTACTTTTTAATTTTTTACTGAGGTTGTTGTCAATGCTGTTTATTCACATAAACATAGCCTCTCCATTGCTGTCAGAAATAATTAAATTAAAAAAGCTGCTATAATGTTTACTGGCATAATTTAATGGTACACTCCAGCATAGCCTAAACCTGAAAAATGTACACATTTTTGTTTATTGAAATTGTTTGGTCAGTTTTGGTCTGTCAGACCATTTTATATTACCTGTAGAGGTTAATAAGATAAGATCACTTTATTAACCATATATAATTTCTTGTATTAAGAATTTGTCTTTTCGCATATCCCAGTTTGCTCTCCATGAGACACACAGACAGGGAGAGAGCTTGGGGTCAGAGCACAGGGTCAGCCATTTATACGATGCCCCTGGAGTAGCTAGGGTTAAGGGCCTTGCTCAGGGGCCCAACAGAGTAGGATTCCTCTGCCACAGGATATGAACCAGCAACCTTCCAGCCACAGGCCACAGATCCTTAGCCACAGAGCCACCACACTGACCTAATCCCATCCTAAAAAGTAGAAAGACGTGGCACTGTTTCAGCTATCAAAAAGTATTAGCATGTGAGAATCGGCACAGGTGAGAGATGGTTTACAATCTGTAAATGGATGGAGAGGTTCTGTATTAGAAGATTTCTGCTTTTCACATTTCTCCCCTGGATTTCCATTTCTTGGACACTCATTCTCACCTGCTCTCACATGCTTTTTTTTGTTGTCCTTTATATCCCTTTATATCCCTACACACCTGAGGGAGACTCAACAGCTGAAACATTGTGTTGGAATGAACCTCTACTTGTTCCTTTGCAGCCCACAGGCTGACAGAGCTCTCCACCTCAACATCATGATATTACCTTACTGGTGACCTGTTTCAGCCTTTGATTTTTCACAGTCATGAGGAAACAACCCCCTCTCACTATTGACTGCCTTCAGGGTGAATATGTAGATTGCACTGAGGTGCAGAGGCAGCAAGACACACCCTTTCTGTCTCAATCTAGATTTTCATACAACGTGACTTTACATAACCACAGGGCCACCTTCCATTCTTCATTTGAAGCCAGCTGAAAAACACATTGTGTGTCACCTTTCTTATGTTCTTGTGTTTTGTGTTGACTCTGTTCAGCCCCTCTAAGCCCATTTAGTGATTAGTAGCTGATTGATCCCAGGATATCCTCCAGCCGTTTCATGAAGGAAGCCAACATATCGACTTCAACTACATGGATGTGTAACTTGTTCCATTCTCCCACAAACCTTTGAGTAAAGAAGTCTGTAACCAGTGACATATACACTGTTCAGATTCAATAGAGGCTCCCCTGTTATAGGGTTGTCTCTATGCCAGCACTACAAAGTTGTGTAAATTTAAAACATTAGCAGAACATCAGGTGAATGGATCTCTTGATTTAACCTTGAGTGGTATAAAGTTCAGTTGGGCTGCTAGATTATTGCAAGAGGACACTTTGAACAAAGGAGTCATTATTATGGAATGTATCCTGGTGGATTGGCATTTCAGAGGTTTCTGTGTAAGAATCTTTGCTTTTTCTCAGATCTGTTTGCAGAGCAGACATCTAAACTGTCCAGCTACAGAGTTGTCATTCCTAGGGTGGTTCATGACCGGGAAAAACGAGACACCCTCCAGCCTCAGGGCTCTGAACAGGTAACCTTACAGTGTTTTTATGACTCAGTCTGTTTCACAGAAGACATGTAAAGTCTCGAGGCAGTAAATATCACCAAACTGGAACCTGAGGTTGGTGAAATGCTGAGAAAAATGGGTTAACTGTATCAACGGAATATTCCAGGCTCCTGATGCAGACAGGCTGATGTACTCGATTAATATTGAAGACAAAGATCACATTCTTCATCTGGAAAAGAACAAGTATGTTTTTTTTCTTTTTCGGTTTCCTGGGTCATTTTTTCAAGAATACTGCTTGGCTCATGCTTGTCACCTGCCTGTAATCCCATAAAAATATGTTCATGCTGTCCCTTTCTCCTTAGAGACTTTCTTGCTAAAACCTTTGTGCACTACTCTTATGATGACAGTGGGAAGCTGGCGACTTCACATCCTAAAGAGGAGGTGAGAAACTGGGAAGCATTACACAGAACAAAGACCAATTTGTGTATGACATCTGATGACTTTCAGTATGCCAGGTGTGAAATTTCATAAAGGACGCCTTTCATTAATTAAAAACACCTTTGGTTTTTGTTTGATATTAAAAGCATTCTGTTTTTTTTAAGAAGAAGATTGTTGTCTGATCAGCACAAATTAAAAAAAAAAGAACTAGATTTAGAAACAACACAAGCAAACAGCAGGGATCTAACATAAAATTAGCAAAACTTAAGACAGTGTTTTTTTTTCTTTTGAATTTAATCATTTAAACAGCTTGGCTGTTAGTTTCACTAGCATAGTATTTTTTTAAAGAGAATGCTGTAAGACAAAAGTGTTTAAGTTTGCTGCAGGACCCTTTATTGCTGTATGATGCCTATATCATACAGCATATATCTGTGTGCCGTTCTGCTAAGGTGCATGCATTTTTCATTGTGTTGGAATTTTATAATAACTTAGGAACAAGTAATAGGTTTATTCAATGCTGAAAAGAGAAGAAAGAAAACACAATGTTTTGGCCGTGGAGCCTTCTTCAGGTGTCAATATACAGTAATAACATATGAGACTCAATACCAATGTTAGAATCACCAATGCTGTCTGGAGATTTCAGTCATACCAATTGTTGTGCCTGATGGTGTGAGTGGGGACAGTATGCATGGCAGTGAACTGTGAGATTATATTAGTAGTGCATTTTCTTTGTCATCACAGGACCACTGCTATTATCACGGATATGTGGAAGGACAGGATGACTCACTGGTTGCTCTCAGTACCTGCTCTGGTCTCAGGTGTGCTCCTGCTTTTTTTCTTCATTTTTTGTACGTAGTGGCTGAAAAAAACTGCCACTATCTTTGTCTGGCCTTGACTACAGTCATGGCATTCTGTTCAACCTTCAGCTTTTACTTGAAACTTCATTAATGATCATGTCAGTAATATTTTTCAAATAAGCATTTAGGAACATTAAGAGCCAAATGCAAAAGCTGTCGAAAATTATATTATTTATAAGTAGGGTGTCAGTAGTAGGATGTCAGTAAGGTGCATGACCTGATTTCCAGTAAGCTCAATCTTTAGAGTGTTTGATTGGACAGCTGTATTTATCTCTATTAATTTATGCTCTCTGTCCCTGTTCCTCTCTTTAGTGGCATTATTTTAATGGGACAGAAAACCTATGGACTTGAGCCAGTCATCCATTCATCAGCCAACGAGCACCTCCTGTTCCTATTGGAGCACAGTCAGAAAGACCCATTTGTGTGTGGAGTGACCAATGAGATGCCTCCATCTGAAATCAATACTGAGTCCCACAGCCAGCATTACCAGGGCCACACAGACACAGTAGAATCCATGACCAGGATGTTCAGGGTGAAGAGATTTTTTATGCTGTATTACTAATTTATTTTCATTTTCTTTGGAACACTTAATGAGACCAAGTGATTGAAGGTACTCCAAGAATTGTTTACTCCACTCTGTTTACTGCATATTTCTGTAAAGGGTACCATGTCTTTTTTTCAGAACACGCCCACTGAATAAAGTACACTCTTAACATACTTATCTTTTCAGGTGTCTCAGAACTTTAATGTAAATATTTTATAACCAACAGAAAAAGCGAAACCTGCCCCAGACCAGATATGTGGAATTAATTTTGGTTGCAGACAAACAAATGGTGAGAGAAATACTGATGTGTGATTGTGCATATGCAGTAACTTTAAACTGTCCCTTTGTTTACACAGAGTGAGTTAAATGAAGTCTTCTATGTTCACAGTACGATGACAGGAATGCCAACGAGACAGCACTGCAAAAGGACATCGTTCAGATGGCCAACCTCCTCGATGGGGTAAGTAAATGTGCAACTTACAACAGCGTTTCACAATCTTTTCCATCGCACAGCATACTTACAGAAATATTTAAAATCTAAAGCACACCTCCCTTTCCCCACACACACATCATCAGTCTGAGCACACTATTATTAGTATTGTAAACCAAACTGATTTCAGTGCTCAATCGAAATTCAACCCGAAAGGCACAGTGTCCTAATCCTGGTAGAAACGGATGACACCGAAACATGGAGCTGTTGTACGGCTGCTCTCAGACGTTCTCCATTTTTGATCTTCTGTGTCCATCAAACTTGAAAAATGTTATATTTTCTCATCACATGCAATTCCCACCTCTTCTGTCACACGTGTGTGCTCCGAACATGCAATATGGCATGTTGGCTATACTACAAAACTATCCATCTGTTTTGTAACTGCTTTATCCAGTACAGGATCGTGGGGGAGCCGGAGCCTATCCCAGCAAACAATGTACACTTAACAAGCTCTCATGTGTGTCCTTACTGATAAATACATAATCCAACTATAGGGTCGTGGGGCATCTTCCCAGCCATTAATAAATAATATGTAGAATAAATAAATGTGTCAATGTAATTAACAACCCAGTCAACTTTATTGATAGAAACACACATGGAAACACTTTCCCTTCTCCTTAGTACTATAAGCAGCTGAATGTCCGTGTGATCCTGGTGGGGGTGGAGATCTGGAATAACCAGAACCCCATTGCTGTGGATGGTTCAGCGGGGGAGGTCCTGGGCCGCTTTGTCCAGTGGCGGAAGAATGTGCTGATCCCCAGGAAGAGACATGACGTGGGACAGCTCATAGTGTGAGTGTGATGACCACTGGCTGCCAGAATCGAGTCCCCTCTGCCTCTGGAAAGCCTTTCCTCTCCCTGTGTGTTTTGTCCATCCAAAAAGGAGATGGACAGGAGGAGAGGATGCTATGATGTACGTGAGAGAATCTGCTCCTAACAAATGATGTGCTGCTCTTAAGCGGTGATCATGATCCCCGCGATTTTTCTGCCACATTCCACTCAGACTTGATTTTTTAGTACTATGACAAGTACTATGGTTCTTATAGATGCAATACAATAACTTCTTATGGTGGTAGAATTTAAAAAAGATTAAATAATGTAGTGAAAGGAGGCATACAAAGTAGTAATGCTTTCCTGTTTATATGAAAGGGCATTTTGCCCCCCTTCTGGAAATGTACCTTTGTGTTCTTCATTAGATAGGACTCGGGGTGTGTTAGAGTCAGTAAGATTGGAAATACTATAAAAGGCTCCTTCACAGGCAGATTTTCTGATCAATTACTGATCAAGTTCTTTAGAGAGTAGTCAGGCAACACCTAAGAACACTTGATTGTCTTTTCACAGGATTCCAGCCCTGGCTGGAATAGGTTGTTTCCAGCTGACACTTTCATTTTGTTTCAGTGGACGAAAAACCTCTTACCCACAAGGAGTGCTGGGAATGGCTTTTGTTGGCACAGTGTGTTCTGTAAGCAGTGCTGGAGGAATCAATGTGGTAGGCACACTGTTTAACACACCTTTGGTCTATTTTTCTCGCTTAGTCTATTTCTTTCTCTCCTTGTGTTTCATGTTGGAATTGTCCTAAGGTATGCACACTGCTCTTCGCCAAAATTAACCACACATCAGAAATATCTTAAATGATGATTCCTCTAGGAATGCAATTATTAATTCTGGCCATGCAATAGATCTGAATATTTGGGGACCAGTTCAGAGTTCTATGGACAGCATTCCATGTTGGGTAATTAGGGGGTGTTATAGGATTATGCTGTCCTGCCTGATCCCTGTGATTTTTCCACCCAGTTCGGGGACAGCAGTCTGCAGTTCGTCTCCACGGTGATAGCCCATGAAATGGGGCACAATTTGGGAATGAACCATGATGACAATCGCAATTGTAATTGCGCGGTGAAATCCTGCATAATGAACAGTGGAGCAAGGTGACTAACTATTGCCTTTGATCCTTTTTGCTGCCTCTCATTTATTATTGCTTTATTTTTCATACAGGTGTAAGGAAAGCAATGAATGGAAAGCATTTTTGGCAAAATAATGACATCTGTGGAAAAAATGTAATCATTTGTTTTCTTCAAACTAGGCCCATTATGACTTTTTTGATTCACTCATTCTTTTTGTGTGATTGTTTTCTTGTTCTTCCTGTGGCCAATTTAGTTTTAATATTAATTTCCAGTCCCCTTAATTTTAGTTACATCTTATTGTTGTAACAGGCACATGACTATAGGATTTCTTTCAAACATTAATTGAAGTGAAACCCTCTTTATTACTTGCAAAACTAAAATACTGAGTGACATTGACAGGAAACATCTAAACCTCTGAGGTCCTCCCTGGCTTCGCAGTGGTACTTTAACTCCAGTCATATTTCAATCTCAGTCTGTGCAGGCAGAGCTTCCCTTCAGCTGCTGCTGGGAAGAAAACAGCCATTTCTGTTTCCTCACATGCAGGTCTTGTCGTTTAATTAATCAGTCTGTCCCTCAGTTGTTACCGTTTGTGATTGTGTGTTTTAACATGGAAATTGATTCTGAAGTATTTGTTATCAAGTCTTCATACGCAGTCAAGAAATGCTTCTTCATCTTGTGTAATACAATGTATAGCATTATAATACTCTCTTTTGTTAAAATGTTGTATCAAACCAATGGGATGTTTTTATTATTAGAATAATGTAATTAGTAATAATGATAATTTCCTGCATTTGTGCAGCACTTTTAATTCCAAAGAGTGCCAGAGAGGTTTACAAACAGGAGATTGTACCCCACTTCATCTGTGACCTGGGGAGCCTGTGACAGGAGAGAGTTTGAAATCCTTAGCTGGCTTTTGATGTACAGACCTGTGGTGCCGCAGTGATAAATAGATCGTATGCAAGATGTGTGTGTTTTCCTTCCTCACAGTGGGTCGACCACCTTCAGCTCCTGCAGTGGGACTGACTTTGAAAATCTGATCCTGCAAGGAGGAGGCATCTGTCTGAAGAACCAGCCTTCTTCCTTGGACATCTTCTCGGTGGCTGGTTGTGGGAATGGGGTGCTGGATCAAGGGGAGCAGTGTGACTGTGGCAAGCCTGAGGTACGACAAGATGCACAGTACTGAGAGGCTGGCTGCCTGGGGCTTGGTCATCAGGCTGAACAAGCAGAGCGTGGGTTTCATTTTAAATATGAGTGAGCATATGCTAAAGTTATTTCACAATAATACTGGAAAACCTGCTTCAGAAAGAAAACTTTATGTGAATTTATCATGGAAAAAAGAAAAGGTGTAACTGTTGAGTAGTTAAGACATCAGTGCATCTCATGCAAAGTGAGCAGAAGAACGGGGCATTTTTGTGTTTCAGAGATGGATATTCACACAAATTCATTCTTGTCTGCAGTACACCATCAGATATTTGAAAGCATTAATGAACAATACGAGGTTAATTCCATGGTGGAAAGTAAAAAGAAAAAAAAACAAAGCAGTGTTTCACATGCCAGAAGAAAGTTCCAAAGTCAAAACGTTGAGGATTGAGCCTCTACTCTCAAGCTGATGCTTCTCACCAAATAAATGGGATTTATCCTGACCAGTCATGGTTGTCATTGCAGGATTGCCAAGATAAGTGCTGTGATGCAGCTACATGCATGTTCACAAGAGGATCCTACTGCTCTCAAGGCAGCTGTTGTGACAATTGCCAGGTGAGTGTGTAGCTCCGATTGATAACTGTGCTTCATTATGATATGTACAGGGTGTAAATATAGTCTCTCCTGATTACAGTCTCTGCTGATGGGCTGAGATGGAATTTTCTGCTGTTTTCTAGCTCAAAGTTGCAGGAACACCTTGCAGAGAGTCAGTTAATATCTGTGACCTGCCAGAATACTGCATTGGCACCTCGCCCTTCTGTCCCAATGACTACTACATAATGGATGGATACCCCTGTGAAAACAACACAGCATACTGTTATGAGGGACGGTGCCAGACCTATGACTATCAATGCCAAAAGCTGTTCACCAAAGGTATTGTCTGGACTTCTGTTTACTTGTTACTTATTGCTTAAGTTTTGTGTATAATTTACATTGCACCATCTATATATTGTCTGTTTTTGTGTTGTTCTGTGCCATGCTCAGATTGATTTTCTTCCTAATTTCTATTGTCCCTGCAGTGTAGATACACACTCCTGCAGTATACATAAAAAAACTGTGAGCTCCTTAGTGCCTTGCAGGAGAGCATCCTGATTGGAACAGCAGAGCATCTCTCACTTACGCTACTACATGTCCAGTTACCCAGTGTTTGCTGTTACATGGCAAAATGAAGATGCCCTAGCACACTGTAACACCGTTACTCATACAACACTGCCAATGCTTGCCCCGTCGTGCTTTACAACATATCGGGGGGACTCCTGGTTTCAAGCTCAGTTCTGATTCTAAACCATATGCCGTTGATACGAATGTCTGATTTAAGCATATCTGCTGATTTGAATCTAGAGCCACATCCTGTTTTCACTTCATGAAGTAAACTGGGGTCAAATAGTTGATCCCTGATAGAAGGAGCCCAAGGTGTTCAGTCAAGGCTAAGCTTGCCCAAACACAGCTTAGTAAGACTGAAATCATGACCAGCGGAAGTGAAACCATTTGGACATATCTGTTTCACTCAGATCCCTTATTCTTATTTGAATCTGAATATTCTAATTATTTAACCTACTGCATTCTTCTTCATTTCTGATTTTGTTATTATGTGGATGCTGTCACCTTAAGGTTCTCTGTGTCTAATTTACAGATGCTAAAAAAGCTCCCAACATTTGCTTTGAAGATGCCAATACAAGAGGAGATAGGTTTGGGAACTGTGGAATGACAGGGACAAATTTTAATAGATGTACAGTGGAGTAAGTACTTCTGTTGTTTATACATGAATTAGAATTAGAGGTAGATACAGTAGTGAGTTATGATAGGATTCTGGAACAAGCTACTCAAAGCCAGTACCCAAGGAATAGCTGGTTTAGACCCTCTGATCAATTAAAAATACTGGTTTAGAATTTCCTCTTCTCATATGTAAACGTTTTGTCTTAGGAAAGAAAGTGCATACATACATAAACCAACACAGTCATAAGATATTTGGCTCCCACAAATAGTGTAATTGAATGGATAGGACTTGTTTCTTCTTGCTTCTGCAGGAATGCTCTGTGTGGGAAGATACAGTGCACTGGTGTTGATGTAACCAATCCACCCTTTGGTTCTACTATTACTGTGAAGAATATCGGAAATACCCAGTGTGTGAATGTGGACTTTGACCTAGGCTCAGATGTCCTGGACCCAGGATATGTCAGCAGAGGCTCAGGCTGTTCCCAAGGAAAGGTGAGATCCGGGTTAATAGGAGACACACTGCTCCCGGAGGATCACAGTTCATCAAAAGCAAGGTTATGATTAACGAGACATGAAAAAGCATGCAACCCTTTAGGATTGGAAATGGACATCCATGTAGGGTTATTTTCTGAAAACTGTCCACCTGGGCGCTTTGACACTATAGAAAACAGTCAACAATATCCATCCATTTTGGTTTTGGGATTATAGGGGAGTCAAAGCCTATCCAAGCAATGGGCACAAGACAGGGTACACCATGGATGGGACGCCATTCCCTCCCAAGACACAGACACAGGCACAGACATGCCTACACTAACATCATGGCCAATTTACCCAGAAGCCAATTAATCTACCAGTATGTCATTGGACTGTGGGAGGAAACCAGAGCACCCAGAGGAAACCCATGCAAACATGGGGAAAACATACAGACACCACATAGATAACATTCCAGGTCTGGATTGGAACCCAGGGCACCAGCTCTGCGAGTTGGTATCAAATGTTTCAAGTTCTCTTCCCTTTTGTGTTTGGCATGCACAATTTTATCTTGGGGATTCTGACATCTTTAACCAACAAAGGTCTCCATGTGGGCACAGAATGGCCCCTACAATACAGAAATCTATTGTTCATAGAGTCCTTACAGTGTTGCTAATAAAGCCTGTATGTTTATTCTGTCAAAGTTGTCAAGGTGACTGCTCTGGTCCACAGAAAGATTTCTGTGCAATATAAAATACAGAAAAATGCTCTCTCCAACTGAGCAATAGCTATAGGTGTACAGTATGTGTTTTAAAATGTTAACTAGTATTTAATTTGTTTTGTTTTATAAGATCATGTACAAAGGCTTATATTTTAAAGTTGATTGGCATGGACTGATAAATTCCTCAGATGTCAGTCAAAACGTTTGAGCAGGTGTTCTGTTAGATAAAGACAATGACAATGACAATCTTGCATTCCTTTCAGGCCTGTGTTGACTTTAAGTGCACCAACGCCTCTGAGCTTAACTTTAATTGTGATATACAGACGAAATGCAGTGGCAATGGGGTGAGTAAAACTTTCTGAGATGGAAGTTTCAGTGCGTAGGTATGACACACTTAGCCTGGAAGTGGTATGAAAAGAATTTGAGTCATATTCATGAAAAAGTACTAATTAATTTATTTGTCAGGTGTTTGCTGCCATAGCACATAATGCAGTTTATTAATATAGCTGCAAATAGTTTTACATGAGACAAACTATTAAGAGCACTATAGCTATTTCTCTTTCTAGATAAAATATATCTACAAATCTGTAAGAATTTGTATTAAAAACTAGAGGAACATTTATTCTGTTTCCCTATTTCATAGCTACATTTTTTCTTTCTAGTTTTTCCTGGATCATTTTTATCAATGATAAAGTAATGTTAATTTGAAACAAGGGGCTTCCACCCTATTGGAGGTTTGGTGTTTTTGTGTTAGAAAGCCTGGATGTTAAAGTTGTTTTGTTTTCTGCCTATTTTTCCATGTGAAGTTAAAAACTGGAACATAAAATAAACTCTTCATTTGCCTAAAAGGCAATATCTTGTTCCAGAGTCAAGTCAATGTAATGGTTACCAAGGTCTATTAGAAAACCAGCTTGATCATTTATCATTACTTTTACAGGTTTGTAATAATCAAGGAAACTGTCACTGTAATGCTGCCTGGGCCCCCCCAGACTGCAGCAGAAAGGGCTCAGGAGGCAGTATAGACAGCGGACCCACAACTATAGGTACTATAAGCTATTCTAAGCTTTTAAACAGACTGTCTCAATTAAATAAAATGCTTTCTCTATTGCAATACTAGTACTCCTTTCTAGTAAGAAGTACATATGTGAAATGATGCACTTTTTGTTCTTATACTGTAAGTAAAGTGGCGTGAAATGACATATAACTAACCCAAAAACCTATGTATAAGAAAACATAGATTTCCAATGCATATCTACCTAGCAACTGCAAAAATATATTGCAAGCAAAGTGTGATCACCTTATATTCTTTACAGCTGAATATTATACATCACAAACATATCTTTCATGAAGCTTCTTTTCCCGCATGGCAAACCCAGAATGGGTATAGGAATGGATGGGGTTGGTCCTTAAAGTCAGGCTCAGTTTTTAATGAAAAAACTGCAATCATTAATTATCATATGCTGACGCAAGAAGGAGCTCAAACACAGATTTACATGGAAATAACAAGAACAACTCAGGTGGGGGCAAGTGAAGTGTGAGTGGTGGTGTTGCTGGGAATAGGGAACACTCATGTCCCATGCTCTTCGTGACTGTTGTGCTACCTCACTCTAGCTGTGTGTGCACATCTGCTTCACCTCTTCTCTCACATAAAGCACGATTAGAGTGCATTTTCCACCTGGGCACTGTTAATGAAGTCCAGCACTAATGTAGTTTTGCATGTCTCCACAGACACCTCTGTCAGAGATGGCCTGCTCATCTTCTTCCTCCTGGTGGTGCCCATCATCATCATTGTTCTCCTTCTCCTCTTCATTTTCAAGCGGGGCTGGAAGCCTCAGTGCCTGAGGGAGAAGCGCTCCCGTCAGTACAGGTAGAGTTACAGCACACAGTAATTCCAAGGCAGAATACTGAAGCAGCAGTTCTTTACAATCTTAACTTTAAATGATCACACTTGGAATGGAATCGCAAGACATGAATACATTTCTAATTGAATCAACAGCAAACATGAAATATTCGTTATTCCATAGTGTATGAATATTGTTCGTAGAAACTCACAACAGGCTTTTAGCGCTATTGTCAATTTTTGCTCATTACAAGATGAAGTGCTAAAAACTAAATAAAATGAATTAAGCAAAATGGCCAAGAGATACATCACTGCTAGCCATGTGGAATAAATGCAATATATAACAAATCTCTGGGTTTTGTTAGAGACAAGTATGTTTAAAGTGAACAGAACAGCCTGCCCTTATATCTCTCCCAAACTGAATCCTATAACACAGGTCGCGTGACTCAGCACCCACAAATGCTCAGAGGGCAGCACCCCAAAGTCAGCCACAGAGCCACACAGGGCCACCTCAGGTACCTATTTTATTCCTTTATGCTGCACATTCACATGGGTAAGAAGTACAATTCTTAAGCAACTAGGAAAAAAATGAAAAATACTTATTTTATTTTCCTATTCTACATCTACAATTTTCTACTGTTTTTTTCCTTAAATTTAAAAAAAATTAAAATTAAAATAAAAAAATTCCTCAAATTAAGATGATGAAACATAAATCTTCTTTCTACAATATCAAAGTAGGAATTTTGATCCTATTAAACTACTGGGGTAGCTCCATGCTATGTTTTGGACCACTATGGCACAGTGGACAGCAGCAGTGAGTAATGTCCATAATTAACACAAGAGAGTGTTCAGTAATTTCTTAAGATGGTGAAGACAGTGCTATAATAACCTTCCTCTATATGCAAAGAACACTAATTCTCTGCCTGTGTTAAGAGTGTTCCCTGCCTTATTGATTACAGCCTGCCACCATTTATCCACCACGTTCTTCTGACCTCCCACCCAGGTATGTATCTCAGCCCCCCCCATTCAAAAAATGTTATCAGCATTTCCTGAACTTAGTTATACTGCAAAATCCCATTTATAGAAGTTATTAGCTGTTAATTTGTCATTTTTCTTTGCCCGCTAGCCGCAAAGATGTGAGTTTCAGCCTTCCACAGTACCAGCCCTCTGAGACCCCTCTGCCCGTCCACCAGCAGGGACCTGGTGTGCCTCGACCCATTCCCCCAGCACAGCCCCAGCAGTCCTGAGCCTCCACGGAGACCCAGCTCATTCCTCTTCATGTTATTTATTCACATTGACACTGCTCATGGATACCAGGATTTTTAGACAAGTGAGATGATTGCTTGATGAGGATTTAATAAAAAAAAAGTCCTAGTGTAAGTCACTAGAAGGGCTAGTTAAAGGAATTCCTGGCACACTAGTTTACCTAACAGAAGAGATGATTTTTGCAGTGTGAAACAGTGTTCCTCTGACATTTTTTTTACTTTCATTTTAGTGCCTAAACATGTTCTCAATCAAAACAAAGCAGGATGTAAATCTTTATTTCTTCAAATTGTATATACTGTATTTTATGTGAAAATATTATCTTGACATCTTTAACTGTGTGAATAAAATGTTGTCCATTGTTTAAACAGTGGTGAAATGCCCAAAATGGATATAAAGGATGCATTTAGTAGTTTTGAAGAGCAATGTGAATCAGTTTCAAAACATGATTTCACATTTGATTTAAGAACTGTTTTTGAATTGTTTTATGGATAAAGTATGTAAATACATTTTTAACAGCGGTAACCCCTGACAAATGTAATTAGTGTGTAATTCAACACCCGATATTAATATTTAGAATGTACCATATGGATGCCTTTTTCTACTTCAGATACTTGAGGACTGCGAGAAGATTATACTTTCGGACATTAACTCACGTACAAGTAGGTACCTGCGTCAGCATGGCTAAGCTGCAAAGGAAGAGGTAAAAGTTAATTACATGCTGAAAGGAAGGAAAAGAAACAACATATATGCCGCCATCACACTACATGACTCAACACGACTTCTAGTTGGAGCGCATGTCAAATTTAACGACTGCAGTTGCTGAATCTCGCTGCCTTTTCTGTCCTAGAGGGTCACAAATTATACGACTAGGAATCGCAGGGGGTGAGTAATTACATGAGTCCCTCACGACTTTCAATCACGGTTCCATATCTCGTCTTGCACCACGAAAGTACCGCGGGGTTGCCTCATTTTGGCAATTAATCAACGTGGAGCACCACATGAAAGTAACCAACAACATGGAGAACAAACAGGTAGTTGACGCTTTAGCTATAGCCTGTGCTCTCCTTTGTGACGAGAAAAAAAGGAAGAGGACACACCGAAAAACTTATTGACCACATTTGTTTGGTCGTGGACAATATGGTTTAACCGCTGTTTGTGGGCATTGTATGCATTGTACTTCCGGTTGAGCGCTCATTGGCTGTTGACTGTAGTCCGCAGACACGAGAGTCCACCCCTACGACTTGCGACTACGAGAAAATCAAAATAGTTTGATTTTACCACGGCGGGTCGCAGAGTTTTAGAGGCTATGAAGAGCGCTATAAAAGACGTTATGTTAAGTTTCACTTAAAGGAGTATCTGCTGACTGTTTCAAAATGCAAAAATCTGAAAGCGGTGCGGACTTTTCGTAATTTGAATTTATTTTGTAATATATACCCCTGACGATGTTTTTGTCTTGAAATGTTATATGTACTCTTGTTTGTATTGTAATTTTTGTTATTTTTTTATGCATAAAAAAATAAAGAGTGCTATGACTGAGTCGCTGGGGTGTCACACTACACAATTGACGGTAACGGGCGCGCTGCGACTCTCTACAACTGATTATTTTACGATTATGTAAATGAGGGTTAGGACTGAAAATCCTAGGAAAAGTCGTGTGGTGTGACGCCGGCATTAAGTTAGTGATACCTGAAAAGGGCTCTACAGCCTGAACTTTGTTTCTTTACCTGAGCTTTCAGCATGGAATGAAACACAGACTCAAGTATATTTCTAGAAGGAAACTTGGCACGTGTGGTTAGTTTTTTTTTCCACCCATAAAAATAAAAAAAATGTAAAAAATCACTGAAACAAAACCTGTTTTTTCATTGCAATGGGTGGAAATAACCTGACCACAAGCAGATTTGCCTTACCCTAACTTCAGATACATGCCCATACTGTAGGGATGTATACCAATTTAATTTACATCTGTAAATGACTAAGGAATGTTTTGTAATTGTTCAATAAAATAGCATCTACTGTATAAAACCTGAAATTTACATAAAATCAATCAGTTTCGCGGGGCTTTAAATTACACGATGCAGTATTGTTTTTATTAAATGAGCTGTATAAATTATTTCCCTATGCATAAATAATATGACTAGGCAGAGAGAGATGGTCCAAACACACATGATACACCAATTTGTTTCAACAATGCAGCAACGCGTAGTTGCAAATCGAAAGTAAGAGCTCTTGATGCACTCTGGTAGAAGCGCTCCTGTTACCCTTCCAGGTAAGTCAATCAGAAGAGTGCGGGCAAAGCGGGCGTTTGGGTGTGTTTTTGATTCTATCGGCTGGTGTGTTAATAATCAAATGTTGATTGACATTCGGAAAATCTCTGTTCAGTGTGGATTCACTGGATTCAGGAGCCTCAAACTCGATTCCTAGGGGTCCTTCTTTCCCACCTCTCCTCGCCTCCTTTCGCCGTTGTCAAAGCGGATTGGCTGTGGGCTCTGTCTATCAAGATACGTCCTGCTTCCTGTGACTGTGAAAACAGCAGTCTGGAGGAGGAGAGTGCTACCACGAAGTTTTTTTTTACTCGAAGGTGGAGATCTGACTTGTTACCATATTATTACAATACCAAAAGAAGTCTCTCGCCGATTTAGGGAGCTCTGCGTAAGTCGGACTTGATTTTTTTAAGACTGATAACCAGTAGGACGTTAGAGCTGTTTGTTAAGCTGCTCTTTAAAAAGCTGGACCTGAGCCGCACGCTTCCCGTGTGGTGCCTCAGCTGAAAATCAATAAAACTTGGAGGCATGACGTTGTGTTCGGGGGATCTTCTTAATGCGTGTCTGTGTAATCCTGCAGGAAAAGAAAATGCAGAATTTCCCCGGAGCAGGTCTGAAGCACTGTACCGTGTTTTTATACATGACGCCATAACGCGTCTGAAACCTAATCTGCCACTGCCCTGGACGCTCACATGAATCGGACTGCAGCGGTATGAGTGCAGCCGCAGCGCCTGGCGGTAGGGAGCGGGTGTGCCTGTGCCTGCTCTGCGGTCTCCCTGCCGCAGGGAAGTCCACTCTAGCCCGGGCACTTGCCGGGGCGCTGAAGCAGAGCGGCTGGGACTGTCTCGTACTTTCTTACGACGAGCTTATACCGGAGGAGGCATTTGAGTTAAGACCTGGGGAGGCTGACATTCCAATAAACACGGTACTGTTTACCGGAGCGATACATTATTAACGATTTTAAAGAGTCCTTTCTCTTTTTAAGTAATGCAAGGATGTGTTTACCTGAGAAACGTTGTTACTGTATTAGTGGTAATTTAGTTCTCAGACATAAAAGGGGGTTGTTTGTGATGGCGTTAATTGAAAGGTCGGGGTGGATGGGACCTGTGGAAGGTAATTTTGAGTGATTCCTCCTGCACGATACTGTATGTTGAGCCGTTGTGTGCTGAAGACGCGTTATATTCTGTATCTTGCCTGGTCTTAATATTGCTAGATTAGCAATATGCATAAGAATGATGAAGATAATCATAATATATTACATTTAATAAATGTGAACACTTTTATTCGTCTGTTTCCTGGCATTAGCAATCCAGCTGGAAACTGCACAGACAGAAGGTGCTGCGGTACCTTGACGATTTCCTGCAGCGGAGTCCCAGAGATGCTCTCGGTGTCTCTGGTTTGCAGAGCAACAGGGAGGGGGAGACATGGAGGCGGTTTGTTCACTGTGTACAACAGCAGCGGCAGCTACAGCGCCTCCAGAATCACAGCGATCCTCTCCGCTCCACCGCAAGTCAGCCGTGTACCACACCGCTTCTTATACTCCTAGATGACAATTTCTTCTACCAAAGCATGAGATACGAGGTGTATCAGCTAGCTAGAAAACGTACGTAATCATGAAGAAGTACCTATGTACGAGACCGTGAAAATGCTTTACAGCACAACTAACCAGCTACTAAATCCACATGAGTCTTGTTTTAAACATAAATGTTTTTTGCTCTATAAAGTCTTCACTTTCTGGTCCTCTGAGCTTTTTTAAAAAATGTTGTGGTACATTCTGCTGTATCCTGGACTTATATTAAAAGTACAGTGTCAATCATAAGTATATTAATTAAATGATGTAGTATAGTTTGCTCATATTGTATTGCTGCCTTTATTTGAAGTCAGCAAAAAAAAAAACAACTTTCCATTCTCGATGTTCTGGAATACAGATTCCCTGGGGTTCTGCCAGCTTTACCTGTACTGTGAGGTCACTTCCTGTCTGAGCAGAAACCAGCAGAGGCAGTGCCCACTGCCTGATAAGGTCATTGTGGAGATGGCACAGCGAATGGAGCCCCCAGACCTTAACAGAAACCCCTGGGAGCAGAACAGTCTTGTGCTGTCCAGCACAGACTGCACCACTCAAGAGAGCATGTAGGTAAATACACAGACCATTCGTTTCTCCAGGTTTAGGTAGGGAAGCCAGGCAGAAGTACTTGTGTCAGATGGGGTTCACACATTTTTTTACATCTCTCTAAATATTCTATGTAGATACGTAGGTTGGCATGGTTTACACAAAAATATTTTAATGCAGAACTTTACAGTGTGCTACATCACACATTGATTATTCTAAAAGTATGAATACATTTATATTTTACTATACTGTTATTACTGTACTTCAATTATTTCTGTTTTCCTGTTAGTGTTTAATTTCTTTCCCTCAGAAAGAACATAATTGGGTTGTTTGGTACAGCTCTGGACAACCCACTGAAGCCTATACAAGATAATACTGAAGAAAGGGTAAGATACTCTAACAGACATGTCTAGAAAGCACAGGCACACCTCTCTGCCATTAACTGTGGATTAAATGGACTCTTTAGCAGGTGTCATTTTGTCTTGTTCTCCCTTTGGATTTTGACTTACAGTGCAGGTAAACAACAGAATTGAAACATTTAAACAGGTTATGTTTTGGTATTTTCTACTTTTAGAAAAACTGTTCCAACACTGTTGCTGCACCGTATCTGTTTTTTAGAATCAAGATACCAGAGCTCAAGAAAGGAATTTAATTTAAAATAGTGCATTTCATTGCTTTTCTTTCATTTTATTCTTTTTAGTGAGGGAACATTTGGGAGGAATGTGGAAAGTGGATTGGAAATTTTGTATTTTCCCTTTCACAAATTCTCAGTTGAAACACTATACCAACAATTTACATGATTTGTAACATTATTTAAATGTTATGCACATGTATTTTTATTGGAGTAAAATGCAATAAAAATACTTGTAAAAAAAATAAAGGCCCTGGGTCTTAATGATCCCAACATAAACAAACTTGTTCTTCATTTTTAGTGGCAGACCAGCTTTATTTTCACTCTTTGAAGGGTATTAATCTGTTTCTCTTCTGTGCCCAGGAGGCTGCCCGCCTCTGTTGTGCCTCCAGTGTTGGCCATCAGGTGGACCAAGCCTGTCGCCGCCTTGTGTCTCAGGCCATGCAGGTCGCTAGAGGTCAGTCCCAGCCTCACCTGCGGGTTACTGTACTATACCCCCTCATCAAGAACCAGTGACTAGAAATAACACCAGCATTGCAAACCCTTGTGATCCATTTCAGTCTTTTTTACTGCATGCTACTGTTCAAATTGTACTGATAAAGCACCAGATTAGTGTAGAGTGTTCTTGTATATGGTTTCATCTCTGTGTATGCTTTGTGAGATTTATTTTCACATGATAACAAGAGTGAAATAGATTGTTATAACTGCATGTTGTATCACTCAAAACTCCAAGCAAGGGAATCCTTACATCCATCACTAATAGTTGACTGTGTTTGTAGATAAAGTGTAGATTAAATTGCTATCATTAGGTAAAATCTGACCAACTGGCTGTAATTTTGCAGATGGGTTTTTATTATCTTAGAAATAACTACCTCGCTACTGGCTAGTTCCCTAGTTCACTTCAGATACTTCTGTGAATGGGTGAAGTATAAAAACCCACATACAGCCAGGAATGTGTTATTATAAACGTTTATTTCTACACTGAGAGAGTTATGTGGCTAACATTTAACATCATTAATAAAACATTGTTTTGTGATTTCCTTACCAAGATAATAAAGTTCCTCAGAGTGACATGAGAATACTGGCGGCAGAGCTCAATCAGTTGAAAGGAAGTTTCCTGGAGGACCTTCGCAGACAAGTGCCGCATGGCTGTCCCATCAGCCCTGGGGACAGTGTGGAGGTGGTGGTGAGCAAAGTAGCTGCCATCTTTGATCAGAAGAAAACTGACGTGCTGAGGAAGTTCTGCACGGATTGCACATCCTTACCAGAGTAATACTTGGAAAACATTTTTGTTTTCTAGCAGAATGTTATATAATTGTTTAATTTGTGTTTTGAGAGCTGGATTGTTTTGAAGTTAAAATATCAAAGCCAAATCAAATTAAGATTGCTCAAAATGTCAATTTTACATAAGGTATAAATCTGGTATATAAAACAGATATGGAGAGTGTTTATTTTATTCATGTTTTTTTCAGGTTTACAGATTGAAGATGAAAAAAAATTGCACAGTTTTTTGGAGTAAATATATTAATTAATTTTATTTAAAAACCCTTGTTAAAAATAAACTGATATTGCACTATTTTGAAAATCGACTTTACCTTTTTAAAAGTAAATACACACAGGACAGATGAATTATAAAAACTTAGTTTTACTTATGAAGTACAAAAAGCAGAGCGTTGAAATTTTAAATGGATATTAGTTCAGGTTACTCTTTCACAAGTTGTTCCTACACACACAATGCACTGATGCTGACAATGATCTGTATTAACACTATCAAACATTTACTTATGACATTACAGTCACAGGGTTATGATGCATACTTCCGGACAAAAGAAATAAAAAATGCTTTAGATGAAAATACAAATTTCCACATTACAAATAAAGGAATTCATAAGCTTTCTTGGAGGTACTGCACAGCTTAATGTACCACTGCATGTTAAGCAATTATTAGAATATTTACATTTTTTAATAGCCACTGTGATTTTCTACTTAATAGTAAATCAGTTCCACCTGGTTAGATGACATTCTGAAAATCAGAACAATTAGGAAAATTCTAAAAGTTGGTATCAACTCTTGCGTAACTTATCACACTTGGAAAACATTTTTCTATCTCTAGAAATAAAGTCGGAATAAGGATAATCTCAATATTACTAATGGTAATAAATTAAAGCACTAGTTTGTGTAACAAGAAGGCTATAATCAAATCCATGGTTAAATAAGGCCCAAAGTCCCATTCTGTATATATGACCCTACACATCCATACCAATGAGACACACCTCTGACAGATTAATGTCTGCAAAATAAAGCTCACAACACATATCAGTCATTCACAACACTGTGTCCTTGATGGTGTCTTCATAATAGTTTTCTCATACATACAACAGCATTCAAAATTTCAGTTCAAATGCAGTCAGATCAGAAAGGTTGAATGTTCCTTTGATTCAAAAAGTTTTTATAATAACTAGTAACAAGACTGGTTTTCTTCACTTTTTTAATCAAACTTTAGTATTGCTTCTGCTTTAAAGCATAGTCTAAATCAGTAATTTTTGGTTAAAACTCAATACTGTATAAACAGAAAATGACCTCAATCTCACACGTACAATAACACAAGCTCTTATATTTCTGCACCAGACTGAAAAATAACAGATCTACATGGCCGATATGAAGCACTGAGCTTTGCAGACATACCGAGATACACACAAACCAGTTATACCAAGCAAAGCAGGAGAATGGCACACATATCACCCAGGGAGAGAAAGGGCTGCTTTTTGCTGTATTTTCCAGATTTGACAGCACTGGAGACCCACTGGCTTATCACATGTCATTATGAAAGCCTAGTTTATATTTTCAAGAATAGGCGTAACCAATGCTTGAAAGGTACTGAAATAAGGTACAAAATACTGAAAGGAAGTGTAAATTTGGAATTCTGAAGTTATGATACTGTTACCCAGCAAGCTGCAAACTCCACCTGTACCTGCTACTCGCCTCAATAAGGCTACAAAACAGCCTTGCAAGAAAAAATAATAAAACGGCATCAAAAGATATGTAGATGTCTAATTTCAGCTATTACACTGCCATACACGTTTTTTTAGTTTATCTGCATCACATTTTATAGCACATCATGTTACTGTGTTTGCCCTAACCACAAGTACTATATCAGTATGCAGTAATGAAGGTACAAGGACACAGAGAAGTGATGCCACCAGCACCTGTGGGGAAATTATTGCAGATAAACTCAAATCCTGGCCAATCTTAACTGGTAGCATTTAACACAACATGCTAAATGTGCTGGATTTAAAAAAAAATAAACTTAAAAAAGACTAGCATCACATCACGCTTAAAAATCACTTTGCCCATACAAATGTTTGCATACTACACAGAGGTGTAACTTACACCAACCCTCTGTAGGCCTAGTCATTTCAACCACATCCTTTTCACTTCTTAGGTCTTAGTGAAGAGTGGGCTTCCACTTCAAAAACAGCTCGAACTAGTCCAGAGTTTCACCGTTCTCCAAGCTGCCCAGTCACTATACCTCAGCAATGCTCCAACCCAGGTTACGAGTCCCTCAGTGCACAACTTCAGAAACATCATCACAACATGTAATACTCAATAAAGGTAGCCCAACTATTTCTTTATTAATCTAAACCCAGATGCATCATCTTTTCTATGGATTGTGAGAGAGTAGGTCTCCAAGCCCATAATATTAACAAATGCCTCCTAAAAAGGCCAGTGATAGATTTCAAGTTTGTTTACAGCAGGTTATCAATTTCTAGCAGAAATACTGCGTCAGTCTCATTACAAGTACGGGGTATTTCAATGCACCACTGCTTTATAATTAGCTGCATTAGAGATTTCTCTTCCTTCTGTTGAGGGAAATACAATTTCAAGCATTTAAAGCAACATTAAGCTTTTATTAGGGAGCATGATGAGAAGTGACCTTTAACACACACACACACAAACACACACACTTCACTCTCACACACAGTCAATATCATGTGCAAATCATTAAAATACTACAATAGGTAAACAATATTAAGTTGCTGATTAAGAAAACACTATGCATCTGATGAGTTGCTACAATGCTGTAAAAAATATGCTATTTAAAAAAATATTTTAAAATATTACTGAAGAATACTTTGGCCTTGAAATAATAAGCAGTTGTAATTCAAGTTCTCAAAGGCTGAGTTTCATCTCATAATAAATACCAATAAGCAGTTAATTTTAAAAGGCTAGTTTGAAACTGCTGAAGTATTTCACTTGCGCAAACGTACATTTGTTGATCATTATTTACATGGGACACTCATTAATATTAAAACCAAATCTAAAATGACACAAAAGAAAAGTGCTTTTCGTCATATTTTGAAAGGCAGTTTCAATGGCACCAGTGTTTCCCACATACTGTCCAATAAATGGAAGTATTAAGATGTGTTCTTGTAGGCATAAATCCTGCAGACAAAGGAAATGAGTTTTGAGTTTTGCCCACAGCCTTGTTTCGTCTAAGCCTAAGATACTTTTACAGGAGGTTTACAGGGGGAATATTTTCCATTTTCACTCAGCATAATCCTGACAAAAGAAAAGGTCTTTCAGCAATGAGGTTTGTTCACTCTGTAAAGCTGATGTGACCAAAAAAAAGTAGAATATTTTTCTGAAAGGATCCAAAATAAAAAGGCAATGACAGTCTAACTTGGCAGCCAACTATAAATACACCTTATTCTTTTTGTGATCAGACTTCCATTCTTATTCACAAGAAAACTGAGAAAGTGACTCTTTCCCATGACAACTGACTTTACCATGATGTCCTTTGAATTCCCAGTAGATAAAAAGGATAGCAAAAAAATTTGTCACAGCTGATTTGTAGTAACCAACAGAGCATCTTCTAACTACTGTGGATTCCTATCAGATCCCCTACATACAGTAACAGCTGTTCAGAAGGATTTTTTGAGTACTGAACTGTATTGTAGATCTCACTCCTTCCTCCAACTGCACTGCAGACAGAGATGACAAACTGCAGCCTGTTATCACATAGCAGTTGCTCTGAGTCAGACAATGGGTAATTTAAAAGTCTGGGACCATCCTGGTGTAGCCCGGCAACCCACCACAACACCAGCATTCAATGAGCCAAGTCTTAAGTGTTGGGACCCAGTTCAACGACAAGATGTTTAGCTGTTAATATTTTCCTAAAGTGATATGAACACTCCTGTATATTTGCAATGGTTTCTGTTCCTCGAAGTGTTGCGTTTTTAATACAGTGTTTAAAGCCCCTATCCCCTCCAAAACAGTCATTGTCACAAATCATGTCCTGAATAACTGCAGTGACCAAAAACATGCGCTTCTCTGTGCCTCCTTGTTATAAGATTTTTTAAACATGAACAATCTGCCAGTTTATTCCATAAACATATAAATAACTGCAGACAGCTCACAACGACTTTTTTTTCTCCCAAATAACAGAAGGATCATTTCAGTGCCTAGACTGAATGTTAAAACTAAAGCCCTCCATTAAAGTTACGTGGGTGGGGGCAATTAACTTACTCTGTATTCCAGTCCGCATTCCACTTTGCCTTGCCATCAGAGTCACTGCTGTTTATGCTGCCCCCGGGCAAAGTGGCAGGCGAAATCATACTTGTTCCTGCACTTGCAACCGCAGATGTTGCACTGGAAGGGGTTCTCGTACCCGTGGCAGCCCATGTGGATGGTGTAGAGGATGTTGTCTGCGAAGTAGGTGTCACAGTGCTGGCAGTGGTGCAGTAGCTGGGGATCTTGTACGGGCAGGGCGGGAGCCGGGGTGCTGGGCTGGCTGTTGCTGATGCTGGGAGGGGTGCTGGTGTGCGCGCTGTGTTCGCTACTGGGCCCCGCCACAGGGCTGTAATTCCTGTGGGGCGGGGGCCGCGGCTCCGGGCTCGTGGGGGACGAGGCATGGGCCACGGCGGCGGACACTGCGGCAGGAGCAGCGGCCGGCTGCTGGATGAGGAACGGCTTCTCCTCACGACAGGACACCACGTCCGGGGACACTGGGGTGTGGGTCTCGGGGGGCAGGCTGGCCAGCTGGCCTGCCAGCGTGGACAGCTGGTTCAGAGGGTTATCCACCATCATGTCCTGGGCATCCCTCGAGCTGCCACTACCGCCTGCCTGTGCCTTCGCCATGCTCTCGTAGGCCTCCGAGTGCAGGTGCGGAAGCTCGTGGGAGAAGTCATTCAGATAATCCGGCTTCTGCACCACCATGGAGGGGGGGCTGAAGTTGATAAGCAGACGGCGGCTGTAGCCCAGGGCGCTGGACTTTTTCTGCAGGACGCTGAGCATCTTCTTGTTGGCCAGGCTGGAGCGCGCCCCCTTCATGGGAAGCATCTTGTGCCGGCGGCGGCGGTGGTGCGAGAGGTTGCTGCGGTCGCTACAGCGGAAAGAGCACAGCTCACATTTGTAGGGCTTCTCACCGGTGTGCGAGCGCATGTGAGCCTCCAGGTGGCGCTCATACGCCGAGGCAAAGGGGCACAGGTGGCAACGGTGAGGCTTCTCTCCTGCAGCCAAGACGCAAAGAAAGCATTGAAGTCAGTTGTTGAAGACACCTCACATTGCATCAGAAGCTCAAAATATTACATGAGAGCTACACACCCTGAAAGGAAAAATGCACTGTCAATGCTTGGTACTAGTAAGGCAACATATAGAAGATCAAGAACATTCATTTATTAAGTTCCAAGATCTTCCATCTGTGTCAGTAGCCCTTGCATTTTGATTGTTTGATCTATTCGGATTTAAAAAAAAACATAGCTAGAATTTTGATTCTTACCTTAGAAAAGGCTGGTGTAAATTATCCCTTAGTTTCTACAGAGGTGAGCTAACGTGTCCCTGTGCATACCTGTGTGTATCCTGATGTGCTCAATGAGGCGGGCTGTTCCCTTGCTGGCATAATTACAGTAGCGACACTTCAGCTTGCCATCATATGTCCTCTCAAAGCCATCCACTAGCATCCCAGAACTGTCTTCCAGAGACACCTCCACAGAAGGATGGTCCAGCCCATTCTGGTCATTCTCTGTACCTGCTGTCAGCACACAGTGCAGAGGTCATTATTCTATGTAGACACTCAAACACCAGCCGTGTTGAAAGATATCACTTTTGCCTTTCAACAACACACAGTCTTCCCTGAGGGAATCAAAGGAAACTGCTTACTGTCACAGCACATGTTGAATAGTAACTATTGGAAAAGAAATGTAATACCTACACCCTATAAGCTAAGCATTAAAAAAAAACATCATTTATAATGACAACAAATTCACAAAGTTAAAACCAGGAAGAAAATATTGTTATAGCCTCATCCCCTAGGCCCTAAGGAGATGATCTGTTGTTTTGCAATAGTCAAACTCGCTTGATCATATGACACTGAGCCAAATGAATCAATCAGAATGACACTACAACATTTAAACAATACATTTAATCTAATCTTTAAATAAAATATTTTAAAAAACATACAAGCAAGACAGTAATTTAAGAAGTTTCTTTTACTGCTAAGCGTATAAAAAAATACCTCAACAGGAAAATAGTCCACAAACTGAATGGGATGAATAATAACACTGGAAACTGGCTTGTAAGTGATAATTTATAAAGTGTGTGGATATTTGTTTGGGATTATCATAAGGCTTTTTACTATTTTATAGTTCCCATAGAGATAATTTTGCAACCTTAGTGGAAACCCCAGAACAAAAGGAAAAAGCCTAGGTCTTCTGGGGTGAACATTCAGTACAACAACAAAATAATTCCCTCCTTGTGAAACACCGGCGCAAGGCAGGGAAGTTCTAATCTTACATAACGAATGTGTTCAATTCATTAAACAATGATGACTTAAATAACATCCTTATTTAAACAATTGAAGATCTTTAGCCATGTGAAAAAATCATATAGTTTATTAATGGGTGAAACAATAACATTTATTTTCAATCTATGTTTCTTTTTGGAATCCTCTGTAGCTCATTAAAGACTTTCAATTTACGTAAAAACATGGGGTGTAAGTGATCATTTATAAAGTGTGTATATATTCTATATGGCTGTGATTATCTTAAGGCTTTTTACCATTTTTAAGCTATCCTAACAAAAAATGTGAAGTTCCTTTTGTCACTTCATTTTTAACTTTCATTACAAATATACCACACAGATATTACACAGTACAGTGGATTGAAATCGAAATTCCTCCCTTGTTCTATTACAAATTCTGCATTATTTTTAGTAAAGAAATCTGTAGCAAAGTGTGGCAAAATAAACTGAAACTAGGGAATCTTCCATGATGTGCACTCTGTAGCAGAATGAATGTGCTGGTCTCACCCCCTTGAAGAGCCTCAGTCTCCTTCTCCCCACTGACGGACCCTGAGATCATGTTCACATGCTGTGTTTGCTGAGTGAGATACTCCTGAAAGTCCTTCACAAAATCCAACGGCTCTGGCTTCTTCTCTCCCATTTTCCCTCTTTACTGCGATCTGTTGATTTTCACCAAGTTCTCACACCTAACACACAAACATACAGCTCTCTGGAACACCTTCCATTTTTAAGCAAGCTAACACAATGCACAATCATTCAAAATAAACAGTTTTACATTCTAACAACACATTTAATTTTTTTCTTAAGATTCCACCTCGAAGTACAGAAATTCGTTGGTTGACAGGTCTACTTTTATATTTTATTCTGACACATACCTATCCCAAATTAAACTCGTTTGTTAAGACGCCAGTGTATGTCTGACAATTTCACATTAACTATGTGACTGGGTGGTTTTCTCACAGGATGTTGCTGGAAATAGCCCGCCTACTACTGTGCTTGTACTAACAGAGGTGAGATATTTTACAAATTTCCAAGACACGATGCATCTACATTTAAGTATAAAGATACATACAAAACATATTACAGGGCCGCCATGAAACTGCACTTTTAACATGGAAATCACTTGGCAAAAAGCCCCTTTAAGGAGGTTACTTCTGACCTGCGTACCGTTACTTTCTGCAGATCGCGACAGAGAAACGTGTAGACCTTGCTAGTCAACAAGTAAGTTATCTGTCGCTTAGTTTTCATACCATTATGTTTCTCTCAGCAAATAACTGAACATAAATTACTCGCGAAATAAAAGGAATAATTTAGCGGGCTAAAGATCAGATCACATTTTACTTCTACTAATGATACAACATTTCTGAGAAAAACGAGACGACTTGTAGCGAGGATACGTGAAAAGTCCCAAAGCTATGTGATCATTTTCATAAATTAGTAGCGAGGTAGTGAGTACAAATGACATTGCTGAAGACCAGCGCGAACAAGAATAAACACTGACAAAATAATATATAATTATCGGTACTTTAAATCTGCCATTCAGCCTTTATTATTAATTTAAAAAATCAAAATAGTTCATTGTGCCACATAAAGACTCGGTTAAGTTAACTACCCCCAAGATATAAACTAAAAAACACAAGATAAACAGTAGGGAAAAATATCCATGTATCGCAAGGTGCCAGCAACATTTCAGTCTTGTGAAGCAAACCGTTGTTGTTATTCTCTCGTTAGATGATAAGAAAGCAGCTATTTACCTGCTCGCTGAGTTGTTTACACTCTCCTCCAGCTCACTATTTCACCAGCCTCGAGTACAAAACGGGGACATAAGCCGCAAGTCCAGTTTTTCTCCATGAATTACTATCCGATTATTTTTAATTAAAAAATATTCGAACGATAGCATTAGAGGTTTCTGATCCCTATGAGCTCATAATTAAGGTCGGGATTCCCATGGAGACGATTTTGCGATCTTAACGGCAACCCCGAAACAAAAGGAAAAAGCCTAGGTCTTCTGGGGTGAAAGTTCAGTGCAACGACAAAATAATTCCCCCCCTCGTGAAAAGCTGGCGCTGGGCAGGGGAGTTCCTGTCTTACACTGCGAGGAATGGGTTTAATTCGATAAATAATGATCATTTAAATGACACATTGAATCAAACAACTGAAGATAGTCACAATTTGAAAAAAAAACATGGTTTATTCCTGGGCAAAACAATAACGTGTTTATTTTCGATTCTGTGTTTCTTTGTTAAATGCTCTCTAGCTCATTAAAGACCCGCAGTTTAATGTAAAAAATATGATTCTTAGCAAATCCATGTTGTTACAAATCGTTAATGTACCACGTTAAAATACAAGGTGTTTTTCACTAATATTTTCATTGCCTTTTCTCAGCTTTGTAACTCATTTAACTCGTATAGCTGCGGTGGAAATATATTGTAAAAATTCCAGTTGCAATAAATACAGCAGGGGCTGTGCTCACAGCATTCAGTTTTGATGGCCGCCTTGAGTCCCGGGAGTCTGCCCCTGACGTCATGGTCTGTGCGGACTGAGCTTGGACAGATTCGGTGGAGAGGCTGCAGAGCGGACTAAGCGAATATGGACACGGGGTCCTAGACATTTCAACTACGGAACAAGCGTTTGCAACAGAAGTACGCTTCTACGGGCTTTTTTTTACCTAAAATGTATATTATAGTCACTGTTATATAGATAATATGAAAGTGCATTTACTACTGCCCATGAAATGCTGTGCATTTTCATATTATATTTTAACAGGCAGATTTTGGATCATTATTATATAATTAATGTTGACATTGCTATGTCCTTTTGAAAGGAATACGAAAGGAACTGTGACATTTTCCCTTTGAGACCCTTAATTAAAACACGTTTTTTTCAGATATCTTCAAGAATTGTTCAGTGCTATAGTAGGGTGGCATAAAAGTGCTATACTTTTGTGGTATAAAACAAATTAATAAGTGGATATGTTAAAAATAAATTAAAAAGCCTCAAAGTAAAACCATTATACATAATTATCAACACACCTGAAGAAGGCTCCACGGCCGAAACGTTGTGTTTTCTTTCTTCTCTTTTCAGCATGGAATAAACCTATTACTTGTTCCTTTGCAGCCTACGCATGCTGACGCAGCTACCCACCTGAATAACTATACATAGGTGCAAGTGAAAGTTAATTTCATGCCTGAATGTAGAAATAGAATATCTCACCTGTTTGTCTCAATCAAGACAGAAAGAGGCAAACAGATGTGAGAGAAACATTGGAGAAGTGAGAAATATGTTAAACTGTTCAAGCCAAGTACAAAGCAAACCTTCAAGGGTTTAGACACGGTTTATGGGAGGTAGAATAGAATCCTTCTACAAGAACTCATACCCCCCCTCCCCCCCAAAAAAGCTTTTTTAGAATAGATAATAGATACTGTATGTAACTAATGAGAAAATGGATGACCATGGTTTAAAGAGTTTCTACAAGAATCACAGAAGAAATGTATCCCAGAAGTGTGTAAATCAAATCTAAACAGTATTCCATAGGGTTCAACAAATCATTTAGAAAAAATATAAGGGAAAAGAGAGCAATCTGTAAAATTATTAAAAACACAACAATTTCTAGGTAAAGAAAAAGAGTAAAGGTAACAGGATAGGTAAAAAGTGAGATTAGAAAAGCCAAGACAAAAATTGAAAGAAATATTGCAATATAAGCTTTAAAATAATTAAAAAAAAATATTTCACTACTTCAATACTAAAAGAAAACATCTAGGATAAAGTAAAAAAAACTCTGGGAAATAAATGCTTCTGGACAATAAAAAGGAAATGGATGATGTACTAAGAGTATTCACTCAGGTGTTAACTAAGGAAGAAGTTTAACAACAGGACTCAGGCAGCAAAATAAAATCTGCGCTGGATAGTATAAGCATAGAGGAGGGAGAGGTGTTTGGGTCCTAGAAGCACTCTGATGGTATTTTATCCATCGTACTCAAGGAAAAAATATTTGTACTGTGCTTATGTCTTATACAAGAAACATACTTCATTCTATGTCTTTATTATATTATTATAAATTGCTTTCTGTAAGGGCGTCTGTCTGCAATTTTGTAGTTTGACATTGCTAAGATCTCTTGTGCTGAAACTCTGACGTCCTTCGTGCTCCAGCTTCACTGAAGTTTCGCTAATCTTCGCTAACAGCGGATTCTTCACGCGAGCGCAGGCAGTATTCGTCTGTTCTCGCGAGTTTTTCAGCATGTATACAAACGGATTCAAAATGGCTGCTACCTGCTTGAGGAGTGTGGGGAAGGTGAGCGTAATTGAGCTGGGACACCTGAACATTTAATGTAGTTTTATAACCGACGCAAATCATTTTTGATTGTATGCTTTAAAACATTGAGTAGGTAGACGTGTCCCAATTAGACGTTTATTCCTGTACGGTATTGGTATCAGAATGTTTATTGTTGTAAATATGACTCTGGTTTCGTACTATAAAACGTGTAGCCTCTGATTATGTAAATTCGTGAATTTTAATCTTACACTTAGTTAACAATAGTGTGTCTCACCGTACTCTTGATTCATATTCCGTGCTGACTAAACTCGGTGGTTGGAGTACTGTGCGTATTCATGATTCGTTCATTTTGCGTGATTACTTATAGTAATCTATTGAACCCTTGGAGATAAAACTATAGTTACAGTGCATATTGTCGAGACATTTCTGATTGAAGGCTGTACTTTATCTCCTGGTGGCACTACATTAATATCTCATAATGAAAAGTTGTTGCTTTTAATACGTTCTAAAAAGCCATCAGTCTTTCAGCGCACCGACCGGTCCACTCCATGTGAACCGAATGCCACTCTCCTGTTGTGATGTTGTCACCGGCAGCTTGGAAGAAGCATTGCTCACCTTTCCAAGTGGGGACCGCGGTACGGAGCAGCACGATGCATAATGTCAGAGGCAGCGGCCGAGAGAGCAGGAGTGAGCGGGGTACTGCACCTTCCTCTCCAGACCTTCACCGAAGAGGAGAACATGATGAAGGAAGCAGGTGAGGTTGGTTTGGGTGATGACTTGTACAGAACATCAAATGAAAATGTGATCATTTGTGTTTCCCTGGGAGGTGTTCACACTGTGTGCAGATCTTTAGGTTCCATACCTAGTTACCACATAAAAATAAAAGAAACAAACAAAACAATGCTGGATTTATAGCTTGTTTATGTACTAAGTGTGACATAACATGATGATTGTTCACATTTGTTTGTTATTGTATGTGATACCATGCAATATTCTTTCGTGTTCTCTGCAAATCCAATAAGCAAATTAAACAGATACAACCCAAAACATTGCTTGAAAAGATTTCTTTGGTTACTTTGCACCTTTACCATAACCAAATCTTGCTCTTGGCATCACATTTTTACTTTTAAGATTCATGTTTCCTCTTCATTTTTGTCTTCATTTGTTTTTTTTCTGAACAGTCAAGAAGTTTGCCCAAGAACGTATTGCCCCATTAGTATCGAAGATGGATGAGAATTCCACCATGGATGCAACTGTAATAAAAGGCCTGTTTGAGCAAGGGGTTTGCATTCTTTTAATCCTTAAGCACCTACAACTCACAGAGCTTTATAATGAAATAACAGGGCCAGCCAAAACTCAGTGAAGCAACAAGCTACATGACTGATCAGGGGTAACACCAGGTATAATTTTCAGGTCAAATCTAAATTAATATACACTCCCATTTCTATGAATGAAAGAAGGAAGGAAGGAATGAAGGAAGGCTTCATTACCAGTAAGTTAAACTTTTTCTGAAGCAGGTTTCAGTCAGACTCACCTTGGCTACTTGAAGGTTGAATTTGATAAGCAAAACGGTAAAATACATAAACACTGCCATTTACATTCCCTTATCAAGGCCAGATATGTCAAGAGATAATGTCAGTTACAGGCGGTAACATAGTGTAAAGTCTCAACAATCCTTTTAATTTTTGTTCTCATATAATGTGCCTACCTAATTGTCACATGAAGTGGAAGTGACCAAGGGTCTTGAGCTCCACAGAACAGTAATCCATGGTCCTGGCATAGCTGCATTAATGCTGATTACAAGCAAAGGATGCTGGATTCACTCCTGCTTAGCACTAAAGCTTATGTGATGCATTCCTAAGTACCTCAAAGAATATTAGTTGGAAAAACTATAACCATTTCCAAACTAGAGCATACTAAAGTGATTATAAAAAAGGCTGGTTTAATATAATAAATATTAAATGAAGTAATTGATTCAGAAATGCCTGCAGAACCTGTAGCAGTTACGGCTTTCAGGTTCTGTAAAGTGGTGCTAACTTCTCCTGTACGTTTCCCCCCCCCCCTCATTTCAGCTGATGGGCATCGAGATTGACCCGCAGTATGGAGGAACCGGCTCATCTTTCTTTTCCTCCATCTTGGTGATTGAGGAGCTGGCAAAGGTGGACCCATCGGTGGCAGTGCTGTGCGACATACAAAACACACTGATCAACACACTGTTGATCAAACTGGGCACGGAGGAGCAGAAAGAGGTGTACCTGACCCGACTAGCCAACAACATGGTGAGAGCTTGCTCCCCTGCTACCACAAGAGCACAAAGACGCACCCACCGCAATGTCAATTACACTGGAACAGGCAAAGTTCTCTTCTTAGCTTAGTTTGTATTGCTGTAAATACTAAAATTATTTAATAATTCAATTGAGCCATATCCTCACAGAGGTATCTGTGACAGTTGATCATTAAGTACCTGTAGACAAAGCTGTAGACAAAGAAAAGGCTGCTGTTTTCTTTAGGTTTCTCTTAGTATGTTCTAATGAAAACCGCTACAAAATAATCATCATCAGAATAATCGGGCCTCTGTCTTTTGATTATTTCTATTCATCTTATCAAAATATTGTTTTTCTTCTGTGTTTGCTCCTGGAGATTGGTAGTTTCTGCCTGTCAGAGGCAGAGGCTGGCAGTGATGCTTTCTCATTGAAAACACGGGCTGAGAAGCACAAGGATTATTACGTCATCAACGGTTCTAAGATGTGGATCAGCAATGCGGAGCAGGCTGGGGTGTTCCTGGTGATGGCCAATGCAGAGCCTTCAGCTGTGAGTGATATGATGAGAGAAGGACCATCTCTCCACCACCACCCCCCCTCCCCCCCATCAGCTTTCAATCTCTATTTTTTAATTGCTTAACTAATTACTTTATGATATTATGCACCCTTGCAGCACCGCTTGTGGAGGACCGTTTGGACTTTTGTAGTCTGATCTACCAATCTGATCTATCAATCTGTTGTAACAGATTGTAATGTGCTTTGCATTCCGTTAGTATAATATAAGTCTTTTCATTGAATCTAGTGGATTCAGTTTGTGGAAGTGCATTTAAAATGAGGCATAAGATGTACTGCTAAACTCAAAAGGTTGTGGGAACATGAAACAAGCCTTCCATATGTGTTTGGAGCAAATACCTTGGCTTCCTTCAAGAAATACCTGGATGAGATCTTGGGATCAGTAAGTTACTAAATACCTAATGGGCCTGATAGGCTGATTGGCATTTTCTTGTTTTTTGTTTAAACACATTTTGGGCACAATCCACAGTGTCCAATATTATCCAAAAACCTACATAGATGTCCTTCATAATTTCCAGTTTTATGTATTAACTGATGACTTCCAACATTTCCATGTGTATTGGTGTCCTGACTTAGTGTCCATTCTGCTGGTGGTTGTTCATTGTAATTGTTTTTCTTTCGTTTCCCCTGGTCCCCACCTGTGAAGGCCTACAAGGGCATCACCTGCTTCATTGTGGACAGAGACACAGAGGGACTGCACATCGGGAAGAAGGAGAACAAGCTGGGCCTGCGTGCCTCCAGCACCTGTCCTCTAACCTTTGACAATGTCAAGGTAGACCAGCCCTTCACAGACCAACCATTTGTAATAGAGAGAGCTTTATCTGGGAGATTTTCATTTTGCTCCCTTGATGTAGTGTACCTCAAACATAGGAGACCTGAATAAATTAATGTTTTTTTCCCCAGATTTCTTTTCTAGTGTTTAGATGTATCATATCCTTTAATATACCATCTCTTATTTTTTAAGTAGTTTGTTAAATATTTTATAGTCAATGATTTGTAACTCTTGTAATCAGTTTATACTGTATTACCTGTTTTGCTTCATTTTCAAGGTCATCTTTGAATGGATGAAAACTCTTAAGGAAAACAAGCAACACTCCAGTAAACTGTTTAAAGCAGAATACTTATTTAGTCTTTTTGGATAACTTCAATATTTATAATACTATTAAATCTTGAGTGTTTTAAAAGCTTTCTGTTATTTTCGTTTCAAACCTGTAAACCTCTATAAGATAGTAATTCCTAACTTGTTTCTGTATACGGTGGAACATAAACATCTATCATACCTAATGAAATCAGAAACTTGGAAGTGGAGAAAACATGTCCTGCCAGACAGTTTATTCTTCTCTTGTTTTGTTTTTTTTGTAATATCTTAGGTTCCGGAGAAGAATATTTTGGGAAAGTTAGGCCATGGATACAAATACGCCATTGGAATGCTGAACGAGGGCAGAATTGGAATCGCAGCACAGGTCTGATGGCGGGATGCAGAATGTTTTATATTTAAATGCTGGGTTGTTCGACTTTAAGAACTTATATATGTAGGTGTGTAAGCATACATTATATGTTTCTGCTCCACAGATGCTGGGATTGGCTCAGGGCTGTTTTGACAACACCATTCCCTATACAAGGCAGAGGGTTCAGTTTGGGAAGCGGATTTTTGACTTTCAGGTAAAGATCGCTACTTGAAAGAGTCTAGGGAGGTTAACAGAGTAGTGACGTTAGTATTAATTCGGCCACTGAGGGTGTTGTATTTTTTTGGAAAATTGTACAGTATAGTTTCAGTATGTAGCTTTTGAAATTTCCAGTGTGACCTAATTCAGCATTCAGCCATCTTGTAACTTTCACCAAATGAATATCAATTATATTCATTTGTCTCAGAAAACTGGAACTGTTTTAAGAATTCTACCTGCAGTTCATTTGGAAAATATAGAGTAACGTTTCTTGAGCTCATGCTAGTTAGTAGTTGTTAGTGGGTAGTCTGCATGTTCACTCTACAGTGGTTTTGTAGGGCTTATTGCGAACTGCTGTTTTTTTATTTACAGGGCATGCAACATCAAATAGCACATGTGGCAACTCAGATAGAGGCTTCCAGGCTGCTCACCTACAATGCAACTCGATTGAAAGAGGCAGGGAGGCCCTTCATCAAAGAGGCCTGCATGGCCAAATACTACTGTGCAGAGGTAAGGATTTCAGCTGGTAATCATTGACAAAGTACAACCCAATAATAACCCTTAAATTTGGCACCAGCCAAATAATCAGTCTGTAAATGTCATAAAACACAGGAATTGTCTGGTGTCATTCTTAGGAATCAAAATACTAGTGTATCACATTAAGGAATAAGCTGTCTGTAGTTAATTCTGGGCCTTTTAGGTTAATTTTCTGTTATTCGTCAAGCAAGAGGCTTCTAAGCGGTCAGATATGTTTTATGAACTGTGTTAAACCGGACGTATGACTGCAGTTTTGGCTAACAATAACATATTGGAATCAGAATATCGTTTTGTAAAAGAAGTCCTTGCATGGACTTTTAAGAAAACATAAAGTATTAAAAACACTGAAGTTCTTTGCACGATGTATGCTGTGAAAGAACGAGAAGGAATTCAAACCACATGGCTTACTGGTAATTAACTGGGTTTCCAGTCTTGGTCCTGGGGACCCGCACAGTAGTTGGTTTTCATTGCATCTAAGCTCTTTAATTATGAATTGATCTAAAAATTGCTTGGGTGAAACCTTTAAGCAGAAAAAATAATTGCGGAAGTTGGACATTTTAAATTACTTAAAAAATCAGTGGTTAAAAGGAAACATCCAACATGTTACTGAAAATGGTGCAAATTGAACCTATAGTTAGGTCTATTAAGGGTTCAGTTATTTAATTGAGTGCTCAGGTGGAACAGATACCAGTGGGTGCATGGGTTCCCAGCAATAGTACTGGAAACTCCTGAAATACACAATTCTGACTTGCATCTGCTTATTTTTAATTCACCGACACGTGATTGCTGTAAGGTTGCGGCCCTAACAACATCAAAATGTATTGAATGGATGGGAGGGGTTGGATTCACTAAGGATTACCCAATAGAGAAATACTACAGAGACTGCAAAATAGGTGAGTTTGTTTCTTCTCATTCCGTGTGCAATGTCATGTGCTCACTCCATTGTTTGAACTCTTTTATCTGCCTTTCACAATATCTTTTACTGCTGACAGTTTTTCTCGGATAAATGAACTGCAGTCTACTGCAGTCTCAAAAAGAACATCTTACCCATGGTTTAAGGCAAAAAGAACTTCTTAAGCAAGACGGGTGAAAAAGCTGTTATCAGAAATGGCCTGTTTCTTAGGTGAAGGATGCAAGCTTGTATTGTGTTAACTACTCCAAACGCTGATCTGTGCTACGAGATACATTTTTGAGTCAGGCTTGGAGAGTATCTTAATAGCGAACACTCCGGGGGCATTAAAAAAGGCATTGTGGCCAGCTCTTGTCAGTATGAGTTAACAAAAAGAGGTGGCCTGTAGTTCCAAAGGAAGCCTGTAACTCGATCTGTCAGCTCTTTGTGCTGCTGGATGTTCTCAAGACTCATTGAATGCCTTAAAATCAGCTGCAGTAAAAGCCTGTCCATCTCTCTCAGGGGCTGTCAGGATAGAATGGCGCTTTCCCTTTCGACAGCTCCAGGGTGGCTCTGCATGCCTCGCAGCCCCCGGGGACTGAGTTGGACTCTGGGCATGTCTTAGTTTTCTCCTCTCGAGTACGGTGAAGTGCTATACATGTGTTTCTCAGATAAGACGTCAACTTTGTAAAAATTCAAACAGAAATTTTGAAAATACATCAAAAGTCATATACATGGACAAGTAAAAGTTAATTGCGTGCCACGTCAGAGACAAAATAACATTTCAGAGGTAGAGCCAGGATGTTTTTCTTCTTTGTATACATTCTCACTAGAATTGACCTCGACTAGTTCTGTTATAACTTGCCTGTTGAGAGAGCTCCAGTAGCTCAGTAGCTCTAGTGCAAAACTGATCATATATATTTGTTTAATCACAAGTGAAAGAAGCTACCATTTCCTTCTGCCTTACAAGTGTTGTGTGTCTGTTTGAAGGCAGCAATTCAGTGCTGTCTAGATGTTGTTCTGCATATTCTATATTGGCAAACGTGAAACACAGCCTTAATCAAGCATCTTTGTCTTGCTGCTTTAGGGATATATTGCCACTGGGGGCAATATTTAGTATTTTCAACAATCATCTGTATTGTACCTTTAGAACACTAATTTTCACTTTGAAAGATCACAACATAGTATAGAGATGGTGTCTCTGAAGTGTACTGCATTCTAAAAAAATTAAGTAGTATACTTAGGGTCCTGCTTAATTTGTGATATTGGGCAGCGTTCAGCTTCTTCCACAATTCCCTAAAGTGCAGTTCTGCAAAACTCAGCACTGTCAGCTGTAAAGGATCTGTGGCCTGCTCGCCTGACATCCTCCTGTATATCTGTATATCACTCCTAAGGATTTATTCAGCAGTTGCTTTTTTGTCAGATCACTGAGATACAACACGTTGTTGTTGTTCTACTAATTTATAACAACTCATTGAAAGAACATAAGAACATTTATAAATGAGAGGAGGCCTTTCAGCTCATCCATCCCATTTGGTACTTATTTGTAGCTAATTAATCTGCATGTCTCATCTAGAGATGATGATGATATATAAGATAATAAGATCACTCATCTGAAAAAGAAAATCGGGGAAAAAACATTAGCTAGGAAAATTAAGTTACACCCCATTTCCTTTTTCTTGCATTTAGACTACATGTGTAAATCAGAACCAAGTGACATGAAAGTGCCAGGTGGAGGCACAGATTTATCTGATAGCAAATCGTGAAGTATCAGTTGATTGTTAAATTTCCAGCAAAAAAAGTCAAGAAATGCAGCTTTTTTGATTAAGTGCAGTGATTGTTGTTTAGATGTATATTTACAGGAAAGCAGCTGCAGTGTTTTTATGATTTGCGCTAATTGTTTTTTACATACAAATTTCAGTTTAAGGTAATAGCTGAATTTTGCAAATTAAAGCATAGCTACTTTTCCAGACTTTTACTTTGCCCACAAGTGAGCTGCAACGTTTTCTAGTATACCTAATATAACTATTAGGTTTTAGGTATAATATTAGAAAAAAAAGACATTCTGAATATACATCAGCATTGTTCAGTTGTAAGTTTCTTTCTGTATTATACAAACCAAAAGAGCAGGATGAATACACCACAGAGGGTAATATGGTGACTTTTGGCTTTGTTGTACCCAGCATCAGGACTGCACATATTTATTTCTATATGTTTACTCCTAGGTTCCATATATGAAGGGACCACAAACATACAGCTGACAACCATGGCCAAGTTCATTGATAAAGAGTTCGACGCCTGAACGCTGACGGGGCCCGGCTTTAGCAACCACTGCTCAAAAGTAGATTTCACACACTGATCCAGGGCAAATCGGCAAACTGAGGTTTGAGAGGGGAAGATAAGCTGTAGCTGATTTTATTACTTTCATACAAGAAGTAGTAACTTTTTTTTGTCGGGACATACCGTTATTCTGGTTGTCCACAAGAGATCACTACATAGAATCCATGGACCGCTTGCATTATGTAAGTAAAATAAACTGTTTCATTGTAACTGATCATTATTTCATGGTAATGAATGCGTGTTCTGTAGGTGCAGGTGTCTATGCCTATATCCATTTCCTGTTTGTGAGCTGTCACTCTTTACATGCCTTCAGTATGGCTTGTTGCTTTTTAGTTGAAAACAAATGACCTAAATCTAACCAAAAAAAGTTATCTGCCAATCATTTTTTAAAAAGGTAACAAAAATAAGTCTGTCTTTGTGATAGGAGTTGCTAAAGTGTTTCTCGCATAATACTTTATATCTATCTGTTACACAACAATAGAGAATGTTCTGAACAGTACTGAAGTTACAGAAGAGCAAAGTGAGGTAATAATTGAACTGCATTGTCCCGAACCCCTTATACTGTCTTTTGTTTAACTTAAATATAACTTATTTATGTCCGCTCAGTGCCAGTACCAGTCCAAGTGTAATGTTTCCTTCATGAGTGTAGATATCTTCTTGTGCTGTTAATGGGGCCTCCAGGTCAGTTTTGTTGAACAGTATTCTAACAGAGCACATGCTAAACTGATCACTTTGCCCCAGCTAGGCCAGAGCTTCCCTGGTTCAGAGGGGTTTTGCTTTATGTGAACTGTGCTGAAAATAACAATGCAGAACTATAGGCTTGGTGGACAGTAAAGATTACGTTCTTCATTTTCAAAATATTTCACACTTCTTAAGCATTGCTTGTCTGTGAAATCACTTCCTTAATTGTGCCTAACTGCACCTAAAGCTCAAGCAAGCTATTTTGAAGTCTTCAAAAATTTCGAAAGATGTAATTGGACTTAAGTAATTATGTGCATTGTCTGCTGAAGTAGCAATGCGTGGATAAACTTTTTTTTTTCTCCAGGTCATCTTAAGCTCTATCACTCAAGTGTCAAGGCCACTGCAAGGTTTATTTTGTGGCACTTGTATGCTGAAGGTGAGGGAGAGCAGATATCGTAACGATTCAAGATTTAAACGGCTGGTCTCAGGGGCTGTTGTGCGCTCGTTTCCGGATGCTTGGAGCTGGCCTGGTGGTTCTCTTTAGTCCTCATCCGGTCTGTATCTGGATGAAGAATCCTCATCCTGTCCAAGATGTGTGCACTCACTGTTGCCACAATCCCAAAGGCCCTCGTGAAGGCAGTTCCACTGCTGCTGTAGGCTTCCTCTGGCTGCAAGGATCCGTTAAAAACAACAGAAAATACATTTAGACTAGTTATAACAAGAGATGTGGCAGAGATGACATTTTGTCAATGGAGTCTGAGCTAAAAACTTTTTAATACCTTTAATAGGACCAGCGCTCTGCAATACATATAGGTCAGCTCTACATGGGAATCAGGAGTTCAGATGCAGACAGATTTCGAACACCTGTCATATGATTGTAAGCACATTAGCACAATTGTGATAGCAGTCTTTTCCACACTGAATCATATCAAATATTACTTGAAGAGCATTAGAATGAAATAATGTAATTCTCCTGTAATATAGAGTTGGATAATTGAAGATAGAAATTGGGAACAATTCTTAGTTTTGTTCTTATTTTCAGTAAATGAATGTAACAGGAAGATATACATCAGGATTTCAGTTTGTTAAACAAACCATTGGATGTATGGTTTAATAAAGGCTAAAAGAACAACTCACCTGTGCACGTTTTTTCTCTGAATTAGCTTTTAATGTTTATAGGTTTCAGATTTTTTTATAACCCATGGATTTTCAGAGGACCTCTATGATGGGGATAGAGGGTGATGGGAAAAGGAAGAGTTGACATAGAGGTCAAATTATTGAAAAAAACTCTTTTTGCACATTACACAACTGTAAACGTGTTAAAATAGTAGATGAATAATATTACAAGTTTATCTTAAACGTTTTGTAGCTATACCTTTTAATAAAGGTTGTATTTACACATTCTTTTCTACGGCTGATTACGCTCCTTGTTCGACACTTGTATTTCACCAAAATGCAATTTCATATTCAGCCACTAGATGGCAGCGACGGCCAGTTAAAAACCTGCTCTTTATTTCCACTGGTGTTGCTCACTTGCCTGTGAAAGGAGCAATTGTTGGACTGTGACCCTCGCAAAGCAAAATACTGTAGTTTTTCCCGCTGCCATCTGAGTCGAAACTCTGAATGTGATTTTGTTGCATATCATTTAATTGAAAATTAAACATGCAGGCAAAGCGATTTTCTGAAGAATAAATTCCAGCAGTTTAGAAACCCCATAAGAGGGCCTTTACATCCAAGGATTTAAACAGATGCATAGGCATCTGAGTGTGTGATCATAGGTTCTTACAATAACCGTTAATTCCATTTTCTGTTTAAAGTGGTTGTTATACTTCCATCTGTCCCTTTTCTAATTACTTTATCCAATTTAGGATCGCAGGGCACCCAGAGCCTATCCAGGCAAGCAATGTATACAAGGCCAGACACAACTTGAGCGGGACTTCAGTCCAGTACATGTCATACATAAACACTCTTCCTCACACAAGGGTTAATTAATTAAACTACCAGTATGTTTTTGGACTATGGTTTTGGAAACTGGAGCACCTGCCGGAAGCCCACAAGAACATGGGGAGATCATGCAAACTCCACACAGCACCCCAGGAATTCAACTCAGGCCCCAGTGCTGCAAGCCAGCAATGGTAACCACTGCACCACTGTTCCCCCTTATTGTTATGCAGTACTCTAATAAATGCTGTATGTTAATAACGCTGTTATGTATGTAAATAATATTGCGTTATGCATTGTCTAAATGCTTTTTGTGAAAGACATTCCCTGAAAATCTATTTTGTCTTTGAAGATATAGTTTTTTTGGACATGAAGAGGTATCAATGATGTAAATTTCAAAGAGTTATGGAAAAGAGGTTGAGGACATGATGGGGTGGATGCTTTCTCACCACTGAAGAAAGCCTAAACCTGTTTATTTTTAGTGAAAATCCCTGAGGTTCAGACTGAGAATAGACCTAACAGCCGGCTTCCCTCTCACAGGCCTACTGCTACCAAGAGGACAGTCAATTACAACACCTTCTAATGGCCTGTCAGCACTAATGTTATTTTATTGCAATTTAATTATGCTCAGGTTTCAGATTGAGGGAACTCAGTTTAAATAATTTACTTGCAGTGACAATAATTTATCATTCAAAAGGGATTAATTAGGGATCTGTTCATTATTGTATCTGTTATTAAATGATAACTTCTTAAGCCATACAGCCTCAGTAAGTTGCATTTAAAAGCTGTCTTAGGTGTACACTTTACATTACTATATATGTGATTTTAAAAATGGAGTGAAAATAACATCTATGATTAATTACCAGAGCTTCCTGAGAAGAAGTGACAGGAATGTCTACCTTTTGACCCATTTAATTACACGTTTAGGATCACAGAAATGTTCAAATAACTCACAGAGAGGGTGATTAGACAGGATCTCACGTATGTTAACATAATTAGTCGCACACATCTCCATAATATGCAGGCGTAAAAGGGCAACTGATATTAATGGGTATCGAAACAGGTTACAATGATAGCCTGTTTGACATTAACCACCAGTAATACATGGGGCACAGCACTTCGAAATATTGGAAAATTAAATTGTAATGACTTAATCTGCTCAAATTTAAATATTGTTTTGTAATGAACTCTCTCTTCCCTTTGTTCCTGATACTGCTTGACAACCTGTGCAAAATACAGAAATAATGTGTATTATTATTATTATTTTATTATTATTATTATTATTATTATTATTATTATTATTACCATCACTACCACCATTATTATTGCCATGCCCGGTTATTACTAAGAAGCGCTCAAAGAAGGTCCATTTATTCCAATGGGCAATTTTTGCGAACAATACCATCCACATCCATTACTACACAAATGAATTTTAATATAGCATCCTGAGTGCCGAGCACCGTACAGAATAAAGAGAAATGGGACAGTAAATGTGCACTTCAGTTTCGCAAACAATACCACGTTCAAAAAGATTTCTAAATGTGCTTCTCTGTAAAGGTTTTCCACCTGTTTTGTGAAACAAAACGTAAGGTGCTGTGTTAGACAGGGGGAATATAGCTGTCTGGTGCTAGACATACATGCATGTATATTTATGTACCTGCGGAGTGGTACTTTTGTTAATTGCTGCATGCACTTTGGTGTTTAGATTGAATACAGGTATTGTTTTGGATTAAGATCATTTAATTAAGGTAAATGATTTTTCCAGCAGGTTCTAACCCATTTTACATGGGCAGTAGCCCTGCTGTGCTTGGTGTAGCTTTTCATTTTTATTATCTCATGATGCCCTGAATATGCAGCCCCCCAGTTTACACCTGCTTACCAGGAAGTCACAGAGTTATCCACTTAGACTAATTCAAATTTAAAGGGGGTGAATTAAAAGGCTTGTGTCTCCTCTAAACTGGTTGATTTATGTGCTGTTTGCAGTTTTATAGAATACAAAACAATTAATTTACATCTGAAAAGAACTAGGAATTAATTCTGAGAAGCCCCGAAGCTCTTTCAAGACTTGAGTCATATGTTGGGCTCATTTAAAAGCTGCATAGGAAATTAGCCCTAAAGAAAGGCTTTTAATTTTTGAAAAGTGCAGCTATAGTAACTGTCTTCAGAACCACCGCAGCTAGATCATTACTCAAGAAAGGTTAAGGAGGACTTTGGCAGCATTTTTTTCTTTCTCTGAGACTATTTATTCTTCAAGTTTCTATCTCCACATGAGGCATTTGAAAAAGAAAATGGGGGGAGATTAAAAAGAGAAAGAACATACTAAGCTTTTCATTCCCTTACCACTTAATTTCCTTGCTACCATGCCAGGCTCAGCCTAATGAATGTAATTGCTACCTTTGATGAAAATACTATTATCTAGATCACACTTTACATTGACAAGCAGTCCCCCTCTCTCCTCCCTCTTCTTTTTAACACAGCCATGAGATCTCTAATTATGCACAGAACAAGTGGCTTTTCACAAAAGAGCATGTTGTCCACAATTACTAAGAATTGGAGCAAGCTACATTTGCACAAAAGACAAATTAGATTTGCTATATGCTCCACAAAACCCATTCCCTTGATTAATTTCCTGCGTAAACCAAAGCAATTTTTTCACCCACTATCTAGCTTTAAAAGACAAACTTCCATCTCTTGAATGATGTGCTTACTCAATGGACTGACCTGCCAGACATATATCGACAAAGAAGGATTATGGATCTCTGGACACAGGTCTTGAAAAGCTATCTACAATGTGATCTTTTTTTAGAAAAATAAATATCTCACCCCCAACCCATCTTTGGTAGTGTACCAACTCTGTCCTTGCTCAACTTTCTAAGGTACGGTCGTTAACAGATTGCCCAGCGTGATGTTCATGAACTGTGCAGCTGTGGATGTATTAGCAGAGATTGAGACCCCATTTACCCCCCAAAATGTACTTTTTCAGAAATGATAAAGATTACGTGCCGACACTTGTGAGGTCTGATTTTTTTTTGCCAAATTGTCTTAACATCTCTATTCGGTTACCAGTATAAGTAAGCACTGGTAAATTCTTGTATTTGAAGTGTTTTTAATTTGTTATATAAGCACAGGCTTGGTTGTGTAAATCTACATGATCATCTTTGTAATATATGTGCATTAAATGTCTGTTACTTGTCATGTCATCTTTATGCAATAAGGAATAACTTGTGGAACATTTATGACATATTTATACTCTCTCCACTTACTTTTGTAGTGCATGCCCTTGATAATTTTAAATTTTAATTTTGTAATTTTGGTGAAAGTGACGGTAGAGAAATAATGAATCATTGCTTTTGTTTTCAAAGTCATGATGCCTATGGATGTCTCCCAGGTGCTCGTACAGTAAAATAATGTACAACACTGTGGTCACATGCCTTTAAAAGGTTTATTTCATTTGAAACAGGCTACCATCCGGTCTCAGTCAGATATTAGAAGGATCGGGCAATATTTTTGATTGAAGTGGCATTTTACCAGTATTTATCTGAGACTCTGAATCCCAAAACCATGGGCTACAAATAAAGAAGATGGGATAATAGCTTTTGACTGGACCAGTTGCACTCAGCTTGGAATGAAGTGTCCGGTTGTGAGTTATTGTGACCAAACGCCATTTGTACAGGTTGAAAAGTGGGAGCATTTTTCTAGCTTGTCACCCAGTAGCTATAGTTCATTCTCTTGAATGATATCTCTGAACGCACAGTTGCCCTATTACGAGCTTTTCACTCACAGTCCAGAATGTTTTAATGGATTGGTCTGTCCCTGGGAGGATAATTTAGAGAAAGCTCAGCCACATTCTTGAACATTCTTAGCTGCGCTGAGCAGGGTGTCCATTTGTGATCACACTGTATGAACACTTAGAGCACAGTCAGTCTTGAACAGCATATTGGTGCTTCTTCCTCATGCTTTTTTTTGTTTTTTTGGGATTTCCAATTCTGACCACTAAGTACCGGGGTGTGATGTGATAGCCATATTGAACATTTCCAGTATTCAATGTTCTACTGTAATTGTGGCTACATGTTGAATTTTCTAATTGATTTTTGTATTTTTTGTGACTAAAATAATAATTGCTGGGCACATAAGATTCAGAGGAAGTAGTTTTGTCAGGTCTATGAGAATTGCCTCTGTTCTGTCTCTCCCAGTGAATTATCACCTACTGAAGCCAACAATGCCTGCCATGTAGCTCCCTGTTTTGGAAAATGTGTATAACAGAGCTTTGTTTCTCACATCCACCAATAATGGATAATGTGGAACCCAGAGGGCTTATACTGTATTCTAAGAATAGAAGAACAGAACTTTAAAAACTGACTTACAATTTCTTTTAAATTATAGCGTAGTGTAGTATAAGAAGTATAGTCTAGTATAAGCAGATTTTGCAGGTAATGATCAGCTATAAAGATTGCTTGCTTTATTTTTTTGTTGATTGGTCGCATGTTTATGAATGCAGTACAGTTTATTCTTATAGTATTTGCAACTTGTACAGTGCTTTGTGCTTTGCTGCATCAAGCAGCATTCTTTCTCTAGGTCTTATTGATTAAAGCCTCTATTAAAGCAGTTTTGGTCACAACTGTGAATCTGGAGCAGTAAATTGTACTACAGCCGTAGCCTGGCAACCCCCTGGGGAGAGTGTCTACTGTATCTCAGCTCTGTTTCTTTTAGTGAATACCTTTTTTGTTGCATTTTTATATTGCTGAGCAAATCTACTTTTTTCGTGAAAAATATTTATACTTTAATATTCACCACATTTGCAAAACTTGGAATTAGTGAATACTGCTAGTGGTACCATGATTCAAAGGGTTTTGGTAGTTCCAAATACAGTATTTGAGAGTCCTATACAACTCTGTACTAAATCTTGATCTTGATATACATTCATTTCTACCTAAATTCTTAGTTTGTGAACAGAAAAGATTCCATAACACTTCTTGACTAGGAAAATATACAATCTATATACAGTATGAATTATATTGATATATAATGAATTATATTCATACTTGGATATATGAATATTCTATACCCCTCACTGCTTCAAACTGTCACAATTATTTAAAAAAATGTAAGCAACCACAGACAGTTGTTCAGCCTTTACTTGGACATGTCAGCATTGTATTACTGTACTTTGACCTACAAAACAGAATGAAAAGTTTCTTTAGACAGTTTGACTTTCTAGCATTGTAAAACGGTCAGAAATAAATGATATCAGCATAGCCCATAATTCACAGCAATGTCTGGTCTTAAAAATGTTTTATCCCATGGATGGGATCCCATTTTGAGTCCTACAAAACCCATGTGTACAGTCTGCATGTGTATATGGAATGATAGCATAAAATTTTATATAAATAATAATAATTATTAATATTATTTCCGTCCAAGCTTGAGTATGCATCCATGAGAAATGTTAACATTTCAGCTCTTGCTGTTGAAGCTTCAACACGAACCTTATACCCCAGTTCCCCGACCCCTTTGCCAAATGCCAGCGTAAGGCTACTGGAGGGAAGAGTAGTTCTTTTTATATATTTTTGCTTCTTCTATAAAGTTGACTGCTGGTAGTAGTTTATAGGGCGTCACACTAGACGCATGGCTGATGATTCCTTTTAGTGAGGTGAAGCAGTCCGTCGCTGTGGAGGGGGTACACTCCTCCTGCAGGCATCGTTAGCCGGGAGATGATGGGAGCAGTAGCGATGATGGGAAGGATGACTGAACTCTGACCCTATTGATCGGTGCTAGCTTTGTCCAGCTGGGTTCTTACAAACTCAGCCAGCTGGAGAGGTATTTAAAGGCAAATGTACTGTGCTGTCCAGCTCCCTGTGTCATTAATTACATTTTCACCTGTGACAGTGACAAACATGTTGGACTGGCCTGGACTTTATTAGGGTCACTATATAAAATACTGGGAGAAATTTCATGAAAGAGTAATCTTAATCTCATTTTGAAAAAAAATCTTTTTTTCGACAAGTGGAAAGACAGATACGTCAGGGCACAGGGGTATACAGGTAGATAGTTACATGTAGTCTAAGCATGGGTTATGATGTCGAGAGTCCTATAATGACATTATCTAATAATAATGTTTTATATTTCTGTGCTTTTAACTGGTGTTCACTCGCCCTTTTTATACAGGATTATTTTGAAACATCTCTTCTTGTTCTGACTTAAATGTCTGGTTTTAATACATGCGTCATATTAAAGGCAACAGAAGGATTGCGTCAAACTGTTTAGGAAAGTTATCAAATGAAAAATTCAGAATATTACCTTAAAATGGATTCTTCTGGTTATTCAGACATACGTTACTGTCATTGAATGGTAATTATCCACAACCTAACATTTTATTTCCTATTGAGCTGAGATTAAATAAACTGTGATTTAAAGCTGTGATAGATCTGTTGCTTGCAGTGAATGCTCACTTGCTGAAGAATGTATCGTTTACGCTACCAAAGCTCTGTACCTGTCACAGATTCCCTCAAGGTTCCTTTTCCTCAGCCTGGTGCTGGATGGCCAACTGCAATAAATTTCTAAGTCAGCCATTAAAGTAAAAAGTTGCTTTTCTTTACAGCACAGGCTCTCAGAAATCCAAGTAGTCTAAATTAGAACAGCAAGGCCCACATACAATATAGACACAGCAATACACATATTTACAAATACATGTAAGGGGTTTATTCCCTGCTGAAAAGAGAAGAAAGAAAACACAACGTTTCAGCTGTGGAGCCTTCCGGTGTCACAAATAATGCTGACAAACACATGCAAGTCTTTCCTTTGCTACTCTGTGCTGGACAATGGAAATCCTCCTGTTGCAGAAAAGAGAGTTCTTTTCTTTTAAAGTATAGCCATATAGCCATGTTGGCCAGTGCAGATATTTGTTGCAGGATGTGTGTGGGTATACTGCAGTATCGCACTACCAATGGTTGAAAAGACCAGCTCATGAGAAAACATCCTTTATGCATGGAATTCCATTTCAAAACCTTGGAAATCTCAGGGTGCAAAGCTTTTAATGGAAGCCTTTTTTATCTGTTATCCGTTCGATAATTTAAAACATATTTTGACACCGAGCAGCCTTTTTTATAAATGCAGAAATATCTCCTGAAAAGAAAAGCGAATTATGAAAAAAACACATGGCGCAGGTCTTTTCCATCACACGTCACACAGCATGTTGGCAGACACTAATGTTATTTTATTGATGCTTTCTAGCCATGCATTTGTCATTAGTTAACACCAGGCGCAGTCTATTTTGACATCTGATAATAAATCTGAAGAGTTTTCATCCCTATTCCAAAGTAGAGTCGCTCACTGACACTCACCCCCCCCCCGCCCCTCTGCACACACCTTCCTCTGCAAGCATCCCCAACCTGCATTTCAATCCAGGCTCAATTGCAAAGGGCGACCTGCAGACGTATAAAGAATTGGCTTTAAGGCTTTTGAAATAGACTGAACCTGCTATGGGTCGCACAGGGAAAATAAGTGGCAAATGTAAGTAAGCATGAAATAGTTTTCCATAAATAATCAAAGGACAACAGCATAGTAATAGGATTGGGAGCTGTAAAAAAATATGTAACCGATTTTTTCGCTATTAAAGTGAAATAGAAAGCAAAATATATAACAGGCTGCAGGAAAAGTTTCATTCCAGGCATGGAAATAAATACAATGCATGAGCCCAGAGATGGAGGGAGCAGTTGGGATGCAGGCAGTCAAGTCAAGGTCTTTTTGAAATTTAGACCACAAAATCAATTGGTTAATAATCGTTTGCATTTTCGTGTTTGTGCAGGTGAGCGTTTCCTCATCAGTTTCCTGGGCCCTTGATTTGTTAAGCACTTGTCTTTTTACAAATAATCAATGCTTCATTTTGACTCGTTAACAGGACAGGTTGGATAATTTTTTTTCATGGTGGGTGGGGTGAAAGGCATCAAATTTAACAAGGACAAAACGGATGCCAGGGTTTCACTTTGCTTTCGAAACCTAAGGTATTTTTCTGATTGGGGTAATATCTCATAGGATGCAGTGGACACCTTTTGGTCTGTTGTTTTAGTCACTCAGGTTTATGTTTCCCAGACCTTTATCATCCTAATTAATGAATCAAGATAAAATTGATGCTGTACTGGAAAGTGAAGAAAGTATGGCTGTATTCAATCACATTTGCAGAAGAAAAATGGAAATGACTCAAAGAATGTGCAGGTCTCTGTTACATACTGCAAAAGAAGCATTTGGAATCTCTCTAAGGGAAAATATCCTTTTGCAAAAATAAAAAAATATGGATTTATTTAATTTCCAAACCACACGATTTCAAAATCACGCTATGGTTGTGTAAAAATTGTCAAAGATATGAGTTTCATGAAATTCCTAATCTTGTTCGCTATTGACAATCCTGGGAGAGTAGCCCGTGTTTTGTAACAGTTTGATTTGTAGGCCTACTGAGTGTAACTGTAATTTATGACCATAAAATGGCTGATAGTTAATTTGCTTGCTGCCCTTAGGACTTCCTTGCAAATAAGATTTTAAATTCAGTAGAGCAGCCCTGTTGTGGGGAAGAGGGGATAATAAATAAAGCAAAGCGTAAAGATTATTAGTGATGTGGAAGTTGTGTTGTTGTTGTTTGCTGCTCATAATAAAAAAGAATCACTACAGAACTGTGGTATTGTAATTGTTTTATACCTTAATGATTTGGAAATTGGTTACCTTAAACCTATAAAATCAAGCTTCAGGAAAGATCTTGACTGCGCAGCAGACACAGCTGCTAGAATGCGTTTCATTTTCCAGATAGTCTCATCCTTGAGCAGTTTCGACAGTTTCTGGAAGAATGCCCTGCAACTGACACCTGTCTCCAACAGCGAGTGTGTGGTTGAAACCACGAATACTGTAGAAGAGCTGTAATGTATGTTTCCAGGCAGTGGAAGAAGGACCAAACAAATAGCATTTGTCACACAAAGTCTGCAAAAGTATTTCAGTGTGTTATTCAGTGGGTTGGAAGAGCTGCCAACAAACAAAGTTAAACCCTCCCTCTCCAGTTTGCATACCAGAGTCTAACATTACAACAGGACCCAGAAATATCTCACTAGTCCTGGCGATGTGTTACTAGTGATAAGGAAATTATTAATATTTGCTGCAAATACATTTTTTAAACATTCAGTATTATTCAGTTTGAATAGAATTCTATACACATGACTACTTACAATGGGTTTGAATCAGCTGGTCTTGAATCTGAAGTCTGAAGGTCATCACTACAAATGCACATACTGTATGAGTGTGTGCACTTATAAGTGTTTGTCATTAAATAACTAAAATGTTATGCTTTTGGTGTGTATTGGAAGTGGAACGGAAGAAAGCAAGAACAAGTGTTCTGTTTCTTCAATGAGCATGTTCTTTCAGCTCTGCACCATGCACTGCTACATTTCAGGTGAAGGGAGAGCACACTTAGCCCTCAGCACTCGATCCTCTGAGCTGGCCTAATTCAGCTTCTGTCCATGTTAGTTTGGGTGTATACTTTCTGGGTTGCAAAGAAATTCACTCTGAGTAGATCCCAGCATATACAGTATAAGCAGAAATTGCTTCAGAGACACCTAGTACATTAAGCTAATTCTGGCACTAACATTCACCTTAATCTTAACCCTAGGACAGCATCGGCTTAGATATAACCCAACTTTAATAAGGCAGTACTCTGGTTGTCTCACTTATACCATTTTTATCATCCGTGACCTGATATGAGGGTTCTGAATGTTGAGAGGCTACACACCCCATATGTAGTAGCTCTTAAAGAGAAGATTATCATGTAGCTGTTCAAGAGAGACATATATATATAAAATCATATTATGATTATTTTTTGTCAAATTAAAAGGATTTGTTTTCTTTCAGGGAAAGCCACTTCCCATTTAAATAATTTAATTAATAACAATAAATGTAAAACATGTTAATGAAGCTATTTTGCACCCTTTGAGTAAAGACAGTACAGTAGACAGCCCAGGGTCTTTCCATTACAGTCAATTGAATAAGTCAGCTAGTTCACATTTATATATTGTTATTCCACTGGGTTTAAATATCCCTGATTTCCTGGTTCTAGAAGCCCCTGAATAATAAGGTCATTTAAATGAACCCATTCCACACATTTGACACACTTACTTGCCCATCTGAATAACAAATCTCTAAGTGGCAAGCTCTTAAAGGATCGTCAGAACTTTACCCATGTCTCTGTATTAAAAAAAAATAAAATAAAAAAACCCCTGTCAAAAGTGCCACTGCATGTGTGAAAGTAGCCGATTTTCTTAATTCATCCCTTAGGAATGGATAAGTCTATCAATCTATTAAATTGGAAAGCCATTAGGAGCCCTGGTTTATGCGTTTCAAGCTGTTAACTAGAAGCTGATTGATTGTTGTTCCTTTGATGGGATATGCTGATCTAATCTCACTGTGCTCGAGTTTGCAATAAATTACACAATTCATTTCCTCCATTTAGAGAGAGAAAATCACACCTCCAGGCATGCCGTGCTCCAGAGGCAAAAGAGCAAGGAGCCTATTTTATGGTGCCATTTAGCCTGCAAGCTTTCAGCAATCCTAGCCTTCCCAAAAAATCGAAGCATAATCAAGGTGTATGTTTAGAAAATTTATTGTTATAATTTTCCCCCTGTAATCTCTTCCATTTTCCAGGCGCCCCAGCGACATAGATCATCATCTAAAAAGAGAAAATGAATAGCAGTTTAAAATTTATCGGTCTTTGATTCTCAATTATACGTGTTTATGACTTCATCTGTCTTCACTGACTTCAACCTTTTCCATTATAGTGGAATATTATTTGTACGGAATCCATTAAATTCACAAGGCAGGCCCTAATGGTTGGGCTGCAGCGCTTTGCAGAGGGAAAAGTTTTTGAAAGGTGGCTTTGCAAAAAGCGTAGCTGTTATGACACTAGAAATTGCTTTATTGATAGCCTGTTCTCTCGCCTGCACATTCGGCCATTTGTAACCTAGCCCATATCTATATTTCAGCCTGACACTGATAAGAACCTTTCTGTTTCCTGGACCAGATTACACTTTGTAATGACACAGGGAGGCAGGTATGATTCAGATTGTGCCCAGCTCAGTATCAATATAAACCTGCTCAGAAGCAGAGTGAGGGAGCTCGCGGAGTGCCAGCAGCCTGGGGGCCAGCAGATGCATGCAGAGGCCAGGGTTTTAACTTGCTCTAATTAAAGGGCTCTCCGTGGGCAGTCTGAGCCTTTGCCAATGTGGAACTGATAATCACTGGAGGAGGCAATAATTATTTCAGGACTTAGCACCAGCATTCTGTGTTGGGTGTCTCTTGACGTTTCTCTGTGTAACATTCAGGGGCTTTGCATTACTTACTCCTGTTTCCCATAGACCAGGAATAATGAACCTTCTTTTCTGTAATGCATTTCTGAAAGCTTAATATACACACCAGTGAAGAGTACATAACCACACATTTTGATAATCAACAGTGAGGGTATTTCTGTGCTGTCAGTCTTCTGATTTAACTGGATAATGTAGTTGTGAAAATAAATTATATTTCAAAATGTATTTGCAGAAGCAATAGTCTAATGTCTAGTTTAATTATTAATACAAATTAATTATCTAGGATTAATTTTATATCAGAAAGCAACACATACTTAATTGATATATTCTGAAAAGAATGTCACTTGCTTTTGTGAACCCTCCCAAGATAAAGGGGTTGGTGATTGACCGATATCAAACTTTGAAAACTTGAAAGTACAGTGTAACATTTCTTCTTAATTCTCTACTTTTGAAATCATACCCCCAGGAAAACAAAAAGCTCTGACCAGCTTTTGAGAACTGAGAGCAATCAATGTATGTTCTGGTTGCTCCTGCAGAACTTCAATAAATAAATATTCCCCTTGGCATTTTATTTTAAAACTTAACTACCGGTAGCAGCTGCAGTGGGAAGCGGTGGAACACACTAGCTATTGTGATGGCCTCGTTATGACATGTGCCTGCTGCAGCCTCAGATGCTGTAACATGAAACTTGCAATAAATGTGCTGAAACCATCAATTGCCACCATATTCAAGAATGCATTATAAGAAAGTGCCCATTTTGAAACTCTGCTATTTGAATGTGACTCATTGCCTCTAAAAAAGTCAGTATGAGCAAATGTTTTTTTTCAACTGCCAAACTTACTCTACTTACTCACTTTGTTCCAGTCTGTTTTGTCAAAAAAGGTAAATGTACAGTAATAATCTTCTTGTAATTCAGTCAATTAACCACTTGTGTAAAAACTGCAACAGTAAAAATACAGACAGTTTTGCAGTTGGAATGTTAAAGAATGTGCATCAGTCTGATATAATAAAATCAGGCATATCTGAGTCAAGAAAGAAGCAGTTATCATGGGAGATTTTAATTTTCACCATATGGATTGGGAAAAACCATAAGGGATGTCGGAAGCAGGAAGTAAAATGGTACATGGATAATGATATCTTCCTTACTCAGTTTGTCACAGCACCTGGTGTAATTTTTAAACAATCAAGATATAGTAAGGAAAACATGTGAAAGAACAATTAGGGAACTGTGATCCTGATATGGTGTGTTTTGAAGTATATTATGAGATAGTACAAGAAGAGTCCAAAAAGATCACACTTTCCAGATAGCAGACTATGAAGGAATGAGAGTGTGTAAGGGATTTAATGAGAAGTGAAATTGTCTAGGACAGATATAGAATTAGCAGAGAAAATTGTCTAGGACAGATATGGAATTAGCAGAGAATGCATGTCAACAGTTCAAGGATGTTATGACTAAAGCATACAACACAATAATCCCAAAAGAAAGTTCATCTAAATTTAGAAAACACAGACCTAAACGGTTTATTAAATCAGTTAAGAAAAAATAAAGGACAAAAAAAGCACTTAATAAAATAATTAAAAACTAACAGCATCCAGTTAAAGAAATTGAGTACAAGAAATACAAACTAAGGTCAAATGGAATATTAGAAAGAGAAATAAACATTATTTTCAGTAATGTAGCAACAAAAGAATGTTAAAAGATTAAGTGCCCTGAAAACAATAATAGGTGAGGATAAGTATAGTTTAGTATGTTAAATTAATATTTGATTTGCATATTTGCCAGTGAAAAAATGACAACACTCAGAATGGGCAAAGTTCTGAATTAAATAGTATTGGCACAGAAAGGGCAGAAGTAGAATACATAGAATGGTATTAGAATCATTTAATATAAACAAATCCTCAGGAACTGATATTCTACCACTTATATATCTGTCACTTAAAGAAGTGTGATACATCTGAGTGAAGCAATTCTGTACCAAGATGTCATATTTTTATTATGTGTAAGGTCATGAAAACAATAATTAGAAGTAAACTAGAAGATCTGTATGGAAGTGGGATTCTTGTTGAACCAGTTCCCCCTTGAACACCTACCTGTAACACTAGTGATGGTCACACTCAAAGCATACAATATGGTGTATTTATATCTTTAGAAGTCTTTTAATAAATTCCATTTTAAAATATGAATAATGTATTCTGTATTAGGAGAGTTTCCCTTCTTAACGTATGATCTAAATGATCATATGATGTGTAAACTACTACCTGTAGATACATAGCAGATGGCAGTAAAATAGAAGGGTTAAAAACACCTTAGAATCTGCAAAGGAAATTCAAAAGGAGTTCTATAAAATCCAAGTAAGAGCACATACTTGGAAGATGGCATCCACTATAGACGAAGGCAGAATGTTAAAAGCAGGTATCAGAAATATACCCTACAAATGTAAGCTTGAAAAAGCTCCTAATGAAAAATATCTGACATATCATTTTCATCTTTTGACAAAATGGACAAAGAAATAGCAGGCAGAATGTTATCGTATGCAATTTAAACTATTGAATTATAACGAAAACATGTTATGTTAGAATTGCATGATACACTTGCATTACCTCATTTAATGTATCTACACTTTTGGTTACTTTAAAGTCATTAAAAGGTTGCTCTGGAATTAGTCCAGCAAAGAGGGACCAGATACAGTCCTGGCTTATAGGAATGCCCTACCATTACAGGTTAAAAAACTGAATCTTTTGTGGTCTTTAACAAAGAAGACATGATCCGATTCAAGTGTTCAGAAACCTCAAAGGCATTGACAATGTTAACCTAACAGATATCTTTGGAATCAACACTGAAACACGAACCAGAGAACACAAAAAGAAACTGAAAGGAAGTGCATTCAAAACAAAACAGAATGCAATTTTTTACACAAAGGTAGTACCCTGGCTTCTTTTCAGGGACGGCTGTATTAAATTCTCTGATTACTTAGCTACTAGCAGCTGAATGTGTTAGGTGGGACAAATGGCCAACAACACCTAGATTTTTTATTTGTAGATCTTTTACTTTTAACTTTGTAAACAAGTACACAGGAACACAAGTATGAAGAAACATGTGTCTAATTTGGAGCTGTTCATTGCAGTATACTCTGTGATGTCACCCTTTGCTCCATGAAAAGTAGTAAAAGTGCTACCTATTGTATGCAATACAATAGTGATGTTAGTACCACTGACCTCACCCTTCAGTTAGTAGGATATTTGCAGTTTTAATTACATTCTGTAGTCCCCCCCAATATCAGCAAGCTTTCTCACTCTACCCATACCTTATGAATGCAGATGAGGAACATCCATGTTTATAATCACATTGTGTTTCAGACTCCCCTGTCTTTTCTTAATCAATACCTGGACCATTACAATTAGAGCACTTAGGTTAAGGAAAGGTTATTTGGATGCCTTTTACAAGTGAAATGCTGTCATTAAAGTTTTAAATTTTAAGGGGGGAATTGGTAACCTTTGAGGTTTTAATGGTTCTCTTTACAGCATGCAAACTAAAGAACCCATTAGAAGAAGAGAAGATTTCCTGATGGTCAGATAAAAGTTTCAGATACAACTACCAAAGCTGTTACAATGGCACTCTCTTGTGTTGTGTTGTCTTTTACATCCTAACAATTAATTAATAAATATTAATTACTTGTATTAAGTCTGTGTACTATAAAATTGAAGGAGTGATAATAATATGTTTGTTTGGTAAAACTGTGATTACCCTAAGTTTTTTACAGCAGTAAGGGCCTACCGTACCCTCAAAATACATTCATTCTCCTGATGAAATAGGAACAATAAATATCAAATAACGGATTTACAGACTGGATGAAGAAAATCTAGAACTCTCATACAGTAAATGTAATAGCATTGAAAAGCAAAGTCATATTTGTCCTAATTAATTAAGTCCAGAAAACAGAGAATGGTAACATTTATTTATACCACCACAGATAGTATTTTGTAAATCCTCCTCTGGCAGGGATTACACTGACTAGACACCCGTACTGACTAAAGATGTTCTGGCACTTAAGAGGGGAAATATATGAACATTCCTCCATGTAGAGTTGCTCTAAATCCTGCTGACCATTTGGCTTCCATTAGTGAACTGTAGTGAACTGATGTCTTGACAAGGACTCCAGAACCTCTAGAAACATAATAGACCCCTGGCAATATTTAACACTGGTCACGAGTGTTTTCTTAACATGAGCTTCATCTTTCTTCTGCCAATCAATGCCTATGAGCATGTCCAAAAAGCTCAATTTTTACCATAAGACATTATTTAATTTGTCATTCAAATGATATCTGGCAAGGTTGAGTTGCCTCTTTTTGTGGTTTGCTCACAGAAAAGGGCTCTTCCTTGCAACGCAGCTATGAATGCCACATTTGTGCACGGGACTTCAAATGGTCGTTTTTGACACTTTGTATCCCAAAGATGCCTGTGTGTATAGGAGAACTCCTACTGTTGTCTTTGGATTTGAGGTTGCCATGGTGGCAACATTATTGTGTATCCTCTCCTTAAATGTCTTAATGCTACACTCTACAGTGAAAAGTGGTAGTCAGTTTTTTGTGGATTCTTTTATAGGCTCACCTCAACTTGTGTAGGTCAGTGACTACCTACAGTCTTTAAGAGCTGTCAGTACTTGACAATGTTGGTGCTGCTACTACTTTTCAATGTATTATCTCCTCTTACACTCCAAGAAAACAGGAAACCTCTGGAGGTCTCTACAGAGCTCGAGATGCTTCCATTGCATTTTCAAAGTTCAGAATCTCACTGTAGATGTGTGGATAAATACATCAAATCACAAAACAGTTTTCTTTCAAGTTACTATACATTGCTTTTATTCTGAGATCATTTCATCTCAAAGAATGCTCATAAAAATTTAACCATTTTGTGATATTCAAAAGTAAATCAGAATTGATTGAACTATGATAATAATCTGACATTAATAGATTAACAAATAAAGGGCAATAATAATAATAATAATAATAATAATAATAATAATAATAATAATAATGCCCCGAATGCCCTTTATTATACTTTGTTTCTGTTACTATGGTTGATTTATATATTTTTCTTTAATATTGCATGATACAGTACATCTGACCTACAGTACATACCATACTGTAGTAAGTTAGTTGGAAGTAACTTTCTTGCATGTTACTCTTTATTGTTTTATACTTATCATCCTGGTGTGTGGAAGGAAGACCGTAGGCCCTGTAGTTCCTGAGGTACCAATCTTCAGGTTTTGACTTCCAACATTCGGTTACATTAATTCTTTATTTAGCTCTTAATTAAATTGAATTTTTGAATATCGTTCAAATTGTTATCTTCCTCTTAAAATAGTTAAGGTATTTTATAACATTTTCTTACATACAGATATCACTATTTTAGGGAATCAAAGCAATTAATAGCTGTTTAATTGAGGCAGTTTCTAATGGAAACAAATATTAATTTAAGTAACAGAGGGCTCCTTAGTAAAGGAATAAAAGCCCAGCCCTCCTCAGGGTCAATGTGAGCCAGCCAAGCAGGACTCAGGAAACATTGTCTTTATATAACCACATATTACACCCGGCTCAATTCTCACTCTCACACCTTTCCTTGTTTATTATTAATCTGAACTTATTTTCCTGCTGTTTTATCACAATTCCCAAAGTCAGAAGGAAACTCTAACCAGATATCAAAACAAAAATCCATCTTTAGTTTTCTGACCAATTCCAAATAAAATTTAAAGTGAGGCAGCAGCAGTCTCAGTGGCTCTTATTTTTCATCATTTTGGTCATTAAATGGTGATGGATGTAAACCTATAAAGTATCTAAACTGAGCCTTTTAACAATCCATGAGCAATACTATCATTTCTTTAATAGAACCTGCTGACCGTGTCGTTCTTAGATGCCATTTGTCATTTTCCATGCGAAATAATCAATAGCATGGCTTTGAAATAAATAATATAAAAGTCAGAGTATATTACATCTTCTCGCACTGGCCAAACTACAGGCACTGAAATAGACTTATGTACATATAAAGAGAAATTCAAAGGAAAGTTAAAGTAAAATTTATAATGGCTTTTTTGTTTGCTTGCTTTTAAAAATTTGTTCTCCTTCAGATTTTCATTTTACATTTCATTTGAGAAAAAAAAGATACACACAAAGCACTGGAAAACTGTAATTTGGTTCAAATGTATTGAAATTGATGCTTCTGTCATTTTACTTCTTTACTGCTATTATTTTGGTCAATGATCATATAAGTACTGAAACACAGGTGGGCAAAGCAACCACAGTGACTGAAATAATGCACAAATAGAAGCCAGCCCACGGTTGTAGCACTGCAGTTAAATTTGTGTTGCTTTGAAAAATTAAAAAAGTTTAAAAAAAGCATTTTCTCCTTTGCACAAATACAGGACATGTTACTGCTTACTGCTGTAACAGTGTTCTTGACCTCAAATCAATGACTATGAAAGGAGTCATACCTGTACTTTTTTCAAAGGTGAATAAGGTCAACAAATCAAATGATGTATGAAAATATTAACAACGTTTATTATTATTATTATTATTATTATTATTTTATTTTTTTATTGTAGTTGTTGCTGTTGCTGGTGCTGCTGCTGCTGCTGCTGGTGGTACTGAGCCATTGAGTGCTGGTTACACTAATTAACAAAGAACAAGTGTGTTGATAAGTTAATGTACACCAAAAGTATCTTGAGTTTTAATTATCACTATGTTGTTGCATGATGTTTCTATGAAGAAGTATTATTGTTAATAATGATTTAATTCCCTGTTCTGTTGTTGTTGCTGCAGAACATTGCAGGGGTAACACGCATATAGAACAAAGTGTAACATGATGTTTTAGCAAACAACAATGAATAATATTGGAAGGCTTATGCTCTGTGGCGTCCCACAACTCCTCGAGCTCAAAGATAAAACTATTCAATGAATTATGCCTTAGTGTTATTTAAAAAAAACGTATTGTGGAATTAAGAAACTCCTCGAATTATAAGAAATGAAGGCGCCATATTTTAACACCAGAGGGAGCCATTTCACTTTATGTTTCTCTTACCTTTTAAGAAACAGTGTAGTGAACGTTAGAGAACATGACATTAATAAATTAATTTTTCGTGGGATACACTCGTACAGAAAAGCATTATACATTTAAAACAAATACATAAAATACATTACACCGAGTGTGACACGGGACACTTTTCCCTTATAAAATGAATTGCTTCTATAGAGCTCTGTTAATTTTAAAAATCATAAAGCGTTTAACATATAGAAAGGGGACCACTTCATGGACCGCTGACGCGCGTAGTAGTGAGGACCGCGCTTTAACATCTCATACCTAACTCGTGCAGTATGACTTGTCACCAAATCGGGGGAATGTTTTGGGGGGAATTTTGCCCTGGAAGTGAGGGGCACCTAATAGTACGCCAGCATCACTTACAGCACTAACTTCCCCTTTCCCTTGTGCTGAAAAAGGGTTACTCTTGTCGAAAAGATTAGTTGCATGTGGTACAACAATAAGCAACACTTCATCCATGTGAACTCTTAAAAGAATACTTTCGAATTTCATGTCCCAACATAATTGGATACCTCGTCTCGTTATTGACAGGGCTATGAACCAGCTCGATACGTTATTCCTATATATAGTATTTTGAGGGAATTTTTCGAATAGAACCTGTAGAGATGGACTCTTTTTGGGAATGATCGAGTTCTCACTCTATAACGTAAATGCTACAAGGTTCACTTAATCCGTCCTAGCCAAATTTCCCCCAGGCCTTTTCCAGTCGTGGCCTCCTAATAACCGCCATCTTTGAACCGGCTTCATCACTCTGCTCTCCTCCCCACTGAGAGCTGGTGTGTGGTGAGTGTTCTGGCGCACTTTGGCTGCCGTTGCAACATTCAGGTGGGGCTGTACATTGGTGGTGGTGGAGAGTAGTCCACATTACCTGTAAAGTGGTTTTAGGGGAGTGTCCAGAAAAGCGATATATAAATGTAAGGAATTATTACTACCAAAAAAAAGTCGTACTGAAATGCAATACACTCTTTACATATGCTATATGTATATTATGCAATTTAGTGAACAAATTGAGATATAATTTTGTGACAAAACATATTGTGCTGTCAAATAGTATTTTTAACACAGCAATGTCCTTTGTTTTTCTTTTACAATAGCTTAGAATATCCAATAATGTGTATTTGAGATCGATTTTTGGAATGTAATCCTCTTTTTGCAACAAACGTTCATTTTGTATGTAGAATATTATTTCTCTTGGCACGTTTAGTTATCAAACTATCAAGTCCTGTTCCTGGATGGGCTATTAAAACATCACGTATCTGAAGGGATAAAATCAGTGAAGCATAAGGCTTGTTCAAAATAAGGCGTTTTACCTCAATTTATTCACTACAGTTTGTAATTTAGATACCAAACAAATCCGGAATAGATCTAAAATCTGAATTGTAAGCTATTACATAAAAACTTTTATAAAGGTCAAAGTGAATGTTATATCATTATTGTTGTTGTTGTTGTTGTTGTTGTTGTTGTTGTTGTTGTTGTCATACAGGGCCTTTCAATTCTAGTCCTGGAGGGCCGGTATGTCTGCGGATTTTCATCACCCTATTCATCATATTCATCAGACCAATTCAACATATTTCCTCAATCTTCACTCTTCACTCTTCAGGTGTTTCTGCTTTAAAGACCATGAACATCTGTAGACACACCGTCCAGGACCAGGAGTAGACACCTCGGAGACTGTTCAAACTGTTTAAAAGTTTTTTACTTACTAATAAGCTGTGAATGTAAACACTCGGAATGAAAGATGCGCTGTATTCAACACACCCAAGAATAACGAAAGTCTATTTATTTACATTAAAGTTTTTCAGAAAGAGTACTTACAGTAGACATTTAAAGAACTTCTCTTGAAATCTCTCTCATTGTGCTTCAGCTGGACCTGAGTCTTTAACTATTTTACGTTAGACAATAAAAAGCGTGCTGTTTGCAATTAAGTATTGTTGTTCACGGGAGTACCTCTGGCTGTTTGGTTTGGAACCACTGCGCTTTACCATTGTTATCGTAAAATAACTCAGGACGATAGTACAATATGGAAATACAGATGTGATCGGCGACTTATCGTTTGATCACAAATATATACAGCTTTGAAGCAGCGCGCGTGGTTAATTGATCTATCTGAAACTGTTTAAATGAAACCAGAAACACTGCAACTGTTTTCCTTGTGGTCATTGGCGTGATGTTAAACCCCTACATTGAGAATATCGGACACCACAGAGCTCTTCGATTTGATGATTAAACAATATATAATGAGAGCTCATTGATTCAGCAAAATGAAAATTAATGCTGTTGTGCTGAGGTCAATACCAAGATGAACATGTACAAGCAATTTTTTTTTATTTAGAAAAAAAATCAAGAGATTTTTCATGGTGAATTTTGACATTGTAGTGTGTTCCGCCAACAGAGGAATAGTGAGAAAGATCCATCGTGACTTATTTCAGCTTTCTGATAATAGAAGAGGTTGTGTCCTTGATTACGGGCTGAATACTCAAATATTAATTTATGTGGAATAGCAGATACAAGTCGACCAGGGGTTCTCGAGTGAAACAGCACTTTGTCTTATTATTATACATTTAATATTTCTTGTTTTGTAAGAATGTGTAATTATGTGTAATTAGGTGATAATCTGCTGTATTATTTTGAGTACACCTATCTCGACTTAAAATCATCAGCGCAATATTTTTATGCTGATATTATATTTTAAAATTATAGGTTCATTAACTTCAGTCACATCTCTGTCATTAAAACTACATTAATAAAAACATCGCTGCAGTAATTAGAAGAAACAAGGAGCAAGAAACTTGATTCGGTTGTTTTTTTGTATTGTACTAAAAATGTCAATTAAAAGTATTAAGCAGCTATAAGGAAACAATTTGCCTAAATAATATGATTTGTATTTCACGTAAATTTCATACACAATTTCTATCTTGTATTTTTATTGCCGTTTTATCATTTGTAATTTTTGAAATTAGAAAGCAAGCGCCATTCATTGAAATACTTTTTTCCGAGTGGTCTGTTTTTTCCAGGATAAAAATGTTCGCACTGGAATGCACTGGCAATCAGGATTGTATTAAAGACACCATGTGCGATTAAAACAGTTTTCAATTAAATGTTGTTAGGGATTAAATTTTAATACCTTTAACAGCCCCATCATTTACTTCTAAAAATATAACTAGTTATCTACTTTATGGTTGAAAGAATGTAATACCACTAAATACCGATAGGGGGCATGTTACGCTAGCATTATCCGATTCACTGTCTGATTTTAAAGCTTTTCCAGTTTCACATTTTATTGTATTTAACAATAGAAAAGTGTCCTGATAGTATTAAATAGTCATAGGAGTTTGTTGTGCTTGTGAGTGACCACTCTGTGTTTTGACTTCGTCAAATGCGAAATGTGATATAGATGAAAATGTATTCTTGTTGGGGTTTTTGGTATGTGTACCTCGGGGTTCATTTTAATCCCAAAGAAATGCAGATGTCATAACATTTCGTTACGGTTGGGGTAAAGTTTAGAAAAGCATATTGTAACAAAAGACACATAAGGAGCCGTGGGTCTAGATTTGTAATAACTTCAGTGTAGATTGTACAGTTAGCAAAAAAGCTAATTCTGCGCATCCTTTTTCAAATATGAAAGACATTTTATGTCAGGTTTATTCTAAACTGTTGTAGGCTAGTTTTTTCTTTCAGTTACAAATCCGGTTAAAGGAATCATTATTTAATCATAGGCCTATGGGGAAAATTTTGGAAATATAAAAAATCGAATGATTTCTCTAAAATGTTCTTAAGACTTATCTTTTATTATTACCAGTGTATCAACCATAGGATGTAAGGGACTCACATAGGATGTGAGCCTCGTCCGAATTCATTTTATTATTATTTTTCAGTGATTCACACTTTAACGTAATCACAATCACAAAACGAATGAGACTTGCCTACTTGGTTACTAGCAAATTTTGTGGCTTCGTAAAGTAACGAACATTTTTTCCTGAATCACAACAAAGGTGCTGTGCTAAGCAGGTCTAACGTTTATTTCCTTCAGTGATCCTGTTACAAGCATCATAAAAAAAGTCGAAATCACTACTTAGCCCTGGTCAATAAACACTAACGGTAACAGCATATCATAACAATATTGCTTTTATTACAGACAGTATGGTTTCGTTTTCTTTTTTAAAATGTGCTATCCTTTTGTAGCAAACCTACGTTACAGGATACATAAATATCGTCTTGCAATTACTGTCAATGGAATTAAACTAACACACATTTTGCAAGTTACATATTAATTATCTATTACAGATTAATTTACAACACCAAACCCAATTTTGTAGCTCTTAAAATTATCATTAGAATAGCAGACCCTGAAAGTGAAGCATCTGCGCCCATCGCCTATCATTTTATTCTGTGGACGTAATTGCCTATCTATGACTCACTCGCAACCGGTGATTCAAACATTTTCAATAAAGATAACAGCCTTTCTCGATTCGTATACCTCGTTGTATTCATAATGCATATCAGGTGAACCGTCAGCCTAACAATGCGACAGTAGCTGCATCCTATGCCCTCCCAAATACACACACCACTGCCGATAAATAAATGAGTAAATACATAGTACTATTGTTAAAATATTATTTGAATGAATAAATAGTAAAAAGGAAAATATGAAGGAGACAATTTCGACATCAAAGTTCATTTGACAGTTAAGAGACAAGACAAACACGTAGCTGCAACTACAGGATAAATATTTTTGAAATACAGACACTGTTTTGGCAGTCGCAGAACATGGTTTATTTCTCCTGCCAAGTCTTGAAGACTTGATTTATTACACAGAAAGCATATTGTTTTATTTCTAGTCAGTTCATGCTTCTCTCTCGATTTTTTATTTTTATTTTACCCAATAAGTAATTATTTCCATTTACAGAAGGGGATGGATTTTTCATTGTACAATAATTCCCATAGATCTGCACGTGGCAAAACACCTAGAACTTTCAACACACGATTGTTCTTCATGGCAAATAACTTTTTTTATTAACTAATACTACAAATTATTTTTAAAAAGAAGGAAATGGAAGCTATGCCTAACGCATTCTTAGTGGGCCCTTTACAATTTTCACAAGCAACCTTTTAGCTGTCATATATATGGTACACATCTGCGTGTAATAACACAAATAAGCAACCGACGTGTTTACTGATTGAATTTAAACAAAAATAAAAATAAATGCATTCATTTCTAGGTTTTATCATTTGAGTGCTTTGCGTTTAATTGGTAACAAGTTTGAAGAAAAATGTAAAATAAGAGTTTCTCCGGCAATCTGAAATCCTGTTTACGAGATTCTTTTTCCCGATTGCAATAAATTACACTTTATATGCGCTGTGTGTCATCATTTTGTTCCCGCATATGTTATCCGTACAGCTATCACGTCAGGATATGACTCCCATTACATTGTGTTATTGGCTATGCTTAAAAGAAAGTGGCAAAAAGGGTTTTAAAGTTATGCGCGTTTCTTTGCTCGCTGTTTTTGTTGAATAAAATCCGCCAGTCTGCTGGGACAGTGTGATTTTTTTTTCCTCTCACATATTTCATGAAAAGTAATGAAAGGCTCTTGCTACGTTTCTAAAATGACTCCTAGTGCGAAAGAAGCGACTTGGGCTACAGGACTTATTGCGAAGGGAAATAAGACTAATACTTAAATCGTTAACCAAATCCAGTCCGAAGTAAGATGAAAATGAAGCAGCAATTTGCACCAATAGTCAGATGTGAGTCATTTGCCTACTGCACTTCTAGTGGCGCTTAAACAGAGCCCATATCCCTTTGTACTAATAGCCCTGTCCTCATTTGCTGCCTAATTGGACTATATAAGACCAATAACATGCGAGAGTTTACAGCCTACAGCCAAAGCGCAAAGTCTAGCTAGGGAGGGTGGACTTCATTGCAAGCCCATTCTCTGTTTCCCATCTCTTCCCTAATCCCATTTGCCATTGTACGTGCGCAATCGCCGTATACTCTCCGCATTTAACTTGGATGACATTTTTATTTCATCATTAGCATCTGGCGCCAGGCTGACGCAGTGAACACTGTCCTGCTTTTCTCGAGGATCTTCACCGAAGCTGGATGCAAGATTAATATTAGTTTTTTGTTTTATTGTGTTTAATATTCTTTTTATCATCATCATCTTTAGAACATATAACGTTTTCTCTTTACGCTTTTACATTATATAGGCTCAAAGAGAGAACAAAAAACGATCTTCTCTCTGTGTGTCTCTCGCCTTTCTTTACGCGTATTTATGGTCTGAGACACTCGGACCACGAACTCCAAGCAGCGATGCCTGAGACAGCGCAAGAGAACTGCACTCCGGCCAAAGAGTCGCCCTTTTCCATAAAGAACTTGCTAAACTGTGATAACAAACCTTCCAAACCTAAGACTCTTCTCACCCAGACGAAAGCGGCCCTGGAAGGTGGGTTTTCTCTTTCCCAGGTCGGGGACATCAGTTTCCCCAGATTTGAAATACCGACCCAAAGGTTTGCTCTGCCTGCGCACTATTTGGAGCGAGCTCCGGCTTGGTGGTATCCCTACACCCTTAGCTCTTCGGGTCACCTGCACAGAACAGACGGTGAGTTCTCCTCAAGATTTCTTTTTCCTGTCGCTTAACCTCCCAACTAAACAGCAACGTAACGTTATTTTGTTTCATGATGTCCTCAGAGTGACCTGTAATATAGTTGAAAGCTGGAGGACGAGGTTCTTAAAAGGAATGTTTTTAGGAATATATCTAATAATAGGTTCATATGTGTTTGTGGGCTGACCGTTTCATAGAGTAATTGTAAAACCTTACACCTTGTCGCAGCGAATGTATACAATTCCGGGATCAAGACAAAAAACTTGATAAAACTGGGAAGAAGAGAGATAAACGTTGTCTGTGTGTAGTAGGCTGGTAGTCGCAGCGTTTGTCATTTCTTTTGAACAGTATCAGTCCTTAATAAATTCGGAACATCTGCATTGATCCTAAAAAGTTCTGTCTTCAAAATAATAAAGGGCCAATACTAATATTAGAAGTACAAAGTTTTCTAGTTTAGATTTATTCCATATCCACCGTCTGCGAAAGAACGATGTTTTACTACGTACAGTCTTTAACTTGACTGTCTCCCGCTGTTGGGATATTTAACGCATAAGTCTCATTACGATGTTTCTGCGAAAATCTATTTCACCCTTGCGGTGGGTGCGCTCAGAGAGATGTTTAGGTTATTCGGTGACTGGTGGTGACAAGGGGTGTTTTGTTTTCATTTTAGTTGCCGAAAAGGCCAGTGTGAGAGACTCCTCTCCGGCTTCTGGCACGGATCGGGATTCACCTGATCTCGTCCTTAAATCTGACCCCGATGCTAAAGAAGATGAGGCCAGCAAAAGCGCGGAAGAAATAGTACTGGAGGAGAGCGACTCGGAAGAACCAAAGAAGGAGGACACCTTGGATGACTGGAAGAAAAGAGAAGACAGTCCGGACAAGAAGCCATGTCGGAAAAAGAAAACGCGCACCGTGTTTTCCAGAAGCCAAGTGTTTCAGCTGGAGTCCACCTTTGATATGAAACGCTACTTGAGCAGTTCGGAAAGGGCAGGCTTGGCGGCTTCCCTGCATCTCACAGAGACTCAGGTTAAGATCTGGTTCCAGAACAGAAGAAATAAGTGGAAACGTCAGCTGGCGGCAGAGCTGGAAGCTGCCAACTTGAGCCACGCTGCCGCACAACGGATAGTCAGGGTGCCCATTCTGTACCACGAGAACTCTGCCTCCGAGACTGGGAGCCCAGCGGGCAATGTGCCAGCAAGCCAACCTCTCCTCACTTTCCCCCACCCCGTGTACTACTCACACCCCATAGTCACATCAGTGCCCCTGCTTCGACCGGTTTGAGAAGCCCTCTTGTGTGCGTGTTTTTTTTAATTACACCTGTTGTGTCATCTTAATAATTAATATTATAACTATGATTATAATTATTATTTTTGTAAGAAAAACGAAAAAAAAACAAGGCTTGTAGTTTTTTTTAAAGGGGAGCAGCTATATGCATTCATAGTAATGTTTTGTATCGAATTATTTGTGCAATCCACAGTAGACGCCATTTATTACAATTAGACTGGAATTTCGCATATCGTTTGGTGTATGTCCTATAAAAACGTGTAGCGAGCGTGCACTATATTACGGTTCATCGAAGCTAAGGGATGTAGAAAGAAGGAAATTTGCCAAAAACATTTGTTTCAGCAGTTTCTTATGTCGTAGTGTTTTACCCTTTAAAACAATGATCTCTTAATAAGTACCCACCTGTAATCGCTCTTGTGTTTTGATCTTCTACAGTTTTTATTTTGATCTAACAAACAAAATGCAGAATTATAAAGTTTTGACATAAAGGGAAAAAATCATTTTATCCTACATGACCTTTTTGATTTTTATTTTTGTAAGCTAGTCTGTATAAACGTTCAAATTAAACACGTTAAGTTATTAGACTTCGTAAATTACTGTAGGCTACTTGCAGCGTGCTATGATATTTGTTTTTTTCTTTATTTAAAAACGTGGTAACGCGTTTGTTTTGGTAAAAATTGAATTGTCACTTTTGTTATTATTACTAATGTTATTTTATACAATTTGTGCAATATTGTACATGTTAAAGCACTGCACGGTAGCGAATGGAGCGTCTCACTGTAAAATATGTTGTTCGTGGTTAAATTGGAATACTGAAACAAAAAAAATACAGCACTGACAGATTTTCTGTTTCAGGATACCTTCAGCAAACGTTTAAGCGCTTTAACCGAAGGACAATCAATTTTTTTTATAATTTATATAAACAATGTTCTGATTTATTGTAAACCATCCCCTCTGCTTCATTGACTTTGGGAATTTACTTGAACAGGATAATGAGCTAAACTGAGATTTTACAGTTTGAGCTTTTTTAACAGTTGATATGTTGTAAATAGATATAAATATATATAAATTGAAAAAGCAAAGAACCAAGTGTTAACGTCCCTTTGTATAGGAAGAGAACAGACGGTTTTTGATATTGTATTGCTGAATTATGTTGTGAAATAAACTGAATCATTCCTTAATATCGCGTGTGGATCTTTCAGATACAGACGTGTCGGAAGAAAAAAATTAACGTGGTCACGACACACACATAAAAAAATAGAAACCATTAAATTACTGTATGTACTTCCCTGATTTTATCTTCATCTAATAACCAAATTTCCAATTTCCAAATAATTCAAACCTAGAACGGAAACATCGAAAAGATAGTACTCAAAAGAAAAACAGTCTTTTTTCGGTTAATTTTAAAATTTGGACAGCAGATCTCCACCTTATGGTCTCTTATTTAACCCTTCACGGTCAAACCGCCCTGTTGGCCCTTGATGAAAGAATAATAATAAGAAGAAGATGATGATGATGATGATAGCAACCTTGAAATTCTTAAATATTATATGAACAATTCTAGTAAATGTATACATCCACAACTTGTTTTCATTCGACCACTTTCGAATTGATTTGGCAAATTGATATTTTCTTTCTAACCACCTTTCTACTAAATTATTTTGAATTGTTTATTCGTTACTAGTTGATATCCCAATAAATCTTAATAAATAAGTCATGCAGTAGTTTCGTTCTCTTCCAGCGTTCAGAATTTCCTTAGCGAACAGAATAAGATCAATTTAAGCAATTTCTAGAATGGAGGCTTAGTAACATTTCTTATTATCCAAACAGATAAGACTTGCTTTAACCATACCCACTTGTTTGGTTTCTATATATTTTGACGAAATACAAATGGGATTAAAGATTATTTGTGTCTCATAATAGCTATCAGTTAACTCTTCGGTAGTTCATTATTTAATATGTGAAAATTAATTGTTTCGCTCATTGTTTACCATTAAAAAAAAAGTTCAGGTTTGAGGTGCAGTCACGACGTGCGGTTAGCGGTGATGGAGCTAGTCCTTTTCAAAGGGACCGTGGGACTTCGGATTGCGCAATTCGGACCGCAAGAAAACACCAGGCTACAACAGTGCGCTGCCAATTCGTGAAATGTTTTGTAAATAGTTATTGGAATTGTTTATTTTATAAGTAGAACAAACTGGATTCTTACAAAAAACGGTCATCTATCCATCTTGGATTTACCACTGTTTGTTTTGGGTATACTAAGGCGATACACGGTCCATTTTACTCATTGGAACAGACGGGTGTTGACCAGTTAATTCTTGCATATTCTGAATTTTGCTGTGTTTGTTTGAAAGGCAATGTGTTTTTGCACTTAAGTGTAGCAGTCTTTACAAAATAACCTGGACTTTTGACTTATGCAGGTTTTAACGTATTATAAGCACAGCTGGCACATTATTTGCGTGACGAATTCAGAGGAAAATTACTTTTTTGTTCGTGGGAATGATACAATTCCCACGGACTAGAACACATAAAGCTATAGATAAAATTCACCTGTTGAAAAGGTTGTTTACTAGCTACGTTAAATCCAAGAAACCAGGATCCCAATTTATATGTAAATTAGATAGTCTTACAGTTTTTGGATTTTTTTAGTTTAACTCGGATAAGCCTTTCCAAAACCTACAGATGAGGGGAAATATTACAAATTGAACTTCTTCTCAGTGCAGCTTGCCCTGAGCCCACAGTCTTCTTCCTGCGTTTCAGTCTACTAGCAGTAACGGATGGGTCCACTTGCCCTGCGATTGTATAAACAGGAATTAGGATTATAATGAACCTGCTAGAATTTTGCAGAACAATGTTTTAACCAACAAGGGCTCAGTCAATTAAAGGGCTTAATTAATATGGTCATGGAAAAATTACATAGGCGGTGCAGTCGCTGTGTGCAACGGGAAAGACGAGGGGGTGGGAGGTTTGAGGTGTATAATAATGCAGAAGAGGACAGTTATTTTACTTTTGATGTTTCCGTCTCATTCATTTTGATCTAAATTTAATTTGCAATAGTTTCGCTGTTTATCCATTCGTTTCATTGGGAGTGAGTATGATGACAGCTGTTCTGACCGTGTGTGAATGAAACCTGTTAAGATAATCAAAACAGACAACCGGAGGTGAAATGTTTGAATGTATTGCAGAATTTCTTTTACTTGATTGACAGTATTTCTGGAGTTTGACGTCTGTGTCGGGGCTCCAGATGTTAAGCTCTGTGACTCAATAGTCACTCTTCACATCTGACCTACTGAGAGAAGACAATTAGACTATAAAAATGAATTATGGTTTTGGAAGATAATTGTGATGACACTTTTTGTTGTATTGGATTATTTTACAAAACACGCCAAATGCTTTTTATACTCCGTAAAAACTGCTGTCAAGTTCTGAATACTGTACTTACACGCTCTAAAAATCTCAAGTGTTTTTTCAAATGTATATGTTCTTAAAGATTAAATCTTAGTTGTAACTATGTGCCAAAAATGTTAATACGTACACATGGAATGTGAAGTACTGTAGCATCAAATCTTTAATAGACAATAATAAGTTATGACCTATTTTAGTGTCTATTATTATTATTATTATTATTATTGCTGCTCCTTTCTTTGTTTTCCTATTAAGGTTAGCTATGAATTTAGGCAATGGAAAGGATATTCTGCGTCATACTCGAAGGTTTCTCTTTGGAACGAGAAATGTTCTGAAGGAATCGTTTTGTTTCCAGAGAGTAAAAAAGAAATGCAACAAAGATCGGTCCCTCCAAAAATAAATTAAGATGCTGTGCAAGCATTCATCTGAATGAATCAAAACTTATGTTTACAGTATTTGGGAGACCTAGTGAGAAGGTTTGTTTGCAATTAAAAAAAAAAAGTTACCAATCTTTGTTGTCCGCCGTGTTCAACGTGACCACACAGGTATCGCTTTGAAGTGTTTGTATTTCAAACACACATGTATTTCTTTTATTTGGTGCTAAAATAGAGGCCCCGTTGTATATCAAACAGACACTAAACACTGGGGAAGAGATAAAAAATCGCGGTGTTCAGAATCACCTCAGTTAGAGGCTTGGCTGCCTGGGTCCGCTGTCTTCTCCATCTACAGACCTGCGGTTAATTTTGTGCAGCTTCTTTTCCAGCCGGAGGAGCGGAGCGGCGACCGAAGAGGTTAGTGATAGTATTCCGTTCGGCAGTGCTGTGATTTGTTTTCGCTAAAACGTGCAAAGGTGCAAAATCTATGATTATATCAATGAAATGAGGGATTATTATTATTATTGTTGTTGTTGTTGTCGTTGTTATTATTATTACTGAAAGTTAACTAATCCTATCTAAAATAAGGCCTAAAAAGAAGACAATCGAAACATTAACGTGCTGAAGCGCTAATCTGCGCCCTGCCACACAGAGGACACATCCAAATATTGCCGTGATAATCACTTACTGTATTGACTTATTATAGCATGCAAACTCAACAAGGGCCCATTAAAGAGCATTAATAGATTGGTGTAGCATTATGCTTCAGCCGTATTGATCGGAAAACGTCTGTAAAATATTGTTTCAAATAAGGGCCATTGTTCACCAACACTTTCTATAGCGTTGATGACCTTGATTTGTTCGCATAAAATTGAAAA